>NW_024884889.1:2445243-2969900 GCF_019232065.1 Centrocercus urophasianus | reverse complement strand
ATATGGGTATACATATATATATATATATATATATATATATATATATATATATATATGAAAACCATCTTTGGCTGAGAGATTTGCAGGAAAATGAACTAATGAATTTTGGAACTGCTAACTTGTCCTGCTCAAGGAGGTTCTTACCTGGATTTTCTCACCTCTCCACTATCAGACAGAAGACCACTGAGCTAGATGATCATTCAGAGGGGTCCAAGAGGATCGTTCTTGTGTCATGATCTTGCAGCAAAATTGTTACACTAAGACTGAAAATCTACACATATATTTCTTCACTTTTGGTATCCCGAATGTTCCTATGGAATTGGCTATTAAATTTTTTCAGAATCACAGTAGCAAAAATACTTATGCAGTTATCTCTCTGAATGGTAACTGAAAAGATTTAGAAGGCTAAAAGAAAAGATACCCCTTAAATCAAACCTATGTGTTTCAGGAAACAGAAGGGTTCACAAATTCCTGATTTTTACTATCCTGCTTATCCAACATGTTCATCTTAAACTTGATATCCCTATGACATTGGGATGAAAGGACTGAGCACAGCTCTACCAAAAAAAGACCTGGGGTACTGATGGATGGGAAGCTAGACATGAACCAGCGATTGTGCCCTCGCAGCTCAGAAAGCCAGCCGTATCGTGGAGTATATCAAAAGAAAAAAGAAGCCAGCAGATTGAGGGATGTGTGGATGTTGTACTGGGGAACATAGTTTAGTGGGAAATGTTGGAGACAGGTGGAAGGTTGGACTGGATGGTCTTATAGGTCTTTTCCAACTTTGGTGATTCTGTAATTCTGTGATCCTGCCCCACCACTGTGTGCTGGTGAGGACTCACCTGGAATGCTGCATCGACGTGTGGAGTCCTCAGTACATGAGTGGCATGGGCCTGTTGATGCATGCCCAGAGGAGGGCCAGAGAAATGATCCAAGGGATGGAACACCTCTCCTCTAAGAACAGCTTGAAAGAGCTGGGGCTCTGAGGTGACTGATAGCAGCATTTCAATATCTAAAGGGGAGCAACAGGAAAGAAGGGGCCCATGATGGTAGAACAAGGGGAAATGGTTTCAAGCTCAGATTGCTCAGAGATATGGATGCCCTGTCCTTGGAGACTTTCATAATGAAGCTGGATCAGGTTCTGGACAACCTGTTCTAGCTGTGCATGTCCCTGTTCATTGCTCTAAATGTCCCTTCCAACTGTTAAGATTCTATGATCCCAAACCATATTATTTATGTTTATCTTCCTGATTTTAAAACTCTGATCATCCTATCAGGGAAAAAAAAAAAGATACACCAGAAATTGTATGTGCAATCTTATAAGTGGCCAAGACAGTTTGGAAGTGTAAACGCTCCTGGATTTGTTGTCCTGATCGTTAAAAATATGACAGAGTTCAAATAAAATACCTTCCTGGAAATTACAGTCCATTGTCAGAAGGAAAAGTGCAGCTGGTGTATTATCTGTCAGCTGCTCACTTATCTCAAAGATAAATACGTAAGTATTGCAATAATATGTTCCAGACTTTGCTAAAATAAGCTTGTGGTTCTTTAAGAGCTTTCCGGTATATTGTATACCTCTGTATATAAACCTTATTTCTCAGAGATTAGGGTGGTTGGCAGAATGTAATACTAGCTGCATGTACACAAGAAGTAAGTACCTTCCTTCTCATGGATAAATCTTGTGCTTAGGTGCTTGACCATGTCACAACAGCTAAAAAACAGTAAAGTTGCACTCAGTTTGAAAGTGCCAGGTGTAGGAAGAATCGTATTGTATTGCATTTATTATCATTACATTAAAACCTCCATCATCTATATTCGTCAGCAAAATTGTTCAATCAGATTTGGACCTAAGTATCAGTTTGTCATAATAACTTATAGATTATACTGTCTGCATAACACAGTGAGCTTTAATGAGTGAAGAAGTGGTTCAGAAAGCATGTTTTAATACTCCACTTTATTCTTACGTATTCTGTTTACTTTTGATTAATTTCTGACTTTCTATAAATCCTGCTCCCGATAAAAATCACTTGATTGTCTATGAATTGAAAGGGAAAGACATTTGCCCTTAGCTGCAAAAGGAAATTAAAAAATATCTCATGGAATGAGGAGTGAGAAGGAGAGGGAACTCCTCCCTCTTTTTGAAATTTGATGCTCTGAATATCGTAGCAGTTCTGAAAAGGAAAGACTCAGCCCTGGGAAAATATACTTTGGGTATACTGTAATGAAGAAGGAAGAGTTCAGAAAAAGGGTCTGTTTCTGCTCTTTCTCTGAAAACAGAACTTTGTTTAAATTTGTACTGCCACAACATCAGACCTGCATTGTTCCAGAGCAATACAAAATATTGGTGAAGGTGGATAAATGTGAGAGTTATTTCATTAAAAAGATGTTGTGTATTATTTGGTTGAATTGCAGTGAAATTAAATGTTATTTCTATTTTGAGGTATTATGTTGTATTAAACTAAAAGCATCTCAGAATAATTTGTAGATTTGAATGAGGCGGAGAAAGATCATTGCTACACCATTTTACATAGGCATGTTTTTATGTGCTAAGTAAATTACGGTTTGTTCCTCAGTTAAGCCCTATAAAAATAGAAATAAAAATCAAAAATCAAAATAAAATCGAAGATTCCAAAACCTGATAATTAAGAGTCACCCCAGAAGAAGTATTTAAGAGAATGGGATGTTTGGAGGCTTGCTTGAATGTAGTGAGGTTTCAAGGAGCATGTTCTTTATGTGCTGGAGACGTTTTTGCAGCTTTTTATTTTATAGGAATAGGCTAGCTGGTATCTACATAGTCTCCATAGGACTGTTATAGTATTTGAGGAATGACCTGTTCCTTGAAGGTAATCTTGTGGGGTGTGAAGTGGCTGTTGGTTAACAACCCTACCTAACTCTGTTTTTGAGACTTGAGCATGTGAATGTTTCTTGGTTACACATCTGCCTCACTTCAACAGTGCAATGGTCTGATGTAGAGGTGAGTAGTAAAAGCTTTATCAGTGTAGAAGATTGTACAGTATTATGAAGCTAAAACCTGGGATCTCATCAATAATTTGTAGGAACTTACAGCCGTCGAAGTTATTTTAAGGTCTTTTTAATGATACTGTCTTCACTTAAGAGGATGTTGAAAATTATTCAAAGTGTGGTCATGGTCTTTTTGATACACATACATGATACTGTTCTATTTCTTATGTTGCATGCATAAAGAACTGAAAGTGCCAGGAATAAGAGTAAGTATATTGCTGATAGACACTGCAGCAATGAAGTGTGAGTTAGAACCTTTGTGATTGCTAGCTGCTGATCCATGACTGGAATGAGGAATGTTCTGAAATTTTCCTGATGTATGAAAATAACTTCCAGTACACGCAGCACAAGACTCCTTACCGTAAGTAAGCATTCTAACAGTTAAAAATGCTGCTCCTCTTCAATATGTGCCTCACAAGCTCAGCTCAGGGATGTCCTCTTCAGCTCTGTGTTGCTGTGGAAAAATGCAGAAACAACAGCTTGGTTGGAGGAAGAGAGGTGTGTGCTGCTTCAGGTTTTATACATTACTTGTTTAGTACTGCCAGCTTGAAAAGCTGCCTTTTTTTTTGTTTGTTTTTCTATAAACTGAAAAATAATCATGTTCATGAGGTCTGTTTCTAGTTCTTTCACTGACTGTAGATACTGATCTTGCCATTAGGAGTACACTAGAAAACGGTGGCTGGGTTGCTTATTAGTGGTTTGTGATGTTTCTTTTTATTGTTTTTTTTAGTCTGTTGGCAAAGAGAATAACTTGTATGCTGTTCTGAAATTTGGCAAGGATTTTATAAAATTCATCATTACAGGCCTAGCTACATGTTTTTATGGGAGCTCTAACTCTTTTTGAGCCTTGTGTAAGGTTGAGCTGCATAGTTGGATGTTTATAAACCATTAACTACAGTTAAAGGGAAAACAACCATAACTTGGCTGACTTGTGATGGTATTGGGTGATCTCATGTCACTACCTCATATAAGTAGGGAGACTGCTGGTAGAACAAGTGCTGCAAGGAACTCACTGTTACCAGAATTTGGGATACTGTCTTCAAAGAGAATTTCATTAGAGAGCTATTAAAATAAATGTGTTCCTGGCATATGTGGAGCATCAGTTCTGCTGCCAACTCAGGCAGTAAGCAGTCAGTCAGTGGAGAGTGCAGGGTTTGAAACGTATCTTAGAAATAAGTCTTAATACTTCAGTGAAAATAATATCTTTAAGAGACTGGGTTATCTTGTCTCTTGGACTGTTTAAGAAATGGATAGTAATTTGCCTTTTTCCTTCATGCGGTCTCTCAAGACCATAAACTATAATTCACAAATCAAATGTCAAGACTCCCTTTTAAGTTTTTGTTTTGTTTTGTTTTGTTTTTCCTTCTTTCTTTTCTTCCCTTCCTATTTTAAGGTTGTTTATACAATGAATTTCAGATGCTGGCTGCTCTTTGAAAATTATTAAAACCAGATCTGTTAAATGTTACTTGTCAAATTGCTAGCAATTCCCTGTGACACTGGTGGTCATATTACCACATATCTACAACATACCAGGTCTGAGACAGTCATAAAGTCTTACATCCCTTTTTTTAAGCCTAAGAATTAGATACAGGTTTTGCTATTCTGAGACAAAGTATTTCTGGATGGTGAACTCCAATGCTTATTCTTTCATAATTAGTACTTGTGACTACACAGACATCTGGTTTATTTCTGAAAATAATGAATATGTATGAAATGGAAATCTCTCTGAAAATTCGATTAGGTTTAGGGTAAGTGGGTACTTACTAACTTAGTTATTTTCGTGTTCAACCTCTTAACTTTTACCAGAATATTTAGACTGTTATCACAATTATATACTATTTAAAATATGCAAACTTCTGCATTACTCTGATTATTTTCATCTGCTGACAAGGAATAACTGACCAGTTCTCCTTTCTTACTTTATATTTTGCAACCACGAACAAGACTTTCAAATGTTAGAAATCTACTGATGTAGAGCTTGTGTACAAGGACCTCATCATTTTGAGAGACTGATTTATTGATTTTGAGTTGTCCTATGTCTGAAAAAATAGTCTTGGATAATTCAGTAGAATTCTGGAAGAAAAAAAAAAAAAAAAAAAAAAGCCAATGGACACAGGTATTTCTAGGGCAAATAAGGTAGGAGTGTTTCAGTAAACATGGCTCCAAATGGAAAAGAGAATAACCACTTTCTTACTGTGTGTAATGACATCAGCCAGATTACATCCAAAATAGAAGTTTTCATGTTGATTTACAATACCAAGTAAATTTAACAGATTCAGCCACTGAGTTTAATTCATCTAAAGTTATGAAAAGTCATGTTAAAAGTACATCAGTTGCACCATTCTAGTTTATCTCCATTCTCTGAAAGTGAGAAGTTTTGATATCCTGAGAATTTTAAGTCCAAACCTCAGAGCCTTTGATGTAGCATGCTTCTTTCTCATATACTCAAAATATGCAAAGAAATCTTGTGTTCCTGTAACCAGGAGGCACTTTGAGGATAGTCTCTTGGGTTTTGGGATATGACAGTGAATTTCATTTTTACTTTCATGTTTCATTTCATGACAGCCACAACAAATAACCAAAGGTAGTTTTCCTCTTCAAAGAGGAGATCCAATTCCCAACAACAGATGTGGTTTTAATACTACTCTTGCCAGGTATGATTTAGAAGGCACTTTCATTAGCTTTTCAGAATTTTTCGGTTTTCTGAATCATCTTTGGTATTGCATTCTATAATCTTAGCTCAGTAAGTCTTTTGCCTTATACTGAAACCTTTTGCTCCCCTTGATTGTGGCTATTATTATTTTAAATATTTAATTAGTTATGGAGAAGCTTAGTTTCATTATTGCTTCCTCCTACAGTTGAAAATTTCTGATGAAATCCAGACTTTAATCTGGCATGGATAAGTGTAGTTCTATAAAAGTCAGTGTTGATTTATACTGATTTTTATCCTTCTATGACTGAACACGCTGTAATCACTGCAGCCAGTGTAGAAGAGTGATTCTGTAAGTTTTTGTTTACATTAGGTTTATAAATACGAAATGTGTTAAATAAAAACAGCATTGTTTAGGATGGGAAGTAAAATGCAACTAATCTTCTCTGTTTCTACCTGAGTCAATGACTTCATGTTGTGCTCCAGGTGTTTGTATTACTGAAGTTGTAACTTTTGGCAGGAGAGTAGTTGTGATGATATTCTTGGAACAATTCTTATACCAGGGTAGGTTAACATCTCTAAATCAAAATACATGTGGCTGAAGCATAGTATTCACCATGTAATTTTCAAAAGAACTTCATTTTCACTCAATTATGTTGTTAAATGGAGGAAAAAAGTAAATAGAGAAGTACAGACAAAATGTTCAAAATTTCATTTTATGTGATGGCTCTAATTTTTATTGATCTATTTATTTTGGCAAAACTTAATTAATTACTTTAGAATATAGCATTGTAAAATCATAGAATGGTTTGGGTTGGAAGAGATCTTTATGATCAACTAGCTCCAACCCTTCTGCTATAGGTAGGGACACCTCCCTCTGGACCAGGTTGCTCAAAGCCCCGTCCAGCCTGGACTTGAATGCTTCCAGAGAGGGGGGCATTAACAACCTCACTGGGCAATCTGTTCCAGTGTCTCACTAATTTCAAGGAATTTCTTTGTAACATCTAGTTTGAGTCTGGCCTCTTCCAATGTAAAACCTTTACCCTTATCCTGTCACTACTTGCCCTTACAAAAAGTCCCCCCCCTGGCTTTCCTGTAAGCCCCCTTCAGGTACTGGAAGGCCACTATAAGGTCTCCTCGGAGTCTTCTCTTCTTCGGATTTGAAAGGCTCCAGCTTTCTCAGACTGTCCTCCTAGGGGAGGTGCTCCAGATATCTGACCATCTTTATAGCCCTGCTCAGGACCTACTCCAGTAGCTCGATCTCCTTGTGTTGGTGACTCTGGAATTAGAAGCAGTACTCCAGGTGGAGTCTCATGAGAGCAAGATAGAGGGACACCTATCTATCTACCAAGATAGAATCACCTCCCTCAACCTGCTGGTTACACTTCTCTTTATACAACCTAGGATACAGGATATAGATGGCCTTCTGGGCTGCAAGTGCACATTGCTGGCTCATGTTGAATCAATCAGTGCTCCCAAATCCTAATCCTCAGGGCTGCTCTTTATCCATTTGTACTTGGGACTGCCTCAACCCAGATGCAGGAACTTGCTGAACTTCATGAGGTTGGCATGGGCCCACTTCTCAAGCCTGTCTAGGTCCCTCTGGATGGCATTCCTTCCTTCTAGTGTCAGCAGCTGTATTGCTCAGCTTGATGTTGTCTGCAAACTTGTTGAGGGCGCAGTCAATCCCATTGTCCATTTGCCTACAAAGATATTAAATAACGCTGGTCCTAGAATCGATCCCTGAGTAATGCCATTCGTTACCAGAGTCCACTCGTACACTGTGTCACTGATGGCAAAGTGTGACCATCCAGACATTTCCTCATCCAGCGAGTGTCTGTCCATCAAATCCATTTTTCTTCAGTTTGGTGACATGTTGGACAGTGTCCAATGCTTTGTACAAGTCCACATAGGTGACGTTAGTTGCTCTTCCGTTATCCACTGATGCTGTACTTCATAAAAAAGACTTCCAAGTTTGTCAGGCACGATTTGCCTTTGGTGAGGCCGCGTTGATTACCACCAATTACCTTGTCTTTATTTTCCATGTGCTTTAGTAGGGCCTTCAGGAGCTGCTCCATGATCTTGCAAGACAGAGAGGTGATATCTTATTTAATCCATTTGATTTAATGTTAATCATTTATTCCTTTTCTCCCTTTTTTCTTACTATGTTCCTTCTCATTACGCTTTCAAACATTTAAGCATTTTGAAAGTCAAGTGTAGTTGTAGCTTCCGTATTTGGGTAGGATATTGTAAAATTTCTTTTGAATAACCTATAACCATTCATTTATTAAAATATGTTTTTTCATATTTTTATAAATAAAATTGTTCTTTGCATTTTTTAATCTACTCAAAGTAACTAAGTAATTCAAGATTGTGTAAGTGTGCTATAGCAAGTTGGCTTAGCTAATGCAAGAAGAAATATAGCAGTATTATGGCGATAGCAAAAATAGAACTTCAATACAACATTAACTTTTTATTAATATTTTACTTGCTAAAGCATGTTTCAGTAGAAGTGAGTTTAGCTTCTAAAGCTTATAACAGAATTGCAGGGTCTGTATATCAGAGAATTTCTGTACTGAAATGGCATTTCATTAAAAATAAATTATATTAATATCTAGACATACTTAATGCTAACCATTACAGAAATTCAACAATTATCACCATAAATATTACTCATATTTTGAAGATAGGTAAATAACAAATAGAAATATAATTTCTCCCTTTGATTAAAACTCAATGAAGCATTTAATACAGCCTCTTGCACTTTATTTTACACTTTAGCAAATGGCTTTAAGAAGTTCATGTGCTTGCAGTAATGACAGCATCTTTCTTTTCTATGCACTGGAACATTACGACAGTAAATACAAACTTTTGATCATTTGTTTCTGTAAGGAGCTCCTACAATACCATTGGAAGCCACTCAACCTGGAATGAAAGTAAGATTTGTAATAAAGATCTGCTCATTTTAAATGATACTTTTTTTCCCCTAAGTGGCTTAACCTTCAGGAAACCCTGTAATTCAGAGATGTCACTTTTGAGTTGACTTTATTTCAAAAGGAAGAAAAAATATGGGCAGTGCTGCACTATCTATCAATCATGCATTAATCTCTGTAATATATTGCAGCTCAGACCATGATTCCTTTCTTCTAAGCAATTAATTTGTATGAAAGTCTAGGTGTAAGTCAGCTTATACTGGCTGCTTTAATGTTTATATTCAGAATTCTGATATCCATTGACAGGAAGGGGAAGGAAATAAAAATGTAAAATCTTTCTTTGCCCAAGTAAAAACATGTAATCTGCAACCTCTGTAGATTCCACAGCTCCCAGCAGTTTTGTGCCTCAACTGACTTGATTTAAATTGAAGAAGATTATTGGCACTATCGGAGTGTGTCTGACACTCATTTGAGAAGTAGAGAAACCAAAATAGACTTAAGTGAATAAGAGACTCAATGGCATTATGGATCTTGAATGATTTTGGAGATGGTGGCAGCCAAGAAGGAAGGATTTCTCTTGTGATCTAGGCATTTTCTTTCCGAATGTTCTCTGCCTGGTGCATCATTGTCACTGACATTAGACCCAAGTATGAGGTTTTTGACTCTTTATTTTGTTTTATTTTATTGCTTTTCCCCTTCTCACTCCAGCTGAGACCTGTGACTTTAATTATGCTGATGATATGGAAATGATTGATCTGTGTAGCCCCTACAAGCTCATCTATTGCTTCTTATCTCTACCACTCTTTAAATATTTTAATCACTTTATTTGGGGAGTAGAAAACAGGAGGACTGGACTTCCTCCTGTTTCATAACTTCACTGGTCATAATTATATATGGTCTATCTGTTCTGACACGGTGCTGTTTCCACTGGGCTACATAAGAAAACAGAGCATCTATCTTTAGAAGTTTATGAATATGAAGCTGAAAATTATATCTTAATAGAAAATACCGAGTATGAACAGCTTCAACATAGGAACAATTAAAAAAATCTCCTAGTTACAAATTGGCCAGGAATGTATTTAAACTGGAAATTAGGAGGACAAGCAAAAGATCAACTTATTTTGGTTACAGTAGGGAGATCAAAAAGCATAAATTTTTATATGCTTATTATCGTTATAGGAGTAGCAGTTACTAATATATTGCTCTTATAGCAATCTATCAAGTTCTTTTTCCACAGACTTTCTTTTTTATTAATTTCCAACTACTGACTAAACCACAATGTAGACAAAATGGTGCATGCTGCAGTCACAATATTATATGTATTCCTTAAGCTGGTGGCAAAAAATATCCAGAACTTTAAGCTCTCTAAACTAAAAAAAAAAAATTGTACTTTGGGTAAGACACTCACAGAAGAAGGAAAAAAAAAAAAAAAAAAAAGGTGTTGAAAAAAAGGAAGGTGGTAGAACTCCATAGAAAGAGATGGAAAAAAATGCTGAATGATTGAATTTGGCTCTTGAAAAAGTGGGAGGAAAACAATGCAAAAAGACAACCCTTGCTCTCCTGAAATCAAAATTTGAGAAAGTCTGAAAAATCACTGAAAAAGAAGAGCAGTTACCTGTGAAACAGTGAATGTGATTGATATATTTTTATTTTTGCCTTCCCCACAGCTTGTTGTAATTGCTAGGATAGCAATTTCGGTTGCAGGAGGCTGCAGGGCTTCAGCCTACGCTGGATATACTGGCCCAGCATATGCTGTGCAAATCAAAATCATTTTGCATTTTGTTGGGAGAGGGATGGGGCAATTGGTACTTTTCTTTTGGAGGAGTGGGATTGTATGTGTGTGATTTTTTTTGAGTTTTGTTTTTTTTTTTCATTTTGCCTGAATTGATGCGTTTAAATGTTCAAGTTTAAAATTCTCCTAAATTGTTTATAAACATTAACCATCATTTCATGAAGCATCTTTAAGGATCTCTTCTTGATGGTTTTCAACTGTGTTATGAGCAATTGATATTCAAATTTGTCTATAAAATAGAATTCTAATTATGGAATAAGTTGTGTAATTATGGTTGAAATTTTTATTTAAACATTTTATTCTGTAAATATTCTTTAAAACAAGCTTTCTGTGACACTGTATCAGTTTTCAGTGATGGATTCTTGATACAAATTCATGTTAAAATGAAGGAAACTGACTGATTCCCTTTTCATAGAAAATCAAATAGAGTGGACTTGGCTTGAGGCTAGACTGGCAGAGACCCAAGTCCAATTATCTGTGCCTAACTACCTGCTTCAGGTCTTCCAATTTCCAGACAAATATCAGTCATTTGCTGTTATTGAGTAGCATTACTTTTCTCCATTTTTTGTTGTTTTCATTTTCTTATTATGTATGATGCATCGAGAGAAATAAATAGAGGAAAACAGCAGTAAGTAATGTGAAATGGAAAACATGCTTGTGTTCACATCCATAGTAAGTGCAATAATACATACATACACCCATGGTAAGTGAAAATTATGTTTTCATTTTCACACAGCTTCCAGGTCTGGAAAAGTGTGGAAATATAAAAGAGAGAAGAACAGAGAAAGAGCCATATGGATAGTTCATCTTCTGTAATCCTTGAAGAGCTTCAGAGAGAATTTATTTGGTAGACTTAGAGTGATTTTTTTTGAACTATAAAACAGAAAATGTGTTTGCAAAAAAGCACTGTTGGTTCCTTTCGTATGAGTGCATCTGAATGGTACTAACATAACACAGTGCTTAGGGAGATACCGATTAATATAACTTTTCCTTTTTAAAAATTGAATTAATTACTATAGGCAAGGAGTATTTCTAGTTAAAGGTGTTTTTTATTCACTGGCAAAATGCTTTAAAAAAAGTGATAAAATTATTCTACTCTGTGGGAGCGTATAGGCAACGTGAGTCTAAGCAGACACAGTGTCAGTTTTGATTTTGCTATTCTTCATTATGTTTCACTATTAAAGTCAAGAGCTTATTGCTGATGAAAGTGAACAACGTGCACTGAAATGTCAAGTTTATAAACTGCTGCCTCCCACTGAAGTTTTCTCCCTTTTTGTCTGTCTTGAAGAAAAGAGCGTCAGTAGGTAAATGACTGTTGTGCTGTCAGTTACAAAGAGGAGGCTGAGCTCCACGAAGGGCTTCTGCTAGTTTGCTGCTATTAGGATGCTCTTGCTAGTCACATAAGGGAGGTAGAGTTGACATCAAGAAAACAGTCTTTCAGATATGAAGGATTATTAAACTTTGTAAGATATTTAGACGTATAGTTCTTTAAGGGAAAGGCAAGTGGCCAGTAGGTGCTAGACTACATGAGGTTTAGAGTGATGAGGGTGGTAAATGTAAAGAATGTAACTATTTTTAAAATAGTTACGAGACCTCTGAAATAACTTCCTTCCTAATCACCATCAGTTTATTATTTTCTCTCCCCACACTCTACAGTAAAGAATCCTAAAAGTAAATTTGCAGGGGCCGTGTTAATGTGTTACACTCTGAAGTTTGTACTGGGCTGAGGTACAGAAGATCTAGTTTGCTTGATATTGAAATTCTGCCTTCCTTTCTGAATTTATTTTTTTTCTTGGAGAGAAATGTAAGGATTTTTTTGTTTAGGAAAGAATTTTTTAAATAGTCAGATTAAGAACCCTTACAAGGTAAAATACTCTGTATTGAAAGACTTTCCATCACTGTGATCTGTGATTTTGTATCTTACTGTTACTAGCCAATCAGCAGTAAGTTAAAGGTGAAATTTTCTGGCTTAGGTCGTAACAGTATTAGAATAGAGAAACAGTATATAAATCAAATTGAGTTACAGTTGATTGAAAATTTACATTTACTGATGCCAGACTGATAAATCTTTGCCCAGTATTGATGGACATTTCTCAGATACTTAAAAAAAGAAAATTGCATTTGCTCGTGTATGATGGTGTGTTGACTGACCGATCTGGTGGCCTTCTATGATGGTGTTTTGGCATCAGTGGATGAAGGGAAGAAAATTGATGCCATCTATCTGGATTGTTGCACGGTCTTTGGTGTGGTGCCACACTACATCCTAATCTCTAAACTGGAGAGGTATGGACTTGAAGTGTAGATTATTCAGTGAATGGGGAACTGATTTGAAGGTCACAGCCAGGAGGTTGTTATCAATGGCTTTATATTTGAGTAGAAGCCAGTGATGTGTGGTGTTTCCCTGGGATCTGTCTCAGTACTCTTTAACGTCTTTATCAGTGACACAGACAATGGGATCAAGTGCACCCTCAGTAATTTTGCTTATGACACATTCTGAATAACGCAGATGATACAGCAGAAGGAAAGGATGCCATCCACAGGGACCTTAATAGGTCAAAAGTGGGCCCTTGTTAACCTAATGAGGTTCAACAAAGCAAAATGCAAGGTTTTGCATTTGGGCCAAGGTAATCCCAGATACCTATACAGACTGGGAGAAGAACTCCTTGAGAAGTCTAAAGGAATCTTGGTAGATGAAGAACTGAACATGAGCCAGCAGTGTGCGCTTGCAACCCAGGAGGCCAACATATTCTGGGTTGCATCAGAAGAGGAGTGGCCAGCAGGGAGACAATTGTCCTGCTCTGCTCTGTCCTTGTGGAGCCCCAGCTGCACAGCTGAGTACTGTGTCCAGATCTGGGGCCTCCAACAAAGGAAAGATTGTGATGATCCAAGGGCTGAAGCACCTTTCCTATAAAGATAGTCTAAAGCACATGGGCTCGTTCAGCCTGGAAGAGAAGGCTGTGGGGAGACCTTATTGCGGCTTTTCAATATTCAAAGGAAGTTTATAAACGTGAAGAAAATCAACTATTCACGTGAGTTGATAGTGATAGGACAAGGGGGAATGGTTCGAAGTGAAAGGAGGGAACATTTAGTTTGATGTAAGGGGGAGATTTTTCAGATTTTTCACTGAGAGGGTGGTAGGGTGCTGGAATAGGCTACCCAGAGACACTGTGGTTGCCATCCCTGGAGGTGTTCAAAGCCAGGTTGAATGGGGCCCTATGCAGCCTGATCTGGTACTTGATCTAGCAGCTGGCAATCTTTCCTGTGGCAGAGGTTTGGAACAACATGATGACCTTTGAGGTCCTTTCCAATCCAACTCATTATATGACTAATAGGAAGGAGAACAGTTGCTTGAAATTAGATATTTTTGAAACAAAAATGTATAATGTATGTAGAGGTATAATCTTGGAAAATAATTCCAAGTCTTTAAAAACGTTGCTTAAATCGTATGCTAACATATCTGTTAAATATTTCTTCATTTTGGGAAAAAGGACAATGAAGTTGGCTGGATGTAAATGGAGGAAGTGTAAAAAATACTTCATTTTTCAAAGGTTCAAAAAGAAACTCTAACTAGTACTTAGAAAGCGTAGGTCACAGTTTTGCTTGCCTGGTTAGTTGTGTTGTTTTTATTTTTTTCTTTCTTTGAACTGTATTTTCCTATGCATTTCTTGCACTCTAGTAACAGATGTTGAATTAGACAATCTGCTGCTGCTGTCTGGAGTACAATTCATTACGACCAGAGTCTGAATAATCAATGAATTTTATGAATTTTGATATGTGTACTGAAGCAGAAGATATTAATCAGAAAGTAATATTCTATGATTAAGATAACATTTCTTCAATCATCTTATGGTCCATGTACAATTAGATGATGGCAGAGCAGAGATAGAACAGCCATCTTAACGACAGTAATACACAGAATAATTCTTGTTATATTACTCATAACAGATATAAAAGTAATGTATTTCAAATCTTTTTTGTAAAAGCTAACATCACAGTTACACATAGCTAGTAGATAACTTTACGTAAACTTCCAACTATTTTGTTTGTATTTAAAATGGAACAAATCCATGAGTTTGATCAGCTTTTGTCCTTTTCTATTAGTTATTGCTATATCGTAATTTGCTTCAGGATGATATTGTGTCCACACCTGAATCTTATCCTAACTCTTGTTTGTTTTATAACCTGCATCTTGTTTTCCATTGAAGAAAAAAGTGTGTTTCAGTCTGATTATCTGCAAGACAGACAGATCTAAATTTTGTAGATATGTGATGATGCTGAATTTTAATCTTGATGACATCTTGTTTTCAGTAAACTATGAGTTACATTAGTCTTACGTGAGACATATGTGTGAATTACTTCTGTAAGTATTTGAATGTATTTTAAGAGTTTCCATGAGGCTTATCACCATAATAGAAAATACCTATTTTATTACTAAGAGAGTAAGGTATAGATTAATCCAATAAACTCAGATTATATCCCTATTAAAATATTTTCTTATGTCAAATATAAATTAAGTGCCTTTTTTAGTGTATTTTTATGCACTAAAGATACTACTATAGTTACGCGATATAAACGTAGATGTTTGTGGTATCCTAAACAATCTGTGTTGTTACGTATCATTCTGACATTTAAAAAACTAAAACATGACTATCATTAAAACTGTGGTATATATTGTGTGTTTGGACAGAGTAAGACTTCCGTTACCTTAAGAAGTTTATGATCTAGATAAACTAGAAGTAATACCGTGGCATAGTAGTTCTGACTCCACCTGTGTGAAGATAAATGAAGAAGTCTGGAATAATTTACTTACAGGCATTGCTGAATTGTTTGAATGACTCCCTGAAGATGTGTAGAAAATACTATAAAAAGGGAATGACTTAAATGCCTTAGCTCTTCTGGGATTTCATACAACAGAAAATATATTTCTTTCACCTGTTTTGTTTTGTTTTTCCAGTTTATTTTTAATAATATACATTATCTAATCTTCAATGATTTATCCACCAATATTGGTGGTAAATTTATTCCACAGAGAATTAATTATTTCACTATTGTAACACTTGACCAAGTTAGGAAGAGAACGCAAAACATTTAATTTTCCCTTGTTCTACTCTAGAAAAAAAATGTTAAAGACTTTGTATTGGTTATTGATTTTTTTTTTCTCTTCTCTTACTTTCATTTAAGTATTGATTTCTGTTTTGTTTTTCATCTGCTTCCATCTTCAGATAAGTAATATTTATTTTTATAAGATTTATTAAAAGAGGAATAAGGAAATGCTGGCCGTCTGGAATCTTTATGTAAGCTAGAATTTGAACAATAAAAACTCTATTTGCCATATAGACTAAAAATACATTCCATGTAATTAAGTTCATTTTTTGCAGAAGGATTTTCTTACCTAAAAAGCCTGCTCTCTATTTAAATAAATCTACCATGTAACATGATCATTAATGTGAAGGCATACTGTTTAACCACTATGGAATATCTGAGCTTCTGAGATACTAATCCAAGGGAGTGTTCACCTTTTCTAGATAAGGCATAGATGTTATGTGGTGGTTATTTTCATCTGATTCTGAAAAAGTTCAGTACAAAATGGTACTGGTAGGTTGCAAACTCAAATGTACCTCAATGGTGTCGAAGATGCTAAAACCAGCAAAATGTAGAAAGAGTGACTTACAAGAGAGGAAACCGATAATCTCCATTGTCTGCAATTATTATATTAAATGGAACATGAATAGTTTGTGATATTCTGCACTGGAAGAAATAACGAACTGGAGAACCAAAGCTGAAGTCTACACATACTAAAGAGTTCTTTATTTTTCAGAGGGTTATCATTTTAAAGAAGTTAGCAGAAATAACACGCTTTTCTTAAAATACAAACAAACAAAAATCCCCAAACTACACAAATATTATTAATAATTTTAATAATTATTTAATTATTATTTATTTAATTATTAATAGTATTATTAATAATTTTGTCAGGAGATAAATTTAGAGTTGATATTTTTATTTAAATGTTATTCCATCTTGAAGACTCCTTGTTAGCAATAAAAACATGATAAATTATTAACTAATTGTAGTAACTAATTACATTAATACCTACCAACTCAAATGTTTTTATCTTATTATCTTTACTGTCCACGTAAATAAAAAAAAAAACCTCGCAACAAAATCCAGAAATTCAAAATGGTTCTCAAAAGAGAACTATAGACGTGTTTGGTCTTTCTTGTGCATCTTTCACAGACAGTGGATTAGCATTCCACATACATGAGTTACAGATGCAATTGCCGTGAAAAGTTTGTCACTCAGACTCCACAATCTACAGAGTTGCATGACACAGCTCGGAAAAAGGGGAGTTAAAGTTTTTTTACTATTGCTGATAAATGCCTGATTTCAGACCTATAGTAATTCAAAGCAGTATATGATTTTTGGACTTATTGCAGAATCTCGCTGTGTTTAATTTATTTATTAATTTGTTTGTTTAATCTAAATGATATCCAGAATGTAGTGCTCTGTCTGAAAATGTTAAAATGTATCTGAGCTGTATTTATGACTTCATGCTCCAGAGCACATGCTTTATACATCCCCTTTTCTGAAGAACTGTGGTTTAAGATCACTGTACTGTTTCCAGACTTCCAGGCTTCTTATACTTGTGCCTCTGGTTAAAGACTTTTTCCTGCACTGTGAACACTTCACTATAATGTGGAAGTGAAAACTGTGGTCCAGTGCTTGTTGAAGTATTCTCTACGGTGTTTAAATTTTCCTGCCAAGTTCAGCTGGCAGGTATTTATTTTTATTCTGAGTAATAAAAAGATGTCATTTGATAGGAATATACAGACTTACTTGGTAAAACTACCAATTTCTTTTCCCCTGGTGCTTTTTTTCTTTCCAAATAGGAACTCAACTGAGTAGGAGAAGCTCTGCAGTAAGAAATGCCGTTGAAGTAAATTGAGTAACTCAAGATTTAGCAGGCATAATGAAGGTGAAAGTCCTTCAAACTATACTTAAGATATTAAAAGACACTGTGCTTTTATGATAAAATATCAATGATGACTCGGGATCAGTGATGGATTTCAGGGACTGATGTTTGGCTGGCCTGTCATGTTCCCAGCTTGATTCTAAGTACCATTTTTCTAGCAGTGAAATAGAAAGAGAGGGGTTGTGGGACCCAAAGCAGCTCTTACTACAAACTTTTTATGATCCTGTCCTTGTGAGTGGTGAAGTACAATGTTAATGCTTTTTCTGCTCTGAGGCTTCTTGGGTTCCTTAGAGGTAGGGGTGAATCCCATTCTTTAGTGCAAGGACAGGTGAGGGACAAGCACTGGAAGAGGAAGCTTCCTTACCCTACCTCATTACTGAGTTCGGATTTTGAGCTTGAGTCATTGCCTCTTCAGAAACTCTCAGGCTCACAAGGTACTTCGTTACCCTCTGTACTGACATTGCCAAGAGTGCCAATTAGTTCCAGGAGGTATTTGTGGCTGTAATAGAAATTCCTTCTCTGAGAGAAATAGTAATGATGGCAGGAGCACACTGTCAGGGCTATGCTCACTAGGTCTCAGGTATATTACCTTAGCTGAATGCTTAGTAGTTTTGTTAATCACAGTAAGTCACACTACTTGGACTACATGCGGGTCTGTTTCACCTGTCAGCTTTCTGTAACCTATAAGTACTTCCTGAACAAGTTTAGTCCTTTGATTTCTGAGCTCATCAATTTGCCTATTATCCCGTTGCAGTTATACTGAACGACTAGTCTATTTTCAGATTTATGTCCTTTTCAATCTGAAAAAAATACATATTTCTAAATGTGTTTGTTTTATATTGAATTTTAATCCATTTTTTTATATTAATGGATATTTTCTGACTCTTATTTTTTCATTTCTTTCTGCCATTCCATTAGACCTTTCTTTCATAGTACATACTTTTTCATTGAAAACTAATGCAAATTACCAGTAAGATGTCAACACTGTGTTACTTTATTGTTCAGCTTTATCTTCTTTGCAGTTAGGAAAGATATTTCTTGAATTTGGGTCCATTCCAATCATTATTCTCCTTAGTCCATTGTAAGAAAATAACTTACGCTTTTTTTTTCATGTGCATTATTTATTCTTTGTCTGATACTCTGACATCATTGCCACTCCAGATTCTGCTTGTTTTCCTTACTTTTCCTGGTAATAGGCATTTAGTAGAGATATGGAATATACGGAAATGAATGGTCTTTATTTACTGACAGAAGATGAGTGCAAATTCATTTTCCTATGCATTATAAAAGGAAGAGAGACTACCTTTTCTGCCACAGACGTGGATTAGAAAGTTATGTCACATTGCCCAAACACTTGTGTGTTGGTTGGTTTGTTTTTTTTTTTCTCTTTTGTCATGATATGGGAGCATTCTGACTAGGGGCGTTACTGAAGGTATAATCTGCCCTCGTCTCTCTCAGGATGGTTGTGGGTTTTGCATATTTATTTATTCTTTCCAAGGTCTGTTTTGTTTTACCATTTTAATGAAGCTAATCTCACTGCTCACAAGTTTCAGAAAGCCCGGGTCTGTGATAATTCATCCTTAGCTTATATTTCTAAACAAGTCAAAGGCTAACAGGTTTGTAATTTGGAAATTGCCTAGTTTACTTAGGCTAGCTAAATGTAAATGTATACAGAAATGGTGAAAAATAAGAGAAAAAAACCATAAATCTCTGAACATATGAAGGTTTTCCTTTAGTTCTGAGAAATAATGTTTTGGAAACTGGAAGTGAAAAATTTGGGGTGGTTTTTTTCTTGTGTGATTGGAAGACTCTTTTCCTCCTTAATAAAAAGTGAGAGGCTATGGGAAAAAAGGCCAATCTGATGTGCACACTAAATATCTGTTTCATTTTATTAGTTTCTTCACATCCAGTACGTGCATGTTGTTGCTCCAAATTTAATTTTCCTTACTTTTATTTTCTTGCTTACTCTGTAATTCAGGCAGAAGTTATTAATTCCATTTAGTGGTGCTTTGAGATTCTACAACTTTGTTTGTTGTATAACTATACTTTCAGATTTAATTCCAAGTTAAAAATGAGATGCATCAACTTTCACTGGGCTTGTTTCAAAACCAAAGCAAGCCACGTACTGTGTGTTCCAGTGTGCCTTTGAAGGTCACCCACCATAGCAGTTCTGTACAGTAGGTAGCACTTGTTTTATTTGCATTCACACCTCAGGTGTAGAACTGAGGGTTAGATTCTGTAGCTTGGGCTGGGAGACTTGCAATATATATGGATGCTATTCCATGTAGTTGTAGTCTAGTTGTTAAACTAACAGCTCTTGGTCTAGCGTTTCTCAGTATCTGATCTGTTTCCCAGATGCTTATTTTCATGTGATTAATTTCAAGGATTTTTCTGGTGATTTTTAAGGTTACTAGTGACTTCTGCATTACCTTCCTAATGCCTTGAGTCAAACTAATAGAGTATAGACTTACCTTCCTATAATGTGTTTGTTGAGGTCTGTTCATTCTGCAGAAAATTGTTACAACCTTCAAGCTGCAAAAGGTTAAAACCCACTGAACTTGTGTACATTTCCACATTTTACACATTAATTCCCTGACCCAGCATGCACTAAGTGTAAATACAGTTGCTGCTTATATTTTGCTGTTGTCAATTCCAGTGGTGTGCTTCTTAATATTGCAGTTCTAAATATGTGTATTTATAGTATGGTAGATAAATATTATAGATATATACTACAGGTAAGTATTCAGAAAAAAATCCAAACCTCAAATATGAAAGACCTCATCATCATAAACATAAAGGGCAAAAAGCAAACCAAAAATTTATGTCCTCTTTTCAACTTGCGTGTGCCCATTAAATATTGAAAATTGTCTACACTAAGAAACAGTTTAGGAATTCATTTCAGTTTGCTCCCTTAGAGTTTTGCTAAAATTTCTCCTGATGGACAGATACTTATAGACATTAATTTCTCGGGATAATTTGCTCTCCAACATCAAGAGAAGATTTCCCTAATCACTAGATAGACCTAAATACATAGGCATCCTTCATCATTAATGCATTTCATCACTAATGAATTAATTAGCAGTGTTCTCTAGAGGGGAAGCATTTTTCCAGGTTTTAAAGTGAATTTCTTTGAAATTCTTCTATTCAGTAAACAGTACAATGTCACTAGACATAGACGGGGTAAGAGAAGGTGTGGGGCTACTTTTTTCCTCCTTTAGTTTTTAATAGTACATATCACATAAACTCTGAACCTATTTCCTCATTAGATGCAGGAAAATGCTCAGCATGATCAGCGATGCATGGAATTTAAATGACTTAAATATTAAGTTTTATATTTATATAAATATTTTTATATATACAAAAGTATATTTATTTATATTATAAAAAATGTGAAGTTTTTCTCATGTTTTTTATTATTTGCCAAAGGAATTAAGCATTTCTATTTAACCAACAATGCCGTTTTGCATTTGAATGCCTTTTTTTTTCTGAATTTTTTATATTAATCAAGATCTCTTATAATGAAGACTACAACAGTTACTGAGAACAACAGTTACAAGTTATTGTTATGAAATAGAATTTGGTATAGGATCAATATAGAGAATTGATACATAGCAGATATAACTGATTTTACATGGGACTTAAAATAAATTTGAATAATATAAAGAGCAGTAAGGATGAACATCATAGAATACATGTTAATCTGTCCGAGTTCAGTGTGTGCATGTATCCGGTCCAATGAACTGAAATCTCATATTAGACTTTTGGAAGAGAGATCAGAAACTGCTGAACTTGGTTTCTTCATCTGACTCATTTCACTGAACACAGTCTTACTTTTAAACAGGCATTGATGAAGAGAGTTTATACCCCTGATGACTCAAAAAAATAATAATTAAGTCTAACAGATGGCTTAACTATTACAGATTTAAAAATGCAAGTAATTTGAAATTACATTGTTATACTTAGTGATTATTCATTTGCTAAAGTAGTTTTACAAGGGTGCGAAAGTAGCTGGTTTATTTCCCTTAGTAGACAAATTTTCCCAACAACAACTCTGTAAAATAAAATTCCTCCTGGTGAAATAGTTCCAACATTGGAAAAAAAAAAAAAAAAAAAAAAAAAAAAAAAAAAAGTGCTTTCCAAGGATTTGAGTTCATTTAGTAGACCAGGCAGATAATACAACTTCTATAACTTATTTCCCTGCATTTTCAGGACTAGATAATGCATTTCTAAATTATATAGGCTGATGATTCAAACAGAGCTGCGTTATTGATCCTTTTTTGGCCCTGTCTTATCGTTAAAGTTTCCATTTGTCTACAGCCTGATTCTGTTAATGGACGATGGTGATCTTGTTTTTAGTTATTGTAAGTTATATATGACTCTCCGATGACATCTAACCTTCTCTCACATGTCTTATTGTAAATTCACACCTTCCAGTCACTTTGAAAAAGAATATCCTGAGTTACTTTTTTTCATGTGCTTGTTCTTTGTCTTTTTTTCCTGCTTTATTATGTTTTAGTTGAAAGAAAAATGAGAAATTTTAATCATAGTTGGTAAAGCTTGCTTTTCCCACTGCAGGACATAGTCAGTTAGTTAAGTTATTCACGTTTCAAGTAAGAAGAGTAAGGTCCCAGGAGTGCAGTATATGAGGGACAGACAGTAACAAACTGACTGATAGAGAGAGAGCTTTGTAGCCAAACTCCTCTTGGCAGTCGATTTTCTGCAGAGCTGTTAGGAGCAACTAACTGAGAGTCTGTGATGGGAAATCCGACATTAAGTAGGATGATGTGACTGGAACTTTGCAGAGAATAGCTTTGCAACTGTGAACTAAAATGTAGGCTACACATCTGGTCAGAGGCATGTGTCACTGGTGGAATAAGAACTTCTGCTATTTCTTAAATGACATTAAAATTAATGCTGTACTTCCATCACTTTGCTTCTGCTACCCTGCCACATGGTTTTCCATATTTTACAGTGCACACATCATTTGAGTTCTGAAGAAAATTTGCTTAGTCAAAAAGTCAGCTGTATTCAAATTATTCATAAGGGAAATTGCATCTTAGGCAATTAAAGTATGTGCTGGGCAAAAGAAAATGTTGCTTCCTGAAAGCAAAAAGAGGATGCTTCATCTACTAGAAATTCTATTACAAATTCTTTTCTGTTACTAAGCACCTAATATTGAAAAGAAGCTTGTTCTAATCAGGAAGGAATTATACAAGGTCGTGGGGGAAAAGGCTTATTTCAGTTTACATTGGTGCTTTTCTACTCGATATAAGCTTTCTTGCACTTCTATCAAATTCAAAAAATAAATCAAAATGTTCTGTACGTTAGTTTTATTTTCCTTTGAAATGCTGAGGGAGATCAATCCTGAAAAACAAAAAGAAGTACTTGGAGGCAATGGGGCAATTATTTGAAGGTACAAGAGCGCAGGTGGTGTTTTCCTCGGTCCCTTCAGTAGTGGGGGGAAATACTGAGATGAATAGGAAAGCCTACCTGATCAACACATGGCAAAGAGGATGGTGCCATCTATGGAATTCTGTGTTGATTGACTGATTGTTTTATCACAGGACAGTTTATATGGTAGTGGTCATGCTGGAGACAGATAGGGTTTTCCTGCCTCGAAGGGGAAAAAATATTCTAGACAGAGTTTCCGGGGCTCATTGGGAAGGCTTTAAATTAGGTTTAGAAGGAATGAGGTAAAACCAGGCTTGCTAGAGATGAGCCTAAGGGCACCTTTCCAAGATTGCCAAGGACATTGAGGTGTCGGAGCATGTCCAGAGAAGGGCAGTGAGGCTGGTGAAGGGTGTGTAGCATAACACTGAGGGAACTGGTATTGTTTAATCTGGAGAAGGAGAGGCTAAAGGTTGACCTTATTATTCTCTACAGCTACGTAAAAGGAGCTTGTAGTGAGGTAGGGATTGGTCTCTTTTTCTATATATCTGGTGGTCGGATGAGAGGTGAAGTTAAGTTGTGCCAGGGGAGTTTCAAGCTGAGTATCTGGAAAATTTCCTCTCCAAGGGAGTGGTGAGGTGCTGGAACTGGCTGCCCAGAGAAGTGGTGGAGGTTTTTAAGAAACATATAGATTTAGCACTTAAGGATGTGGTTTAGTTGGCAACACTGGTGGTGACACGTTGACGGTTGGACTTAGATGATCTTAGAGGTCTTTTCCAACCTTAATGATTCTATGAATTGATTTCATTTTCAGCTTGGCTTGCAGTGCTATGGAAAATAGGAGAGCAAGAATGATGTCATCAGGCTTTGGATTCTGTAGTCATGCTCCTCATATGGAAGTAGGGTTAATTTAGCTGGAAAAATGTAAGTAGAGTAGTTCTGGAATAAACAGTGCACTTTCATCATCAGTCTTTGATAATTTACTAGGAAGGGAAAAGAGCTAGGCCATATTTAAAATTAGCCTGAGGGAATAAGGTAGTATACTATGTATCTTTTGCCCCCTTAGAATATAAATTACTCCATTTGAGCCATTAAAAAAATTGGTTTTCTGCTATATGTATGTCTAGTTGCAAATCAGGATTTTTATGACCCTTACAGCAAAACTGTATTATTTGGGCTGTCTTTTGCTTATAAATTAATAATTCCTGTCAGCATTCTCCTCGATGTATTTATTTTTCTTTTTTTTAATTGAATTTTGTAAACTTGCACTGAAAAAGTGAATGAACTGAAAATAACTGAAGATCCTACAGTTCTCACCCCAACAATCTGTTTGATGGTCAACTGCATTCACTACCTGTAGAAGGAGAAGCCACTCTGTTCATTTCCAGTCTTCTCTGTTTAGAGTGGGTAAAATCTGACTGAGTCCTGTTAATTCTGTACCAGTCTATCTCTCATATTCAAAGATTTGTGAAATTCCTGTGTCCTAGCTGTCTCTTTGTTCTGTGCAAACCTTTGGAAGTACTCAGCGAAAAAGGAATATACCATGTCAAATTGTTGCGTGTATTTCCAGATTATGCAGAAATTTACAGAACCTAGACCTTGGCATCTCTTATTAGCTGGCTGAAGGGGCTGAGATGATGAAGTAGAACCCAGTCCTTTTCTTGAAAGATTGTACCCAGGAAAGTGGGGTGCAGGACCACCTATGGGCAATGGGGGGACAAGATTTCTGTTCCTTCTTACTCTAGCCAATCAACAGAGCTGGAGATCTGTGAGAGAAACTACTACATTTTCTGCTACCAGAAATCAACTGTGTAAGGAGTTGATTCTGAAACGATATTATTCTTTTTCTGATCTGTTTGCAGCCTACTTGCTGAGGTAGTTTTTACCTTTCTTAACCTCTCTGGTCCATCTCTGTTGCTGCATCAGATGGAGTGCTTAGGGCCATATCATACATTGATTTCCAGGCAGAACCCCACTGGATTCTGTGGGAATTCTGTTTTAAAAATCAATGGCATAATGTGATTCAAAATAATAAAAAGAGAGCAAAAGGACATAGAGGTTAGTGCATCTATGAGCTGTGATATTGAAAAGTTCATTAGTTACTTGCATCACATGGAGCGTATACTGAGCAATGCTGTGCATGCCTTGTTCAGAGACTGAATGCTTTTATTTTACATAAAAGGTGGAGAACTGCATCTGAGGCATGGAGACCATGACTTACCTTAGAGTTTATCCAAACTTTTGAATTAACTCTATGCACTATAGCTGTGTTTGTCACTCAGGTGCAGTCTTTTAACACTGAAAACTATTATCTGGTATTTATATATTTCCCATCAAAAAAATATGCACATAATCCTAAAATTCAAAAAACTTGTACATTTCTGTGCTTGGCAGCATTGCTCTAATTTTATTTTATTTTTTTCCTCTAATCAAAGTTTTAAAAACCAGAGAAGCAATGTCAGATTTATTGTACATTTTTGAAAGTTTTTATGAGACTCTTATGTTCTAAGCATGGCTTTATTAACTTTATAGTTTATTAGAAGAGTTCTATTATTCCTGAATGGCAGGTAGCTCTTAGGATATTTTGCACTTCCTGTATCTCTGCCACTTTGTATTTGTCAGAACTGAAAGTCTCCATTTTGCTTTGAATTTGTGATCTTCCAAATTAACAATTCAATTATTCCTCTTCCCAGTAAGCAGACTCCTTTTGTTGGTTTTGATACTTAATGTATGAGATTTTTGTTGTTGTTTCTTTGGGGTTTTTTTTTCTGCTTTTATGCCCACTTGTTCATATTTTCAAGAATTGTAACAAAAAGTCTGATTTTTTTGATGCTGGATGTCACGAAGTTCTGTGGCACTGATTACTTACTTGAAAAAGACAAATTGTTATCTCTGATTGGGAAAAGAATGTCAATTGATTACATGTGAGCTAAATAGATATAAGCAAGAATAGGAATTGGACATTTTAAAAGTTCCTGGGAATATGTTCTATCAAAACGTATATATCTATTTTACATGCTAGCATCTTAGATAAACCACATTGCAACCAGTGACTGCTTGTTAAAACACTGATAACCTACCTGTACATACAACTAGATTTTTGACAATGTTAAGTAGTTCTTTGAGGGAAGATGCAAAAATAAAATAATGAAAAAGCATTGATTGATTGACACTAGTTTATTGTCCAAGTGGGCTATAAATCAGCCAAGCTCACGTGAAGTGCGGTCAATATGAGAGAAGGAGAGAAAGAAGGGGAAAAGACTTTATAAAAGACTTTATATGTTGGAAGATTTAACCACTTATTTAATGAGTGTGAGTTCCCTTTCTAAACTTTCTGTTAAAAGGCTGCTTGGATAATGTTGTAGGAAACCTGTCCCCATGACTAGAGGGCAGATATCAAGTGTTTTCAGAATGTACACGTTTCTTCAAAAAGAGCATTTGAAAGAACAGTATCCTTGCATTTACTTTTGTTTTTCTTAATCTAACTGGAAGCAGAATAGTATTTGGAGTATTTTCATTTATTTGTCAATAATACAGGAAATTCTGTGTGAGTAAAATGTTCAGATGTTTTAAAAACCACTGTTGTGGTTTGAGGTTCGCAAACATATAGGATGTTACACTTGAAGAGGGGGATGCTAATAAAGGAAGGAGTGGCATTACAATTCTTAGGAATTGCTTGAAAAATCTTCTGGGTATTAGCACAGAAACTTATTGGAGATCAACCAAGGAAGCTCCGAGAAATAGTTGCAGACTGAATCAAAGCTCAAAAAATGTGAGACTGTAACTGCTGATCTATGACCTTACTAAGTGTGAGACCTTTTATAGCAGCTTACACAGTTCATGTTCAGGTGGATAAGAGTAAATGCTGAACAAATCTTTAGGTCTTTCCTCTTTCTTCTGTAAACAGTGCCTTGTTTGAACATACCTGGAACTTGTGGATCAGTGTGGGAGTCCAACTGTGGTTGCTCCTGCTTGAAGATAAATAGATATAAAACGAAAATCTATAATCTTGGGGAAAGTAAACTATATATAAAATAAATAAATTATATCTCTGAGAAGAGGTGGATGTTGCTGACTGAAGGCAGATTGATCTGACAGCAAGGAGTTGCTGGTGATGACTAGAGAAGAGAGAGCAAGAATGAGTCTAATGTGGGAGCCCAAGGGGGCTTTCTGGCATTTTTTTTTCCAACTATTTACCAAGAAAATACTGGGGCACCTAAGCCCCAAGCTGTGAAAAGCAGGTACATGCTTTTTGCACAGTTGATCTGTGTCCTCAAGGAGAGGGACACTAAGTGCAGTTGGAAGCTTGATGTTCTGTGATATTTATAAAATATGTCTGAATTAAGCTCTACGTCTTTCTACTCTTGCATGAACAGGATTTAAAGAAGACAAGAATGACAACTTCAGATTGTGAGATGAGAAGCAGGCAAAAAGAAGGAAGGTAAATTGATTGAGTTTGTTATTTTGTTGGCTTCCTATATAAAGCTAGAAAATGATCAAAGGCAGATGATGCATGTGTATGTTTAAATATCTTCTATCTCATCTATACTACTTGTTTGTTTATTTATTTTTGCAGCTTTAAAATTGAAAATTGTAATGTCCTACCTAGAAAATGGGCATGATTTTTTTTTTAATTAATTTATTTTTTTTAACTAATCAAACAAACCAAAATGTATCCAAGGAAAAGCAGACTGTTGAATTTGACTGAGCTAACAAATAGGAAATGAAAAAAAAAAATCTATTTTCATAAAATAAGATTTGTCATGTATAATATTTGACTACAATTTACCATTTATTTCATTCAATCACTCATTTATATCAGAGCCTTTTTATGTATGTATCTAGCCACAACACACTTCTGTATATACTTCTGTCTATTTTTTTGGATTACATTTCCAGTGATCTTTAAGTTCTGCAAATACTCTATCACATAACATGTTTGCCACAACATAACAAGACACATAAACAGTTTTTACATTATTCAACCAGTATTCGGTAATCCACTATTATCTGCATTCTATAAAATGCCCTAAAAATGTGGTGTCCACTTAGTACTTGCCACAGGATATTTCCTGTAGCAAAAAAGAGCCTGATAACCGTGATTTGGAAGTTTGCTGTAACTCCCACAGAAGCCAGTAACTGTATGTATCTTCCCTGTAGTGGATGTTGGATTCGGAACTGAATGAGAGAGAATGTATCATTTTTATTTTATTTTATTTAAGATGTATACAGCGACAATGAAAACATGTATCTTTAAGTTTCAGCTCTTTAACTATTTTTTGTTTTGTTTTGTTTTGTTTTGTTTGTTTTTTTTTGTTTTGTTTTGTTTATGGGTTCTAGAAAGCACAAGAATGATTGGACTTTCAGCGTATCACCTTCCAAATGATCTCTGCACAAAGGTATGACAGGAGAAATTGATTTTCACTTTTCATCAATATTTCTAAATTATAACACATATTTTACACACACACACACAAAAAAAAAAAATGCATCACCCTGTTTTTTGTCAGCATTCCTGAATTAAAGAGCATTGAAAGCTACTAGCTTGGAAGTTTCAGATTAGTAATTTACAGCCAGCAAATGGATTTCTTTCTTTCAATGATAAGTCAGTCAGTGAACCATTTATTGCACATGGATGATAGGCAATTCACTCAGTGGATGTGATTTTTTTTTATTTATTTTTTTTTTCTTCTTGGCATTTCTCCTCAAAGCTTGAAGCAGAATGAATTTTGATTGAGATTTTCTGGACATTTCTGAAGTTTCATGCTTTATTTTGCTTTTACCAGATGGGATTTGATAAACCACGATGTATGAACTGAGAGCGCCCTTCATAAGTTTGGTGGGTTTTTCTAATTATTGCTGGTATTAGAACTTGAAATACTGTTGTAAACTAGTTGAGTTGGAACTGCAGCTTCATCATCAATGCTTCATCATTTTTCTATACTTGTAACTGATTTCATTGGCAATGTGCAAAGCTTCTCTGATCCCTCATACATCCTCCTCTTATGGTTCTGGCTCAGGTAGGAGAAAGGAACTTCTGGATCTCCAGGGAGACCACAGTTTCTAGTAAATGTTGACATTCTACATCTTTCCCATCTGAATTTGTTTATCTGTGTGTGTTTAGTTTTCTGCTTTGATGTTTACAGTCAGATAAATGTTACTATATATCATATTTATTTTCCTAGAATTAGATGTGAAAATTAGCCTAGAGAGGCAAGAATGAAGTGGCTCAGATTAGCTTAACAAAACAGCTCGACAAGACACATTTTCAATGCCATTTACTTATTAAACCCATTTCTTAGAACTCTGTAAGGGTTTGATGTAAAGCTTTATCTGAAGATGATTCCTAAAGACTGCTAGAAGACTTGTTACAGTGTAAATCCAACGTGTACTTACTTATTATGTTCCTAGTGCTTATTACGCACTTTTTGACTGAGCAGCATTACAATACATATTTGTTATATATTCACACGTATAATTATAAACATAACTGGGGTTGAATCTTACAGAGTACATAATCTATTCCCCAAAGATCTAATGATTTTCAGGAGCTCTAATGACAGAGAACTTTGCCTTAGCATTTTTATTTATTTTTAATTATTATTTCTTTTTTCTGATGTTTGCTTTTTTTTGTTGTTTTGTTTTGTTTTTGTTTTGTTTTGTTTTGTTTTTGTTTTTGTTTTTTACTACAAGGTAAAATCATTTCCAGCTAGGATTCACTGCGATTGTTTAGCTCCCTTATCTAAATACCACTCTATATTCAGATATGTAGCTTGAATAATTGACAATTATATACATAGTTATCTGAACATTCATTGTGCTTGTTATCAATATTCTACAATACATGAATATGTGTCCTGCATGCCCAAATAATCTCTAGATCATCCTGAAAACATAAGAAGCTCTAGACAATACATCTGAGAATGTTTTCTTTTTGTAACACAATAAATCAAATCTTAAAAATATATTGCATGTATTAGTTGCACCTTTTCTTTTCTTACCTTTTCTTAGATGCATATGTATTTTCTAAAAGCGCTTGAACTGACTTTATTTTTTATATTCATACACTAGATAAAACGTACTTAAGATGTGAAGCTTACCTTAGAGGAATGATATTTTCTGCCCTGGAAACTGGTTCTTGGCAACCTTCCTAAAATCAGTTTCCAAGTTACTCATTTGTGTCTTTCAAGTTACAGTGCCCATACTTTCACTTTTTGTTGTTGTAATGATTTGTCCCTATCCTATTAATGATTGCTGTAATATATTCACACATCATGGAACCTAAATGTTGGATAAGCGCAGCCTGGAATAGATGGGTCATACTGAAGTTACAAAGGGTCTTGCGAGTCTGGAAGTGAAATTCAAATTCCAGAAAGAGATGAAAAAAATTATGTAAGGATGCAATAATTGGACCTTCAGACTTGGGTTTTCTCTTGTTTTATTATACAAAGGCTCTGAACCCTGCACATGGTCAGATAATGATCTAATGCCTGAGTAAGGGCACAAACACTGGCTTTATTCATAAATTTTAAAATTAGATTTAAATAATCAGAACAGGTGACAGCAATGAAAATATATCACTATGTGTTCACTCATTATCTCCAAATACAACAATTGATAGATAGGTATGGCTTTAGTTAACAATGGAATGGAGGAAACTGTAAATCTTACAACCTAATCAAATTAGAAATCAATATTTCTTTTCCCTGCCTTTTTTTTTAAGGCAAAGCACTGAAAAAAATATAATAACATTTTAGTCATTTAGCAACACTAAATTAAATTAATGTTCATGGGCTAGACTGTACCTATAAGCATAATAGCTCTCAGGAGGAATGTTTTTAAAGGAGAGAGACGGAAAGGGAAAAGGAGGAAGGAGAAAGAGCAGAGATGGTGGTTTGTTGGTATGCAGACAAATGGGACTGTAGTCAGTGTATGCTAATGTGAACAAAATGCTTCAGAGAAAGCCTTGAACAGGGCAATCCCCAGCACTCATTATTGTTTCTACTAAAAAAAGGGAATACACGTGTCTCTTGTGGTCTGTGTAAATACAGGGAAGGTTGTTTTTCCCCAGAGTAGTTGAGTACAGCCACTTTCAAGCATTCTTCTTCTGACAGACAGAAACCCTTTTCTTTCCATCTCTTCTTCCCCCAGCTGCTGGATTTTTGAATGAATTTGTATTTCCTAGGAAATGAAACTATTGATTTTCTTTCTAAATAAGAATGAAAAGTACATGTTGTTTTTATGTTGCTGTGTTTTTTGTTGTTGTTTGTTTGTTTCCTAGATAGTGGATATTCTGACTTAAATCCAGCCTTAGTCAAAATACTGGGGAGTATATTCTCACCTCTGTCGTTAGCCTCAACAATGTTTCAAGTCTTTATACCTGCTATGACACAGCTTTCAGCATCCTTGTTCCTAACAGCCATTCAGAGGATCACTCAACAATTGATTGAGCTATAATTTCATGGCAAGTTCTTCTTTCTCTTCTTTTTCTCATTTGCTTCATTTGTCATTCAGTATTTTCTCCTCTCTCTCTTTTTCCTTTTGCTGTTACCCTGTGATCAGACTCTTTCTGAAGTGGAAACCTGAATCTACTGAATTACCTTCTTGAAAGAAAGAAGTCAGGATGCTTGTGTGTGTCTATTTATAATGAATGCATGCGGATGTGATACAGTGCATACTCATGGGATCCTCTTGGTATAAACTGTTAATATAGTCTACGCATATTTCCAGACCGTATGAACAGCTGTATTAAGTCTGTTGAAAATATTTGTATGATTTTTATTGAAGAGTTAGGGATAAGAAAGCTTACAAAGTCTTTGCATAATAAAAATTCATCTTGTTTTTTTTTTCTGTTCCTTGTACTCTTTAAAGTACATTCATTCCACATTCAGTGGATTTATGAAAGCAGATGTGTGAGTTCTCTTTGCTGAAACGTTGAACTGCAGGTGTATAAAAGAGAGAGAGAAATCCATGCAATAATACATTAAAGTGGAAATAGTAGAAACTTCTTCTTTTAAATAAAATGTGTTTGTCACTTGAGCTGTAACAAGAAATATTAAGTTTAATCATTTGTTGTATACAATTATATAAGCTTTGATCAGAAATGAGGTTTCAGTAATATGTGATGAAATAAGAATAGGTATGTGAAAGGTGTTTTCACCTGTAAAATTATTTGGTTTAATTTCAAAGATGTGAACCCACAGTGTTCATTCTATTAGATAAAATGTCTTTCTTCTATTCCAGGGACTTTATTCAATTCATTGTTCTCTGAAAATCAGATTGTATTGTATTTGCAGAACAATAGGTAAGCTCTTCTGTATTTAATACCTGTAGATGCTTATAGGTACATATGGGGAAAAACATATATACTGTGTTGCTCTTTAAAGATTAAAGTGTTGGGTTTTTTTTTGTTTTTTTCTTTAGTGTATACTGCATTGAGCTTACATTTTTATTGATACTCCTCTTTATTTGTTCCATCTGGTGTAAACTGAAAATTAATTCTTGTGGATTTTTTGAGCAGAAATAGAACATAAAGATACCTGAGCATAGGAAAGAGTGAGAGAAACAACCAAAATACAATAACGACATAAAATGAGTAGTAAGGATAAAAAAGTGTTATCCGTTGTGCAAAAAGATATTTCTTAGTCCCAGGTCTGCTCTTTCTTTTTTTTTGTGTGTGTGCATGCAAACATGTCTTAAACCTTTTGCATTCAGTTTGGTGTTCATTTTTCCCATAGTGTAAGCAAGCAAACATCAAAACAGTATTATGCTCTTGGCCTTACTTGAATTCTAAAGACAAGTATGCCCAAAAGTCATTTTTTTCTTTAATATTTTATTCATGCAAAGTGGTAAGTAGGTTAGTAGGTATAACAAACACACTTAACTCTAAATATCCATATTCTTCTGTACTGCAATGCTACCTTCACATTTCATGTTTATTAGCCCTGTTACAAGAACCTCATCTGTGGCCAAAAAAAAATACCCACAACAACAAAATGAAGAGTAAACTATCCCTTAGCTGATTTTAGCCATGCTGGAGTGAGGCAAAGGTCTGATTTTAAACTCTTAGCTCCATCCGTATGTTCAAAAATGTTGTTAAAAATACCACACGCTGCATAATTACAAAATAACAAATCTGTTAGCTCTTTCTCCACTTCTTTTAAATATACTTTTGATGTCTTTGGAATTAAAAAGCAAAATGAACGGTATTTTCAAATATTTCATCTCCTACCCAGTACCTACCTACGTTTTTTGTGAAGCTTTTTATCATGCGAGTGCATTTTTTTTTCTTTAAATACACGCTGTTATGTGAAAGTATTATAAATAGAGATATGCTTTGTGCAAATAGTTTTGGCAAAAAAAGAAACAGTAAAGTGGATTTTTGTTTTGTGCATCTGATAATGTTTTTCTGTGTCTTGTAATATAGATATCTAACATTGGTCCTTTATGCTGCTGGGTCAGTTTGATGTTTCTAGCTTCTATTTATTTACTCTATTTATTGTTAGTTATAATGTTAAAAAAGTCCATGATCAAGCACTTTCATAAGATGCTTATAGCTGTTTGTAATTACTGAAATTATGTTCAATTCCATTTGTACAAAGAGAACTGACACTTGACATATATTCCTTTAAATACGGTATACTTAAGCTTCATAATGTTATATACTTTGGACTCTGTATATAAAAGTTTGTGTATGCAGGATTCTTCGTAATTTGTGAATTTCATCATGAGTTTTGAAAATATCTTTAAGATAAATCTTAAGACACCCAAATATAATAAGTATTATCCATAATATTTCTCATTAAGCAATCATTTTTATTTCCTATATAGCGACATTTAACCATGAGGAAAATAAAATTATTTTGATTCTTATAGTGAAAAATCCAAATACTGACTTAATTGAAAAAGCTTTCCATAAAGCAGTTGTGCATGAAAAACAGAAATTATTTAAATTAAAAATATATACATTGCAAGGACTCCTTTGTGACTCACACTGTATGAATAAGGCTTCTTAAAGAACGTTTTCAAAGATCTTTAAATCTTTTTGTTACTTTCACTGGACTTTGTTACTAGCCACTCGAATAAATTTTTTTCAGGGGTGCATTCAGGGTTTCATTTAGAACCTTAAGCCTGTCGACTTCTTCTACTCACAGTCATTCCTCAATACCAGCAGCCTGAACCATATTTCAGCTAATTTGGTGAAGTTGGAAAATCAATTCTGTTTTACAAATACTAATGCTGTGATCATTATCTTTGCTCTAAGGGCTTACATTTGAACACAACATAATTCAGATTAATAATGCATATTTAATAAATGCTAACATAAGTACCAAGGAAGCATTTTGGTTTCCAAATGAATCTCCACATACAGTTGTAATAACTAATCAATAATTAATTATAAGCTAGTTGACCCAGTAGACTCTTGCTTCTTATACGTATTAAAAAAAAGGAATCTGGTAAGCTGATTGGAAAACTAGAAAATATAATGTATAATCACTTTTTCTGCTATCTCTTCACTTGAACACAAGATTAAGATTTATTTAGAGTTCAAGAGTTCTTGCAACCGCAAGCATAAAATTAAAAAGAAGATAAATCCTAAATAGGGAAACAAGTATGCCAACAGTGTGTAATGCATGTTTGACCTCTGATCTAGTCATATCCAATCTTGGACTTGGTATGCTTTCAGTGAACTTAGTTGTGAACTAGCCTTTATGCTTATCACAGTGTCTGAGGTATCACAGGGCATCTTACCATAGTTTGCGAAGCAAGTCATGTCCATCTGGCTGACACTGAGGAGTTCCACACTGTCCTCTTTTGCCGAAGCCTGGACTAACTGCTGCATTGAAGACCTTGAATCTTAAAATGTTCAATCTTTAAACATGTAACCATAATTTCTTGCAAGGTAAGAGCTTATTTTTAGGCAGTTCACTATCACTGAAGGTAAATCTGGTTTTAATGTACAAGGACCACTCCAAAAGCAGTTGGCCCGCAAAATCAGTGGTGGTATGTCAGTAGAGTTGAACCTTCCCACTAATATTCTGTTACATTTCGTTGCTGTATGGAAGATGGCAGCAGGGGGGCAGTCCGACAAAATGTCTGACATGGATGTGCAAATGAAAGAAATATGTATCATTGATATTAATTGATGCTTTCTTGGACTCTGGAGACCAAACAGTGGATGTTAGTACAGTGAGGCAGTGAGTGGTGCATTTCAGCAGTAGTGACAGCAAAAGGTTCACCTCCACTGGTGCAGATTCTTATGAGCACAACATATAGGCTCTTGTTCATTGCTGGTGAAAATACATAGCTAATGGTGTTGAAAAATAGTGCTTAGTTGCACTAAGTGTGCATTATCAAACAGTATGTTTGTGCTCTTTGGATCTGTTGTAGTTTCCATGGAAATAAATAGGAGGTATTACTTTCAGAGAGACCTACATAGCTAGCTGTCACTGATTCTTCTGCTAGCAGCTGTCTACTGCTGGATAGCACTCAAAGTTATTTGTAACCTTTGAGAACCTTAAAAAATACAAAAACCAACACGTGCTTGTTGATATTGTTGAGTGGAATCGGATATGTTAGCAGTGTTAACAAATGCTTTGAGTTTTATCCATGTTCTTTGGTTAAAATGCACAAAAGTGTCTCTAATGTCTTTCTCATTTAACAGCAGTGTGTCCAATGAATTCCCAGTGATGATTTCTCCTAACTTTGGGTCCTGGTCTGTAGTGGTTTCCACTCAACAGGGAACCCCTGTTCTGGCTTGTCTGAAGTCAGCTTTTCAGAAATCCAAAGCACACCTTATCCCACTTTGATTTTCTGATTGCAGTGCATGACACTTCTTCAATTTGTAGGTAGCTTAGATCAGAGAACTGAGCTTTGAGTAGGTTGCAGACATCTAGTCAAGATTAAATTAAAGCTAACTTTATGAATTTCTTATGAGCATAGTTACAAAGTTTTGATTGGACAAATAGGAACAGGCATGGTTCATAGCATCCAAAAGATGGATGGAGTCAAGATTCTAGCTTTCTAAAAGTTTGGAAAGAAGGAGACTGCATCTCACTTTCAAGTCTGAGGTCTGCTTTGTTTTACTGATGATAAGCATGAACATTTAGAACAAACAGGCTAGCAAACAAAAACAATAACAGCAGCTTCATCTCAGAATACATCTCTGACAGTTGTATCCCTGATAGAATATAACGTTATATTGTTCTGTGGTTTTTTGGTCTTGTACAAAGGTATCCACAAACAGAGGCTGTTAATCTTGTTTTAGTAAACAGAGAATAAAGAAATACTTACTTGCTTTGGTAAGATACCAGTCAGTTAGTAGATATACTTTAGTATGTAAATCGTTCCTTTATCAGCCATGTTTTAGCAACTTTCTAGTCACGAGGTACGAGAACAACTGTCAAAGGTTTTACGAATTCATTGCATTAAGCATGCAGCAAAGTGGTAGATATATGATTTAGCAGTTTATTATTCTTCATTAAAAATGCAGAAGGGTGTTAACAAGGTTTTGTTCTCAAAGGTATTACATGGAGAGAAAAGGGAGAGAGGCTAAAGTAAAAAACAAATCTATGGATTGTTACAGGCTTGTGTATTGTTGAAGTCAGATGAAAAATCATACTTATTTATTCCAAAGCCTCGTTGTGCAGTAAAACAGAGATAATGAGAGATCAACCCTATTGCTCAGAAATCTGAAATTTTGGCTAATTTCAGCTCATCTTCAGTTGGAGCTGGATAAATTTGAGTTTGTCTGTTTCTCTGTAGCTTCCATGGAAGTCTAAGCAGCTGACTAATTAGTCACTCCGAAGTAGAAGACAAGTGTATTGTCCTCGTTGTCACTAATGTTTCTGGTTCTGTGTATCACCTTTACTCCAGAAGTCTCTTACTGTTTTGCTTCCTGCTTCCTAGATCCATCTTTTGTGTGTGTGTGTGTGTGTGTGTGTGTGTGAAAATGGGCACAGCGAACTAATAAGAAAATCGTTCATTTTTATTTTTCTTTTCTGCTTATGAGTTGCATATGAATAATTAACGAGCATGTTGCATGCATGAAGTTGTTATATGCTGCAATAAGACAGTGCTGTAGATGTTGCAGTATGCAAAAGAAGCAGCTCTTTGCACCGATTGCACCAATTGGTTGCCCACTTATGAAACTGTAAAAATATTTTATTAACGTTTGTTAGTTAATTTCTCAAGCAGAATCCAATTCCGTTTATTTAGAATGGTGAACATGTATTCTCAACTGAAAGAGATATTAGAATAAGGTATCCATACTATTCTTCATCTAGAAAATGAAATAATTTCTAACAGCATAATACAGAATTAAATGTGAGTATGTTTTTTGTGATGTGTGAACGTAACTATTTTTATTGAAGATTGTAAATGTGCAGGACAGTCCACATTTCCATGAGTGATTTGGTACTGATATTTTTTTCCTATTACATTATGGTGCAAAGTAGGAGCAAAATCTTTGGTTCTGACTGAAAGTACAATTGCAAGAAATTTTCTGGGTCTTTTTTTTTGTGTTATAAGATTTACAGGTATTTCATCAAGAACCTGTCCAGATAAAGCACCCCTTGGAAACACACTGAATAATGAAACATTCAAGTTTTTGCTATAGCAATAAGGGTAGAAAAGAAACAACCAATCCCCTTAGAAGTATTCCTCACAGTTTGTACAAAATACAGTCTACAGGAAGAGTATTATATTCTGATCCCATATTTTTTTCTCTCTCCCAATAGACAAATTTCAATCTCATGTGAGAGACTATAAACCAGTTTTGAAAAGATCAGTAGAGAAAATGCTGCATTTACAATTTGCAATTGTGCATTTGACAATAATCATATTTGTTCTGAGGACACAAGGACAAAATATATTTGGCAGGTAGGATGGTGCAGAAGGGTATTGTTGAGAAGCCATTTTGTCTATTTAGCACAAGCAATTTTGTTACTTTCATATTGAAGAATACTCACCTCTCTGTTTCAAAATAATCACTGTAGCTAAGAAACAGTGGTAAACGAAACTTTTCAAGGTTAAAAAAATGAGTTCATCTTTTCATTGTTGTGATACGTTATAAACAAATACTAAAGCTTGTTACCAAATTCTGAGATTAAGGTAGCTCTCCTTGTTAGGTAACATGAGCCTTGATCCATCAGGATATGTTTGCATGTTTTACTTCTACTCAGGTTGAAACAACAAAAGACACTTCCGTGAGCTTTTTGTTGCTCTGCAAGTCTTCCAGTGCTGTGGTAAGACCTTTGTAAGGACTTCAGAGCCAAAAAGAAACACAAGTGAGTCATATACACTGAATGTGCTGTTATTGTTACTGCCTTTATCATTCCTTGTATCTCATTTAAATGAGACACGTATCTTTCACTAGCTTTTTTTTATATATATGTACAATAAATGCAAAGGAAAGAAACCTATACTTTTTCTCTCTGCATCTCTAATTTGAAAATATATGATGTTCAGGAAATCATGTTAAGCTTGCAACAATCTATTGAAAATTAGCTCATTTGTATGAGCTGAATTGAGCACCAAAATGTCAGGTGTGCTCCTTTTCCCAGCATCATTGCTAATCTATAGTTTTGGTAACTGAAGAGAAATGATGTATAATGAAAATGTCTACTGTGCTGTGTATCATTAGCTATTCCTTATTACAGTCAGCCATCTATTCATCCTTTCTGGATGTACTCATGAATAAGATGCATAACAAACTGATGTTCTGTTTTTTCCTCATTAAGAATCTGATATCTTGTTCAGCAACACTGAAGAGGAAACGATTTGCGTTTGGTTCTCAGTGCGCGTTTTATAACCCATAGAAAATTAAAAATAAACAGCAAGATGCACAGTGATTTCATATACTTTCTTTCATTTAAATTAGAAGCATTTCCAAAAAGGATATCAGACAGAGCTTGTATGGTGTGAAGGCTTCTTTTATAAGTGACTCATAGAATATTTGATGAATCAACATCTATGAGATAGATATATTCTACACTTTAGTTCTTCAGTGTGACACATTGCTTATTATTCTGGTTATCCTCAAATCTCTGTCCTTTAAATGTTCATTTTTTAGTAGGGTCTCCAGTTCTACAGATCTATAATGCATAAACATATTTTCAGTACATGTAACGGACAGTAGCAATGATCAGTAGCTAAGGAGGAGGCAAAAGATATAGCTAACTTTGTATATGGTCATGGAGCTAATTCCTAAAATTTTAACTGGAGTTAATTTCCGGGGCTTTTCTCAATTGTTTTGGAGTACAAGCTCTTTAAAATAAAGTATTATTATAAACATTTTTATAATTATTACTTTTATTATTATTTTTATTATTTTTAACAGCTAACAGCTAACTCCAAGGGTGCCCACAGATATTTTGTGATGCCACTAACAAATAATAAGTTTCTATCAATGTAGGCTTTAAATCACTAAGATTTGGTTGGCAATAAGCTGAAATTACATGATTATTCAAATAAATCTCCAGCATTTGGAGATCATGGAAGGATCTGCTATTCACTTTTTTAGATGGAAATATGCTGTTAGGTGGGAAATTAAAATTCTTGCCCACTTGAGAATAATTTTATACTTGAAACAAGACCTGATAAAGGAAGTAGGGGGAAAAAAAATCAAATGAAATGGAAATCATGTACTCTCTCTCTTTATGCCTTTCTGACTAACAACATTTGTTGTGTTGGGCAGAGATGTGGCTTCACATAATCACTGTGGACCAGTGCAAGGCCAGATTCTCATTCACTCTGTAAAATCTGAACAGAGCTTCTAGTTCATTCTTAATGTCTTCTATGTCCAGTCTGAACATGTTAGTGAACAGACCTAGTGAAAACTGTCAAGATAAATATAATGTTTCTACCTTTGCTGATAGTCCATCATCTGCACCTAGTTTATATATACCCTGTAATACATCGCTGACAAAGCTATAAATTATTGTGAATAATCACAGTGCAGCTACATCCGTTTAGAATTACTTATTGAAACAGTTTCTTTGGACTTGGAGAGTGTTCCTCAGTTATAAAAAAAAAATATATGAAAAGATCTATTATCTCATTTTACACCTACAAACCTTAGTGATAAGTGTTTTTAAAAATAACTCCTTCGATCAGTGTTACATGCCCAGATGGAATTGTTTTCCTTTTTACGCTATCTGTGCCCATATCACTACTGCAGAATTCAATCCTTAAGTTCTGTGCCTTGATGACTAACACAAGGACATGTTTTTTTAATAACTAGTTGAGAAGGATCAAAGAGCACACAGTAAGTTACATGGAATTGGTATTGATCAACAAGGTTTTCTCAAGGCACAACAGGACTTTCAGCTAGTACCACATATACCAGGTATCTGATGCACTTTGGGTATGTATGAGCATGTGAGAAAACAAAACAATCAAACATACACAGAAGGATTGTGGAGGGGGGAAGGAAATACAGAAGGAAAAAATGGGTAAATCAAAGTGTGTTAACTCAAACCTGCAATGCAGCTGCCTATTTTTCTGTTACTTTGCGCAGCACTTTGAAGCACAGATGCTAGGCAAAGAAGGCTTGCCAATTTTGCAGCACATCCCTTAAGAAAACAGGATTGTGGCTATGAATGTGTCTTGATTTTAACACCAAATATTGCCTTTCCAGATGCATATATTATCCTACACAGAATGAGGAGGAAATCTTTCTTCAATATCATTTCCTAATCTTTTCATATGAACCTTGGCCTGGCTTCATCCAGGTATGCGGATGAGATGGGGTAATAAAGAGATAAAGAACTGGTCTCCTGTCATTTTAGAAGGTGGGAGCAAAAAAAATTGTTCTTCTTTCTAATAACTTGCTTGTAGATTTCAGTTATTCAAAGATTAATCTCTTTGTTGAACAAGCAGGACTGACAGTTCTTTCAGTTAATACTCCTTGACTGATCATAGCTAGATTATTAACATTTCTTCATCTAATTTTGGCCAGACTCCCATCTAATCCCAGGATATGAGGGAAAGTCATATCTCCCTCACATTTTTCTTTAGATAATTTAGCTATGTACAACTATAGCTTGTCTGTCTAAACTCTGCATTTTTCTTTATATTTTTCTTTATATTTTCTTTGCTACGTTTCAGTCCCGCTCCTATTCTTTCACATTTCTATAATCCTTAACTTTGTAATGGTTTTGGATGTGGTTTCAACTATTAATATGGTTTTTCTCTGCCCAAAGGTGTCTAGATCTCTCTTTGTGACAATTTCAAATTATTTAATCATTAAAACTAATATATTTATATGAAACATTATTGCATGTAAAATGTTAGCTACATGAGGAAAATGCCAAACAAAATCTTTCATCAGAATGTCTTTCTTTGTAATAGCATTCTGTGCTGATCATCGTAGCTAGATATCTTGAACTACTATAAACAGTGCATTTTACAATTAGCAGGAGTAAGCAGCAAAGGAGTATACTGTCCTCATTTTTAACACATTTACTTGTAATCGAAAGAAAAACAGAGGCTTCTCAGCATGCTGAGAACTTAATTTTAATAACTGATGTTTACTTAATGGTTGTAACTGCAGCTAAGAGATTGGCAGTTTATAATATGCTAGCATTCCCAGCTGTTATCATTCAAATAAGGAGGAAGACTGAGAAATTAACACTGAGAAAACTACTTAGCCACATGGTACAGCACAGAGGGCATAAACTTGACTGCAAAAGAGCAGAGCAGTGTATGGAACAGAAACATTTTCCCCAGTATGAAATATAGTTGTAAGTATAGTTGTTTTTTATATTTTACTTAAAAGGTCCTCACAGTAGAATCTTTTGAAAGGAAGCACTTCCAACCGATAGTATTTGTACCTATTTGTAATGTATGTCTATAATGCTTTTTTTTTTTTTTTTTTTTTTTTTAATTCTGAACAGAACTGATTGATTGGTAGTTATTAGCCTCATTTTGTCAAAGCTAAAATTGACATGATTCTATTCAGATCTTCACAGAAATTACAGTACCAAATGGTATCATCAAATGTAATATTCTGTACAAGAATTACATTATGTTTATTATAGTTATTTAAAGGGATGAAAAAAATGATGTGAAGATTTTGTTCAGGAAGACATTCATCAGATTGCTACCTTTTGTGCCCAGCTTGGCTCTTAAGTATTTTGCTTTTCTTCCATCTATCTCCAAGTGCTTTTTATGAAAAAGCAAGTTTTGGTTACTTTATCTATTAGATAGGCTAACAGAGGCAGAAATGATAAAAAATGATTCATTTCATCTCTCTCTGCAGGTCAGTTTCAAAATAAGGAGCATACCTAGAAACACATTATTTTTTACTTAACATCCCCATGTGCCACACGCAGCATTATGATATCTGCAATTCTCACTTGCAGGATTTAAAATAGATGTGGTTTTTTTTGTTGTTGTGTTTGTTGCAGTGTTTGTTTATTTGTTTGTTTAGTATAGATATGGATACATAATTCTCATTAGCACTGTGGAGTGTGGAGTACGCAGACATGCCTGAGAATGCTGGGCTGTATCGATCTAAATGAATACGAAGACCACACAGCATTAGCCTGGAGATATTAATTCAGCTATCTCTGAGTGATGGTGGCATTTGAAGCTTTCAATGAGGGAAGGTTCTCTGCCAGCCACCAAGAAAAACAGATCTCATCTATCCTAGGTGAAGGCCAAGCATTTCTTTGCAAGGTACTTGTGTTTCACTCTTTCTGCTTCTGCAGATGGGTGTCCCTGGCTGGAGAATCATGGCTTCCTGATGGGGGCACCCGAGAGTCCATAAATAACTGTATTCATGGTGATCCTGGTGTAAGTAATATGAAATTCCATTTCAGGTATCCCAATATATATGTGTCATTAAAGAAAGATAATAATAAAAAAGAAAGAATAATTTAAAAAAAAAAAATTGAGAATTTGTGCTTAGCTTGTAGGAAGCTGACAGATTTCCATGTTAGCAGCTGAAAGTGACCCACCCCCCAAGAAGCACACCAAGGATGAGCATAGGGCAGGGCAGAAGGTGGCAACTGTTTCTCTCCGCTAGGCACTGGAGTTTCCACACTGCTGCAACCCAGAGATTTCCTTGGAAGTGCCTGGAAGCACTCTGAATGGAATCATATCATAGAATGGCTTGAATTGGAAGATTATCTAGTTCCAACTCCCTGCTGTGGGCAGAGCTGCAACCCACCAGCTTAGGCTGGCCAGGGCCCCGTCCAGCCTGACCTTGAACACTTCCAGGGATAGGGCACCCACAGCTTCTTTGGGCAGCCTGTTTCCCTGTCTCACCTCCCTTTGAGTAAAGTATTTTCTCCTAAAATCTAAGGTAAATCTCCCCTCTTTTAGTTTAAAACTGTTCCCTCATGTCCTGTACATATCTGCCCCTGTAAAGTGTCACTCCTTCTCTCTCTTGTAACCCCCCTTCAGATAGTGAAAGGGTACTGCGATGTCTCCCCAGAGCCTTTTCTTCTCTAGACTGAACAAGCACAGTTCCCTCAGCCTGTCTTTGTAATAGAGGTGCTCCAGTCCTCTGATCATCTTTGTGGTCCTCCTCTGGGCCCGATCCAACAGCTCTACATCATTCTTGTTCTTCCAATAAAACACATCTAATAGAAATGCATGTAATTAAGGTACCTTCTGTTATGTTGAAATTGGATGAGTGTAGCCTAGGAGTCATTATGGAATGACTGACGCTTGAATTTCTGTTCCCTCCTTCAGGACTCTCTTTTTTTCTTTTCCTTTTGCATTTATCACTCAAATTTCTGTATGCTATAGCCTCAAGGTGATGGTGAATTAAAGGAAAAAAAGTAAAAGGAAAAAAATCACATTATTCATTATGAATTGTCCATGCTTCAAATAGTATGGGTATATGGATGCAGTGAGAGTAATTTGCATTAATAGTTATAAACCAACTTTGGTTTCACATAACAACATAAATAATGAACGATAATGAACAAAATTTATTTTGTTGCAGACATTTTACTGGAGCTATAACTATGAAATGAAAATATAGTTTTTTACAGTCACATTAGTTTGCTTTTTTTACAAAATAAAATATAAGCAATAGGCTTTTCTGTTTCAAAATAATCATTATTTTTCAGTATTTCATTTTCTGCAGTTCTCTCAAAGTGCTTGTGATAATATAGTTAATGCAGGTAATTTCATTCTGGTGGCGTATTATACATTAAGGTAACTTCAAATATTAGGTATATTTTCTGAATTCCAGCCAAGTACAATTTCTCTTGACCTAGAACTTCCTACTTTAAAATCTTCTTTTCAGTGTTAAATTCTGACCTTTGGCTTCTGACATCATCTTCTATAAAAGTAGCGTTTGCTATTTGCAAAGAAGTCTTTATTTTATTTTCACAGCTAATAATTTACTTTTCCAGTGGAAAAGCCTTAGTGGCTGCTCATTTGAATTTTAACTTAATATTGAACACAGATATCTTCTTTGCTTCTATCACAAAGTCTTGTATATTTTCTTTCTGTCTTTAAGTTTCCATGACAGTTGTCTTCATATTGGTTATGTAGAAAAAGTAAGGGAGATCATAACCTGTTTTTCGTTAGTAAATACTAGTCTATGCTCTGCAATGAAATGTGTATTCCTTGTGTGATTCTGCTGAGAAGATTAACTAGTCGTTCAGCTGGGACTAATTACAAGCTGCAGCAGCTGGAGAGAAAAAGATCAGGAGGCCAGATGGCTTGGAGAAGTATAGGGGATTTTCTATTCGTTACAGGTTTGAAGTACTTCCTTAGTTATCTGGGAAAAAATATCAGAGGATGACAGTACGAAAAACTCCTCGGGAGTGGGAGTGTGAACAAGGTAGAAAGCATTTCTAGTGGATTTGTTTTGTTTTTTTCTGAAGTAGGAAATGATTAAATTTGGGTGTTACTCCTGGCTAGCTTTGAAAAGATGGGGTGGGACAGCGTCTGAAAGTTGCAGAGGATTCTGATCTCTGCTCGCCAGGTTTTGCTGCTGGGGAGGAGATTAACCGAAGATCTCCATCTGGGGCATGGGCAATTGTTGGTCTGCTGAGTATTTGTGTATCATTTTGTATTCTGGATATGGGAGAGTGTTGATTAGTGAAGATTGGGTTGAAATGAACCTCTCTGCTTATTAGTGTGTGAAACCCTTTATTGATGTCCACAGTAAGCTCGTTAAAATTAGGCTGTCAGTTCAGTGATTGCTTGTTTCATCCTTGTATGTAACTGGTGATTTTTTGACATATTGACATATTCCTTTTCCATTTAGTTGTGGCTTACATAAGCTTGTGTTCTGGTTATTGTGGATTATTTTGCTGAAATAGTGGTTATTCTTGAGTGCAAGAACTGAGCATAGCTACTTCAGGATGTCATCAAAACCATGTGTTGTAAATGGCACACTATTCAGAAAGTAAGCATTACTACAATGGATACCTGCAACTTAGAAATGTTGGATTTATGTATCCCATCTGCTTAGAATAGAGGATCTTTTTTTATCATACTTGAGATATGAGTTTGAATAGGTAAGATTAACTGAAAATCATTTGAGGAATTTGCTGCCAGCTCATGCTTGTCAGAAAAGCAATCTATATCTATCTATGTGATATCTACGATTGTTAACAATATTTATAATTTGAAAATCTTAAGTACCTTGATTTGTGGGTTTTGCTTTCTTTTTCCTTTTTCTTTTTTCTGTATGTCTGACATTTCAAGAAATAGGGTGAAGGGATTTCAGAATTGCAGGGGTAATTATAGAAAATCTTACTTACAAGGTTGAAAATGAATTGGAATATTTTTAGTTGGACTTTGTTTTATTCTTACAGCAATCGGAAGTTAATTTTCGTTTTCTATTTTGGATCAATTTTGTTACATAAACCTTCATGCAGCATTTAATCAAGGTTTGAGAGGATTGTGTACTTAGTTTTGCATAGTCAGTAAAGCTAGATGTAGTGGCAGAAGTGGAAAGATACATATGTTTATCTGCACAGTCATTTAGCCAATGATCAATAAATGTCTGACGATAGATCAATACAGATGTAATCTCCAATCTGTGCACTTCGAAGAACAATCTCCTGAGCGTTCTTACCACAAAATCTATATTTGCTCCTGTCTTCATTCAAGCTGATTTATGCTCTGATGCTGTTTGCTTTCAAGGACCTCCATTTCTCTAAGTGCTACCCAGTACGTAAGCAACAATCCATCAGCACACTACTAATATCACAGAGGCTTATATTTAATTACAGATAACAGGCTCAGTGGGACTAAAAACAAAGTAACCAATCGCTAAGATTTGATATACTGAAATATAAAAAGAGATGGAAGCCATAAAGCACAAAGGAACTTTGTGAAACAAATAGGTGTTCTGATGTTGTGCTCAAAACATGTGGAATGTGAGAATAAGTTATGTGATGAAGTAGATTTTCAGTCTTATTTTTTTCACATAATAAATGCACTTTTGGAAAGAAAAGAAGTCTGTTGAGTAACCAACCAAGTACTCAAGTGAACAAAATACTCTTGTGAGTAGTTGGTGTAAATTTAGTGTCTTAATTATACGTATGTAGAAAATACATGTGGATTAGTTCTGTTTCTAAGTAAAAATCGGTGTTTTTATTTTGCTGTAATATCAAAAAAAATTTGCTCATCTTCCATAATGTGAGATTTTTTTCAGCATCCCTTTTTCCCGTACATTACAAGTGATGTAGTTTCTCCGTACCAGATACAGTACAACTTCTTAAATGTTCCTTAAATTTGCTCGTATTTGCATATTTTAGAAAGAGATATTTTTTTTTGCGCAGACTTAGGAAAACCCCCAGTGTCTTTATTTAAACTGATATGTGAAGAGCCAGTGTATAGGCTGACATGGAGGGAAAGTGGTATGCAATAAACATCCTCAACTTTAATGTTGCTTTAAATGTAGTTCTGATATCTGGGACTTTTGAATTTAATATAAACTGACTTTGTTAGGAAACTAATGTAGCAAAAATACAGTTTAACAATATCTGTCCTATTTTAAATTTTATTTTATCTGGGTCTAATATTAATCCATTAATTCTTCTAAGCTGATGAAAGTATTTTTAAAGAAGGAAGTCTGTCATGTCCAATAAATTCCTGACCAGTTTAGTCCCGTGTCTTTGCACAATGAAGTTAAACCATCATGGGTAGGTAACTCAGGATTTAATGCCTGCTTGTTATTTCCATGGAAACAACAACAGATACAAAGAGCACAATAGCACTGTTTAATACAACAGATTATCAGCTGCAAAACATGAGTTTTCAACGTAGTCACCATATTTAGCTGTGCATCTTCACCAGCAATGAACAAGAGCCTGCGTGCTGCACTCAAAAATTTGCACCGGCCTGCTGTTGCTACTACTGAAACACACTGCTTGTTGGCTCACTGTGCTCACATCCACTGTTTGGTCTCCATAAATGATGAAAAAGAGTGTCAATGAACGTCAGTGGGTGCAATTTTTTCCATAGGGAAGATTACAAATTTCTTGCATGTATATTTCCATGTCAGACTGCTCCTTTGCTGCCATATGTCACACAACAACAAAATGTAATGGAACATTAATAGGAAGGTTCGATCTCTACTGCCATACCACCAAAAACCACCTCTGATGTCATGGACCAACGTAATAAAATAGGAGGCACTGCTTTTAGAGAAGCCCTTGCAGGCACAAACAAAAGATGAGTAAAATAAGCATCTTAAACTGTCGTAGCTGAATCTTATGAAATGTGGAAGAATCTGAATTAGTTGGGTGGAGATAGGAGAGTCAATCAATGGAAGAGGTAGGCAATAAAAACAAAGTGAAATCAGAAAGACTGCAGCCAAAATGAAGAAAAGAGAAAATGCCAGTTGATACATTTAAGCATTTGATGTGGTAAATGTTATTTCAGCTTAATTATGCTTGTCGTAGTAGCTGGATAAATGGAAATAGTGGGTAATCATTGTCAGCTCTGTAGTTTGTTTTTATGGATGAAATCTAAAGTATTAATCTTTTGCTTCTGAAAAGATAACTTGAAGTTGAGCCTCTTAGTCAATAAAGAATGAATCTGCATGCCTGTAAAAAGGGATTATTGTTAAATATCTGTGAAATATTGTTAGATATACTAATCTGCAGAGAAGGACCATTCCGTTAATTTGCTGGTCACCGGATCTGTGACCAGCTGCTAAGGCTTTTCTGTCATTTTGTCCTTTTATTTAGCCCCAGGTTTGGCATCCTCTGAGGACTTTCAGATATATTTCATGGGTGTGAGTTTGCAAGTACAGCTATTTATACACTAAAAAATCTGCCTTAAACTTTAGCTTTAAAAATATTTTACTATCTTCTGTAAGATGAATAGGTGCTTCTGTAATAAATTCTTGAATGTGCAATCATTAAGTATAAATGTATAAGAAAAGGTTAAGTTGAATGAGTTATGCTAAGATTAAGAGAAATGAATATAGGTTTGCTTTAGTCTGTTAAGTCACCACTGTTTGACTTGGTGTGATGTAATGTAGAGGTACTGTATTTACAAATTTTACTGATCACTGTCTGCGTAATAAGATTTCCCTTCTTACAAAATAATGATGAGGTGGAGAAGGGGCGAGAAATTAAAAATGAAGCTTCTTTAAAGTTATAGAAAACTTCCAGATCATATATTGAAAGGTAAGCAGGAGTCAGCCAGCTTTTGGACTGAGTACCCTGATTCACCAAATAAGAATGAGTAAAAATGTTTTTATTTTATTTTATTTTTAATTTTTTTTTTTTTTTTCCAGTATTACTGGTCTGCATTTGAATTAAAAACTGTGGATTCTTCAAACTCCTTTGTGTTCCTCAGTATCTGGCTGTGGAGAATGCACCACTGTCAAGTTTCTCTGTGAGGTAAGCTACTTTTTAATGGCTGGATTTTCTGCTGAGATTTTCCAGGAGTGTCAAGTAAATTCGATGCTTCTCACTGAAACAAATTTATTTCCTAATCAGAAAGTCTGGTTTCTTTTACTAGCTGAAGTAAGAGAACATCCAAACAGCTGCTGATGCAAACAGACCAGATGCTGTATTTTAACTTATCCACCGAACGGTGGATAATGTAAGTTCCTCATCCTTTTGGTGCTTTGAATTTTGAAGTTGTGAAGGTATCCATGCTTCTATATAGTGTTTCCACATGTCAGATGGAGTGCTGCTGCTGCAGACATCTGAAGGCAAAGAAGTGTCAGTAGGTGAAACATGCCGCATGCGGAAGCTCATCTGAATACCTTAAGTCACAGATAGTCCTAAAAAGAGAAGTTAAATCACTCTTTGATATGTGGCAGTGTGTCAGAATCCAGGGCACGAATAATGATGGCCAAGAAAAGAAGTACACAAGATGAAGGATGATGGGAGGATGAGAAGCAAAGTAGTTTATAGTACTTAGCTGGCAAACAAGACACTACAAATCTCTTTAATCTTAGTTGTTAATTAGATTTCACATATTTTGCATGTGTTAGACTCTAGAATGATCCGAGAGCATAGGATTATCACTCATGCTTTGTCAAGACTTACTGTGGTTGTCAGGAGTTTTGTAGAGAGGAGCCAGAATAATGAATTAGAAATGCTTAGGATTCAGAAGCACTGCCGAGTCCTATCTCTAAAGTTACTCAACCTCTTTATCACTACAGCACAGGTGCTTCTATTTCTCTGTATAAACCAAAATTCTTGTGTTTCTTGTGAGATATTCTGATACGATCCTGGTAGTTATACATACACTTGCTCATTTTACCCAGGGTTTCAGGTTTCACTTAGGTATAAAATAGAAATATATGAATTGGTACTTGCAGCCAAACGTAACTAACTGGAAAACCTGTAATATACAGGAAAATGAGAAAAACGTTTTTTTAAAGCCTGACAGTGTCGTGCAGATATGGACTAATAGCATGAAACACTTTTTATTAGAATGATGTTTTTAGTAAGAGTACTAATGTATCTGTCAAAAACCACCCCTGGAATGTTATTCTGTCAATGTATACAACCTTTGGTATTTCAATATGTACTGGGAACACTTACGGAAACCATTTGGTATGGTATCATGTAGCTTAAAAGATAATTTCTGTGATTTAGAAATAAACTTATGATTAAAAGTACTGCTTCTAGCCTGTTCCTGTTATTGATGGTTCAGTAATTCCACTTTTCTAGAATTAGTGTACGATGAATGACTGTATAAAAATGATAGGCAAGGTGAATTAACCATCTTGGTTGCTTTGAACCCGAAAGTTTGCATTACAGCAACTTCCACTACTGGTGGACATACAAAGAACAAAAGCAGTTATCTAGCTATGCTATTACAGAAAGCAATAAAATCTCTATTTGCTGTACAAGCAGTTCGATCTTGAATAAATTCTAAATGTTGTGTTTTAATATTACTGACATATAAACAAATTCATTGAATTGTGACTAAAAAAAAATTTAGGGTATAGATCTGCTGTCCCCAACAAATGTTAGCAGAAACCCTTTTCTTGCTTGATAGTCAAACAAATGCCTATTTCCTTAGCCTCATGTTGTCTCAAGTGTTTAGACTCTGAGCTGTGGATACTGGGAGGAAGTTGTGGAAAAAAAGAGGTGATCTGATTAACAACAGAATGCATGGCTTGTGAATAATTATTTAAAATTGTCAATGTGTGTAACCAGTGTGTAGATGATATTCATAGAATCTGACAAGACATGACTTGTCAATATGAAAAATAATGTGACAGAAAGTAAGCACAAGAGATGCAAAGTGTCACTTTACAGTTATGAGTACAAATGTGATGGTAGAACTCTCATCCAATTCTCATTATGTAGGTAATTACAAAATAAGGTATTTATATGGTAGTTTAAGTAAAACTCATATGCCCGTCAGCACTCTGAGAACAGTTTACTTCAGAGATAGAAAGGATTCTTGCTCTTGCTTATGATAATTAAGATAAAAAATCCTTGCCTGAAATCCCATTAACTCTATTGTGTATTTCCTCCTATTGTGTATTTTCTACTAGAGCTTTCTTTTTAGGACGATGATATGATATAGTAACAGAGTAAATGATGATATCATATTGGTAATTAAATGTTCAGATAACCACATTATATAATTATATAAACCTAATCAAACAAAGGGTTTATTATATATCTATTTAGAAGAATTATAGATTTAATTTTTTTCCCCCACTAGGTATTACATTTTTTTTCAAAGGGGACTTAATCTAGTTTGTACTAGAGGAGTTACTTTTAAATTACTTGCATGAATTTTTAGCTTATGGTGTATCAAACAGTATTTGTTGCCAGATAAACATGTATATTAGATTTACCATATAACAGAGCAAAAGGTAGAAGTTGACCTAGTAGCAAATAGATTCTCATTAGGATGCTGTATTTCTTTACTGGGAAATCTCTAAACTATTTGCCCGTGCATGACTTATTTCAAAATTCCAGCTGTATTGATACTTGGTCAAGTTTCAGGGCAAGTTACTTTCAGTCTAGGTTTAAGAATACCTCCAATTTTTAATTTATTACTATTAATTTAAAAAGTTATTACCTAGGCCAAGGCTGTTGTAAGCAAGTTAATGATAAGTTAAGGATTCAGAAACTTTAAGAAAGAAGTACGGGTGTGAGTATATTGTGTTAGTTGCTTCTGAGGCTAGCAGAAGGCTAGCAGAAGGTCTTGTCCTCTTATATACAACATACAGCTTTTGAGGATATCTAAGAAAGTACTTTTGGACACATGCAGGAAGTAAACATGAAATAAACTTCTGTTTAGCAACTGAGAACAACCCTGTCTGTTATACTGCGAGGCCTGCCATCAATGTAGGTAACTGAAACACCAAAACTCTGTCAAGTATGAAATTAAGTGTGAAATCAGGTGAAGCAAATGAAGGAAATAGTAATTCTGTATTCAGACTTCTTCATATTAACCGATATCCCGCTAGTACCAACTAATGCCCTTTAACTTTTGTTACCTTGCCACTTTCCAAGCTTTTATAATTATCCTTAAGTGCTGGTCACTATTACCTAACATTTCTGTACGCTTACCGGAGAATCTGAAATACTGATGAGTTGCTCTCAAGTAAATCCTTAGGAAGTTCTTGTTAGGAGAGGAACAAACTTATAAAGCTCTAGTAGTTTAAGTACTGAAGAAGATATATTCTATCTCACAAGGTGGACCAGATGATCATGCTAGCATTTCTTACCTCTGAAGCAACCCCTTTCAGCCAAGGAGCAAAGGAGAATGAAAAGGCAGATAGCAGAGTGACCTGGTGTAGTCAGGACCACAACATGGTTAGCCCAGGGAGCTGAGCAGGCTTAGCACCGTGCCTCTTTGAGAGACAAAGTAGTAGTCCTTCCTGAGTTGTAGTTGTTTCACATTCATGGGCAAATGAAAGATATACTGTTATTCTCTTATGTTTGGGACCATCCTATTGTTTCTGATCTTGGATGGATATAAGGAGGGGAACATAAGCCAGCAGTCACCCGTGTCTCAGCTCTTCCTTAAGACAGCCGAGACGAAGGAGTGAGGAAGGAGGAGATGGATTTCCTGAGATAGCTCAATTCCCACCATTTACCACTGGAGAACAATGTGTAGAGTGTTTGCATTCACATCTACTTAAACTGCACAGGCAGTAGTGTATTCTGATTAAATGGAAATTCCAATTCTCCCATCTGAAAATTCCCCCTTCCTTTGAGATATGACATAAAACATTAGAAGGATTGTGAAAGCTAGGCTGCCCTCAATACAGGAAAAGGTATCTCTGTGTTAAGGCTGATGCAAATAAACGAGATAGGGTAAGAATGCTGTTTCTATGTGCACCTATTCTGTCAAAGGCTTCCACCCCTAAGACTGTCAAATTGGATCGTTCTTATTGACTTTTTTAGTGTTGTCTATAATAAATAAATAAGTTGACAGATAACAGGAGGCATACTGTGCCTGCAACTAACCAAACTTCAGTATTACAGTTTGTTTAAATCCAGTGTACTTCAAAGAGCATGAGAAAACATTTCCACTTTTATTGTTTTTATTTTGGGGAAACAGGTGGGAGGTTAAATATTCTATTTCTTCATTACTTAGGGGAAAGAAAAAAAAAGATAGCCACTTTTTTAATACGAGAAAGCACTAGAATGATATAGAATGATAGATAAAGAAAAAAAGTTATTCTTTCCCTTTTATTGTGTTAGGATAGAAAGTGATACTATGACCTATTACTTTTTTTTTTTTTTTTTTTTTTTTTTCTGCCTTTGGATGCAGAAGAAGATAAACAAAAAGCAAAATTTTCTTTTAAGTGTTGGGACCTGGAAAACATCTGAAATCTAAAAAAAGCTGCTATTCTGGGAGGCTCTGTAGCTCCCTGAAGTTAGGATTATTGTTTCCATTTGATTTTGGTGGATGTTACCTACATAGGCGAGGGTGCCCTAGAAATGTAACAAATGAGGAAGAGCTCTCCTGGTGACTTTTCAGTTTGAGATAAGTATGTGTAGTTCCTGGTATCACTGTGCTTTTCATTAAAGCAGAGCACCATGCTTCCGGTTTTCCTCTGCTCTTGAGTTGAAGGAACTTTCAAACCAGCCATCCTTGTCGTAGTGAATGACAAGAATGAACAAGAATGGTTTCTTGTTATTCTATCAACTGATAAAAGGTCTCATGTGTGAAGTGAGAACTGTTGGCCATCCTGTAGGTTTGAGCTTGGCAAAATTGTTCAAGTGTTTCAGCATTCTTCATTGTACTAGATAGTTTCCAAAATGGACTAGGAAAAAACCCAGCATAAATACAAGGAAAAATTAACCAGCATATGCAGGAAGTTATTAAACCATTTGATTCTTGAAGGCCAAGAATGAGCACAGGAATGAAGTAAGTACTGAATACAGCTGTCACAAAGGGAAAAATGCTTTCTCAGCAAGCTTCATTACACAGACTTCCCTAATTAAATGATTAAACACTGTGCAGGATGTGGACAACTTCTTATTTTTTATTCTTCAGAAGTTATTCACAACCTTAGTTTATACATTGATTTTATTGAATTATATTCACTTGAATTTCAATCTTAATGAAATACCAAGGCTTTGTGGAAAGTCTTTCAATTAATAAACAAGTAGGTTGCTCACACAAAAATAATATTTTCCTTAAAAGTTGTTTGAAATAGACTCTTTCTAAAGCACTAATCATAATATCTTTGTAGGTGTGGTTTATTAACTTGTTTGAACAACATTACACAAAAGATATCAGAGGAGAACCAAGCAGCACTTGTTTTCCTAATGATTCCTCTTCAGAGTAGTGTGCTTTTTGTAGAAGAAAGAGCACATTTCCTGCTCAGGAAGAGTATTTTCTGCTCTTGCATCAGTACCGTGTTCCCTCACAGCTGTTCCTGCCTCCCTGTGGGGAACACAATAAGCTGCAATTAAATGCAGGTGCTTGGAAGCAGGAGTGCCCTTGCTCTGTTTAACAATCTGAAGCAACAAACAAAAGAACCAGAGAGACAGGAATCCACCTTCTGTTTAATGGGGCATGAACACTTTTTCTTGGCACCAAGACAAGAGTCTACCTTTTGTTAGAAGTTCCTTTCTCTTTTTCCCTAGGTGACAACACAGAGGCTTACCTCTTGTTTATTAGTTCACTGCTAGGAGAGAGAGAATCTAAACAAAACCATATGCTGTAACAGGAAAACAGCAGTCAGTAGGCACAGAAAGTAGAGCTGTTGCCTTTGTGTAGTAATACAGTTTATTTCTATTTCTAGATTTGTGGAGGAAAGAGGGAAAAATATCCCTTTTCCCTCCCTGCCCCTTTCCTCTCTGTGTTGTGTAGTCGAGGGGTGGTAATAAGCAGACATCTCTTTAACTAGAATGCAGATTGCATTTTTCTAGAGTAAGAATTTTTGTTGCAGAGATACGTGGGTCCAAAAAAAAATGGCAGAAAAGATGCCAGGGGCCTAACTTGATTAGATATTCCTGTCTGTGACTAGCTGCTCCTGGAAGTGGTAGGAGTCCTATTCTCAGCAGGCAGGTGAGCCCTGCTGTTTGGAGCAAGGTGGAGAAATCACTCACAAACAGCTCAGGGGAGATAAATTGCTCTTCCAAACTCCTGATCTCTCTGAGAAATGCTTTAGTGAGGTCTTGTTAACTTTGCCACACAGATTGTGTCTTTCCCTGACTATTGCATTTGTACTCTGCAGGTCCCAGCTCACCGTTTATCCCCTGATCTGTTGGATGTGGAGCAGTAACGTCTCAAAATGACAGTCACATCGTGTTGGATAAAAGAAAGAAACCAGAGAAGTCATAATTCACTTCGGGTATGAACATTCTTGATCTACTTTCTCTGCGGGAAACCTAATTTCTCAGCCAAAATGCTGATCAGTTTTCCCGTGATCATCAGACAAATGTCTCTCTAATGTTCCCCTTTACGCCCCTCACAGCTGCATGTGCAGCACAGCCAGCAGTGTTCCACACCTGAGTGAGGCATGTGCCTATGGCAATTACCCAGCCAAAAATGTATTTTCTACTTGGGAGTGCATGTTTTTTTTCCAAAGGAGAACCCCGAACAAGGGATATTATTTCTCTGTTGAAGGGCCTGTAGCCATGAAATATCTTCTTGATCCCCTTAGACTTCTGTCAAGCTTAATTGAAGTATATAAACATTTATGGGGAAACAACTGTGAGCATATTTACACTTTCAAATAATTATGTATGCCACATTTGTTCTAAAAATATCAACAGTTAAAAAGAGAATGCTTGTGTTGAGCAGTTTTCTGCAAGGGGAGGGCTTTTCTCTCATGAGGTGTTATAAATGTACTCTTCTTTGTGAGATGGTATATAGTACTGTGAAGCTTGTAAAACACTGTGGAAGCCAGTATCATCTTTGCTTGCAACTGCAAGATTATCTGTAATGAGGGGTCCTTATGCTGGTTTATAGGATAGATTTGCAAAGTAGGTTATAAGCTATACCACAGTTTCAAAGACAGCAGTTCTTTTGAGTAACTTAACAGATTTACCTAGCTGATTTACTGTGGGTTTTAAAGCAAGCTATGCGGCAAAATTTTATTTCCTGAAAAGTAAAACTGAGAATCAAGCTTTCAAGGTGTTTTCAGATGAATGTTTTTTAGCTTTGAAGAGTTCAGGTTTTGGAGATGTTCTCATTTTTGGAATGTTTTGTACAAATATAATGAGAAATAAATTATGTTTCCAGGCAGCAGACAGCTTGACAGATAACAGGTTCTCCTAAGGGTCAGTGAATCCTTTTGCATAGCTTTCCTAATTAGGAAGAAAACTAAAACCTATCTTTAAAAAGAATGAGGGTAGGAAATAGAAGGGCAGATGTGTGAACAGGGAGGAAGGGGGATAAGGAAATAAACTGAGAAAGCTGTGTCTGTCCAAGTAAGTTGTATTCCCCATAGATCGTTCAGTGCTGGCTAGTATTTTAATGATTTTGTTTCGGAGAGGGAGGAGTGGGATTTTGTCTCTTCTGCTACACATCTGGTCAAAATTTCCCCTCTTCTACTCAAACAAGTAGCCAGAAAAGCAGGTTTCAGGCAGTTTTGAATCCTATGACTTTCAGAAGTCATCTTGTCTCATAATGGTTTCTACGTACTTTATCTGACAAACGCACTTGTATATCTGTGAATGTTGGTAGTCGTGGTAGCTCAGTTTTTTTTTTTTTTTCTTCCCTCTTCTTTTATGGGAGGTCTTCTCCTCAGGGTATGTGAAGTGGGGTTGTTTTTTAACAAGCTAATTAAATAGCAGTAGTTTCCTGTAATGGAGATTATCTAATTGGATAGCCGTTTAATGGCCTGCTTTGAAATTTAAACTAACTCATACCTGTAACTGTACCAGAGTGGAAATAAGCACTGCCCATAATGAGCCTCTCTCCCTCTGCTCTCCCCCTTCCGTCTGTTATATGTAGCTGCAGGTAAACTGTACTGTGAGAACAAATATAAAAGACAATATTAATCTGTCAATTTGGAAGTAAAATACAGTAAGAATTGCTTCTTTTGTATATACCCGCGCACTAGTATTCTCCTGAGTGTATCTTCAGGTTTTTGTTGTCCTTTTCCCCACATCCACTCTAAACATGGAAGAGGAAGAAGGTAACTACTGCTAAGGAGAAGGGGGTTTAACAATTTATGCTATTTTTTTCATAATAGTTTTGAGGCTAAAACATGTTCATGGTATTCAAAGAGAATATTTCAGAAAGTGAATGCAATGGCATGATGAAATAGAGTCCTTCAGGTGGGTCTGAGGTATGAAGAATTGATTGACTCTGTGGCCCTAGCCTTCAGAGGTCAAAGTTATAAGCCACGATAGCATAACTCTTGTTCAAGACTGTTGCAGAAAGTGGAAAAGACAAGAGCAGCTGAATTAAATCTAGAGATTATGTTCAGGGTTATGAAGCATTCACTCAGTGCTAGCACCTTTATCATTAATGTTTCCAGGAGGTCACAGGAGACCTGTGACCAGGGAACTCTCTCCCTTAGAGCACTGTGAAAAAGAAATCTGTGATCTGTGTCTGCTTTTTTCTCTCTTTCCTTTTGATATGCCGTAACTGATTTTAATAGTGTGCATTAGAGGATGTGTTCCATATCCTATACATTTTTTTGCATATTTTTTTTTCTCCTCACTTTTTATGAAAAAGTTTTGCTTAACTGCAGCTGCAGCATTTCCTTATTTTTTATGGAAATTAGGATGAAGAGGGTTAACATCAGGCTATCAACAAAACCGTCTTTTCTTCAGGTGCAGACAGATGTCTGGACATTGAAGAAGTCCAGCAGCTGCAGATGTTGATTAAGTAGTTATTGTTGTGCCATAAAGAGGAAAATGAAAACACGTGGGCTTGTCAGTGAAGTTAAAGACCCAGTGATAACTTGAACAGGTCTTCTCCTCAATGTCATCTTCTTTCATGCAAAATAAGGCAATTAGTTTTCTTACTATCTACGGCATAATCACACTATAGGTTTTCATTTTTTTCCTCTGCGCCATTATGTATCACAAAGCTGGCTACAGCATCTAGTCACTTGGATGCAACTGTAATTAAGAACACGTCATAACTTTTTACTGGAGCTTAAGTCCTTTGTCTTGGAAACATGCATGTGGCAGTAGTATTATGTATGGGAACAGCTGAGTCACGGCCTGAAACTCTGATTGATCACCTGAGGTGAGCCATGAGTCAGCCAGAGGAGCACAGGTGAAGGCAATTCAGGTGGAGCCAGGCTCCCCCCTCCTACACTTATTTAAGAGCTGGCTACCAGTGGGGAAGGATTTCTTCTGAAGATCTGCTCTGCTGGAGTTTTGTGAGTGAGCCCAGGATAGGGGTAATCTTTTTATCTTTTTTTTTTTTGTTGTTACCATTATCTACTTTGCCAAACTCTCTTGTTTATTTTGTGATTATAATATCTTAATATTCCTTGATTATACATGTTAGCATTGGAGATTTACTTTGAATTTGTAATAAGCAGGAAACAAGCAAAAAAAAAAAAAAAAATCTCCAGTTGGTATTGCTAATATCTTGTGCTTTTATTATAGTTTTCTTAAAAGACCCATGAGAGTGTTTCCTGTTTAACATGTTCAATTTTTAAGATGAAGGATGATGCTTAAGTACTGGCTTAAAAATATATATTCTACTCCTCTTCCTCTCTCCCTTCTTCAGTCAATTTTTTCTCTTACATTTTTAGTAAAAGTGTATTCATATCACGCATGCAAGGTGTCAGATCCTTTTACGTGTTGAATAATAATGCAATTACTTCAAAAGTACAGGTAGAAACATATGAGAATTACAATCAGTATTGTGATTTAACTTGCGTAAAATCAAGTGTTTTCCAAAAGTTTGAGACATTTAAAATAATAATTAAAAAAAAAAAAAAAAAAGTATGCAATTTAAGTATGGTGAAAATTGAAACTCTCTGGATCTCTCCAGGATGATTTTGCAGTTTTTAACTGGAGTATGAAACAGGTCAAATTCTTCCCAAGTGTTTCTCCTTTGAAGTGTATTGATTTATGCTAGAAATAAATATGACCCAAGGTGTCTCACCGCTGATGTGTAATCAGTGGAACTGCTTCCAAAACCATACTGCACAATGTACTGCTATTGCCTTGAGGTTGGTGATTAAACCCTCAGTTACTTTTCCCTGTCGAATTCTGGGCTGCCATTTGATTTCCTATTCAATGCTGTAGCTGTGTAAGAAAGAGGTGTGAAAAGAATGGATTGTAATTACGCTGGACACACAGGTCATGCAAGGCTGTTGTTAGGACTCTGCATGCTGTTTGTGCTTCTTGTTCTTGTTGCAGATGTTTGATTTCTGAGAAACAGTACCCTTAGGTGTCATCGTGCCAGCGTGTCCTGGCTAGATTCTGATAAAAGATCCAGTCAAATGTGCCTTTAAAAACTCAAGGTCACAGTTTCAGCTTGGACTGGTTTGAATCCCCTGCTTCTTTACAGTGACTGAGGCGAAACTTTTTTGCAGCCTGTTTTCTTTTTGCAAAATGCCTGAAAGCTGAGAACTTGTTAAGAAATGCTTAAGTGACAGGATGGAGTATGGCAGAAATCCAAATATTTGGATACAGTTGTTTCAGTATTTTGATTGCTTGCTTTTTGTTTTAGTTTTCCTCACAATGATGTCGTAGATATTGAATAATGAGAGGCTATGATTGTATAGCAAAAAGAAAGGCTTCAAAACATTTGGGCAGAGTTCCTAAGTAGAATGAATGTCTTTATCTAGAACACAATTGAAGTTGTGTCCCTTAAAATTCAGGTACTTTGAAATGTTCCTTCAGCACTCTTTGTCCTTTTTTTTTTTTCTTCTAGTTGTATCATGTAGTACAATATGAGATATTCAGTTGCGCCTTAAATGTCATATGTTAAATGTGATGATTATTATAACCCTGTCTTGATTTGGTATGGTGTACTGTTCTAACTGGCTTTTGGTCATAAACTTCTAGCCTTTTAAAATGACAAGTTTTATAGTCCTTCAGACTAACGAATGTGCAGTAAAAATGCAGAGATCCCAGCCTTCTAGCAAAAAAAAAAAAAAAAAGGGTACAAACATTTGCACTGAAATTAGGTTCAACAGGCCTTGGTAAAAGGTCTGCTGACATCTAGAATGTTTACAAGAAAGGAAAACCTTATTAGATAACTTATTAATATTTTGTAGCCATCTGTGCAATCCTCAGAAATGCAACATGAGTTTTGTGCAATGGTAACAGTGATAGAAAAGTAATATGAGAAGGAACTGTTTGAGATATTTAAGGCCAATAGCTGAATCAGTAATTTGCTCTAGGCTATTACATATGTTGTCTAATGATAAATCGAAATTCAGATAAAGGTTCTCCATTAGAAGATGTAAACTTAAAGAGGTACTTGGTACCAGCCACCCTTCTCAGTTTGCTGTACATTGTCTGAATGTTATACTGTTTTGTAATGATGACATCACTTTTATTCCCAGGATGATGTGAGAAATTTCCTTCAGGCATAGGAATATGTTGCTGTAGATTTAGTTTTAATGAGTTTGTTACTCATTGAAAAGAGACAGTGTAGCAGTCACCTAAGTTCCCTACTTTCTTTATCTCAGCAATGTGGACAGGGTAGATATTACTGTTTTAAGCTGCTGTGTTTCACAAGTGGCTTTATACTTGCTTCTCAAGTGGTTATATCAATATATAAAAGGAAAGTGCAAAAACTACCACATCAGAAAACTGTATTTCTTCCTTCTACAGATATTTTGCGTTAATTGCTCAGTCCAGCAGTCTGAAAAAGAAATCCAAATCTCTCTTCATCACTTCCAAACAATGCATATCATAACCTGGAAATACTTTCTGTTGTTGAATAAGTGATCTTATACTGAATAAATATCATTGCTGTTGTACTCTTCTCATCTTTTCTATGAGTTATTCAGTTATATCTGGCTTTATCTTGATGATTTCTCTTGATCAACACCCTTCACAAGTGAATTCCATTTTTCTCCCAAGAAGTTATTAAGTAATTAATATTATTTCCAAGACTGATTCTTGAGCAATGTTGATCCAGTCAAGTGATAATCACTGTTATTTTTCTTTGCTTAATTCTTTTCACAGCATACAGTTCTTTTATTGCAGCCTGTCTTTTGTGGATGAAGTCATGATTTTGTTCTAGTGCTGTATTGAATGTTCAATGATTTATTTGAATTAATTGTCAGTTTATATTCTTTGTAAAACAATTATTGCATTAGTCTGGGACAATCAACTTCAAATAGAATTCAATGCAAGTTTACTGTATTTCCATTAACTTAGGTTCTGATCTTTTGTAAATAACTTTTTAGGGATGGGGATTTGGTTGACTGAGATCGGACTAATTATTTTAAAGTTTCTTTGACCTGTGTTGTTGTTTTCTTCTTCTCCTCTAAAAAGAGGTACAATATATCAAACTTCCCCATTGTTATGTGTTATTTTTATGCTTTTAATTTTACTGTATGTTCCTGTAAGTTCCAAACTTTTAGAAAGTCTCGGGACTTGCTGTCTTTCATTAGATTCACTCCTTTATCTCTCTCTCTCCTTTGAGCACATTTATTTTGGGGATTTCATTCTTATCTTAGTATGTAGGTTCACTCTTGCTCTCTTGCCATCTTGCTGTGTTTCATATAGAGCCCAGTATTTACTTGATTTTGGAGCCATGTGTAACATTATCTTTTAACTGATTCAATGATTTGGAGGATATATTTCCATGGTAATCTCTTATATTAATGATAAAGAAAAGAAAAGGGATTGTTTTTGTGCTCTCATTGCTTTGCCCTGTTTCTTAACAAGCCAGAAGAAACAGGCAAAACCGATGCAGTGTTACAATTCTTTTTGCCAGTTCAAATTACTTTGGGCTCCCTTAACACTAGACAGAGCTGTTTTAAAATCTTCTGTTTCCTTAGCAGACTGGGAATCCTGATGGCCTTAAAGGCGCAATATCATCTTCTGGTTGAGAGATCTTGATCTGAAGCCAGATATCCCATGACTCTCGCTTTTCTGCTATTAAGTTCTCATAGTTACTACCATCAGTCTACTTACTTTCCCTTAAAATCCAGCCAGCTGTCTGTCAGTCTTAAATTTTAATAGGTATATATCTTTCTACTATTTGGTACATATTACAAATCTGTCTTTCCGAAAAACTGCCAACAGTTCAGATTTTGTGAATGCTGAATTAAACAATAAATAATACCAGTGTAAATGTAGTATTCGAACATAACTCACTTTTGCATTTAGGTTGCTGCTTGCTGTCACTGGAAAAGGAATAAAATTTAACACACAGGATAACACTGCTTCAATTAAGATATTGTTCAAATATTAATAGCATGTAGTTAAATGTGTTGTGTACACAATTTTTTTTTTGAACACTTGGCATGTAATTCAAATTTATTAAGATTGTAAGGAATCTGGGAATCATAAAATAAGAATGAGCATTTTACAAGAATATTTTAGTGTTTTGTTTTTAACTGCATTTGAAAAAACTTCAGTTCGGTTATCATGTCTTAAAATAACATTATCTGCATTTCAAGAGACATATACTTTGATAAGTGGCCCGTAGGTGAACAAGTTATATGAAAAGATATGCCCTAATGGATGTCCAGAGAATGGTTATTTTGCTGAATTAACAGGAGAACTTGGTTTTGTGTGATGAAAATCAAATAACCTTGTGCAGGATCATATAATTGAGCTATGTGGATATAACTAGCAGTATAACTATAATACTGATCAGTATATAGGTGTTGCTTTTTTATCACTCAAGGGCAATGTATCTGTTGCTCACGTTTAATTTGAATGCTCCTTACTGGAAAATATGTTGCACAAGATTCTGTTGATGGCTCTTTGACCTTGTCAGAGCACAACAACTTGATTGATGGAGTAAATAGCCCAGTGTGGAACAGGCTGGCATTTACTGCTACTAATTATTTAATGGTTAATGTAGTCCACAAAAATACCTTTTCAAATCCTGTACAGGCTCACCTGTCTTTGTTGTCCAGAATGAAATCTGAGGCAGAATTAAATTTCCTCGAGGAGACTTGAGGGTAGCGATGATTCTCAGGAGAACATCAGTCCTATTGGAGTAAAAGAAGAAGCATGGGAAAGGGGGGGGGTCTGTATGTTAAAACAGGGGTGCTGGTATAGATGTAGGCAGCTGTTAATGGGGACATTTTTCTTCATGTGCTGGGAAGGACCCAGACTCTTGTGGTGTTGACTGAGACTGCATCTAGGTTCTGCTCTTGAAGAGGAAAGCAGGGCAAATTCCTTTATTTAGAATTTTGGACATTGTGAGCATAACACTTGGGTTAACCAATTGGTATTTTTTTACTTAATGAGGTAGGGTTTTGCATGGTCTGTTCAAGATCAAATGATTATGTATTATGCATGCTGAAAATTCATTATGTAATATGCTTCCCATCTCAAGCACTGAAGATGGGATCCATTTATAAGCACACAAAAGTGAATCTGTTGCTGTGTAGGAAGAAACAGCCTATTCACTACAGCTCCACAGTAACTTTTGCTAGTGTGACTTACACAGATGTTTATTTAGTAGAGGTTGGGGCAGCTACTTGAGCTTTTATTGCATATCTGAGCAAATTTTGTACAGTGGGCGCAAAAGTGTTGGTATCATTTCTAAATAGATTGGTGTTTTTGTTTTGTTCATTTTTTTGTTGCTTTTTCTCCATTCCTCCCTATACATTTCTTGGTTTTTTTATTTCCCCTCTTTCTGTTTTCCAAAACTCAGTCATGGCTCAACTATAGGGGTGGTAGAGCTGTTCTAATTTAAGAAAGGAACCTGAATGAATGCTCTGACCTTACTGCAGGACCAGACATGAGTGAGGTAGCTGGAACATGGGCATAACTTCAGACTAAGACCAGAAATCAGTCCAGCGTAAATGAGTCTTATAAACCTGCTGGGTGGAAGGTAGGTAGAGTTTTTGCCCATATTTGGGAAAAGATTAAAACGTAGGTCCTCTCCTCCCCTTCCTGGTGGATCTCTTGTTGAGAGCAAGGATGTTATGATTTGACCCACCTGTATCTTGGCAGGGAGTATGTCTTTATGAATGAAATAATAGCTACCCTTGGACTTTTTTTTTCCTAATTGAATTTGTTGCTATCATTTATCTCGCATTTCTGAACTCCCCATCACCCTTTCACCTGGCATCACAGCCAGTCTCCTAGGAAAAGATAAGGTATTAAATCGGTTAATATTGAAAGGCTGCCCTTGTTGCAGATGTGATCTTATCAGTCAGTATTGACTGATTGCTTAGAAACCGAAGTTACTGGCAATGTATACACAGTTAACATGCTTCTAATGTGACAAACATGACTGTACTGGAATATGTAGGCTATATTCCGAATAGGTGATTCAGAAATCTGCTCAGCAGCATTTTACTCAAGCAGATTAGTCCTTTGAGTACCTCTGTGACATGGACTGACAGTTTTGCTCTTGACAACTCATGAAAATATAATCATAAAAAGCTAATTTATTGTGAAGAAATTTTGTAGTGTTTTTGCTCTTAAACTTCTTACAGATTTGTTTTTTTTTATATATTTTAGAGGATAGAAAAACTATTCCTCTGCAATAAAGGAGGAAAAGCCCTAGGTTGCTCTGTCAGTAGGTGATGCATATTGTTTTGGAAGATATTATTTTTAGTGCCTTCAGCAAAGGGTAAGCATTGTAACAAGTGTAACATCTTTTGAAGCCAGCATTAACAAACACTGTCAAAATAGGCTTGCCCATCTTTAATGCTGAGTAAATTTTACTTTCAAGATAGAGTGTGGGTGAAGTTAAAGGGGTGAAACCATTACTAATTGTAGTTGTGAATTCAGAAGCATCACTCCAAGTGTTTACATCAGAAGGGTCTACATGTAAAGAAGGAAGAGTTGGGCATAAGTAGTCTTAACTTATAATTTTTTTTTTTTTTTAAGCAAAAATAACATTACTTAATACTCTGTTGTTAGTGACTGAAAATGTTAACTGATGTTTAAGAATGGAGTGTGCTGGGGTGTTGTGTAGAAGTTTTCTTGTCCCTTCTCTCATAGTTAAAGATTTTCAAGCAATGCAATCTCTGTTGGTAAAATGGAGAGTTAGGGAGAATGTGTATCCCGATGTGATATATCAAAAGCCCTCATGCTGTTCTCTGATCTTGACTTCATAAGACAGCTGGGAAAGCACTTTTTTGCACTTTAGTTTTACTCAGTCAGAAAGTATTTGCCAGTATGGCAGCACAGTACTGGAAAAGGACCTTATTAATTCAGGCATCTAGTTTAAAAAGAGGCAGACTCAAATATGTATGTGATATAATGACCACTCATGCTGTTCCTGAAGTGTTACCCTTGAGCAACAAAAATTAAAATTCATCAATGTGGAAGAAAGTGTGTCACAATGGATATCAGATATCTGACTGTGGAAGGGTAGTGAGACCAGTTTGGAGAAGTCTTCTATTTCATTATTTTTCTGCTTTCATAATTCTCTTACATCTTTAAAGAGGGCTCATGAATGAATTCAGAAATAAGTTTTAAGACAGACAGACTGTCATTCTCCCTCCACTTCAATCTCAGAAACCACGAGCCATCTGAGAGCTGAACTGCTTTATACTTCAAGAGGGAGAAATTGATAAGATTTAGATCAACCAGAAGAATAAGAAAAGCAGCTAGGGGGTGAAAACACCTGAATTCTCAAAGGGCCACTTACTGCCAGCGTGAATCCAAGAAATTCTCTTATGCTCAGAATGGCCTAGTAATGTATTATAGTTCCATAATACTTGAATAAATAGGAAAGGAATTGATTGCACGCTTTTTATTTCTCTATTAGTTTAAAATAGAACATCTTCAAACATCTTCAGTGTTTGTTTGCTGAAGCACCTGAATACATCAATGGGTACATAATGAGAATCTATTTCGATCTCAGAAAGCACCAGAGGGGGATAAATAATGTACTCCATAGCAGAACTGGCAAATTCTTAAGCATCCCTTTAGCTGTACTATGATTTGTGTTGTGCATTTGTACTCAGGGCTGTGAAGCAGCAACTGTGCAGCTGCTTCTCTCTATGAGCAGCAATAGGACATTTGGGCCAGGTGGTTGAACCCTTGACTCTACAATAATGGGCAATAGAAACAAATTGCCCTAATCACCTGCCATATTTTGCTGCTTGGTTCTTGCTCTTTTTTTCTGCCATCTTGAATTTAAGGTGGGTCCCTCATCCCTCATAGGCAACTAAACACAAATGCGAGTGTGATCACACACTTGGCACTTGCAGATCTTTGATCTCCAGATCAGAGACATGGACTGAGCGCTGCTAAGACCTGCGTAAACACAGAAAGGGCTTCACCCTGAGGGCATCACAGTGCTAGTGGTGGATCAAATTGCCCTACACCACATATTTATCTGGAGAAGAAGAGCAGATGTTTCATTTTGCTTTTTGCTGTCTGCAGTGTGTAATCATACTAATGAAATCACTGGCTGCTTGCATGGAATTTAATTTAAGAGATGAACAAAATCTTTGCCCTTTTCAGGTGGTTTGGTGTTACTTTTCTGTCTGTGACCTGGTGTAGCTGATCATCTCATGGTGTTTCTCTGGCAAAAGCCTCTGTGCCTCTCTCTTCTACTTCTGGTACCATTCCAGCCACTGTCAGCAGAGGCTTGATGTGTTTTAGTGGCTGACTGGGAGGTATGCATGCCACTGTTTCTCCATATGTTCAACAGTCTTTCATGGAGTTGCCCAGGCACACTGCCTATAGCTATAGCATTTCTATTGCTGATTTCCTTAAAAGTAAATAGATTTTAGGTTGTGTCCTGTGAGCTTTCAGAAGTTGATTGATTGCAAGCCCACCAATGGTACAAAAATCTGTTTTTCTTATTTGTGTAATAACTGCATACAGCAGAGATCAAAAGATGTGTGCGAACACTACAGGGGGCAGATTAAAAAGAACACGTGTGAAGGAATTTTGTATATAATGGAAAATATGTTGAAATTAGACTAAAATAAAAATATGAATATTAGACTAACATACAGCTAAGCAATACGTATTTATATGCATGCATATACCTGCACAGGCATGGACATGGAAAGACTGATGCACATATAAAACCCAAACCCTTCATCTTGTTAAAATAAATGATGATCCTGTATTGTGTGCTGTGGAGGACTACTTTTCCTCTTAGAGTTACAGCATCCCAACTTGGAGTACACAAAGCAAGGTGAATATTTAAACGTAGTTTTCTGTGTAAGGCATGTTCATGTATGGAAATAGTGACATTCATTACTCTGAATATTTAAGGAAGGAATCTCTTATTTGGAAATATTTAAATATATTTCCAAAAATACGCTATATCTCATCCATCCTATTTTTACATTATGTTATAGTTCAGGAAAGAAGGAAAATTGAAAAGTACCTCATCAAGCATGTTATCTCTTCTGCTACTTTGTTATCTTTCAGAAGCGAAATCCTTATCACTGACAGAATCTGCAGAAGACAGCTATGGACCATTAGTTCTTTGCATATTCTTTTGCTTCGCCCTCCCCACCACTCGTGGTAGCTAATGGCAATCTAGATAAGCATCTTCCAGTTCTCTGTCTTAGTGATCATTTTTATCATTATCAACTGCCTGTTTGTGGGTATAAGTGAAAGTTTTGCAGTGTATCATGAAATGCTCTGTGTCTATCTTTTCTCTTACACACACTGTTACAGTACATAGCATAGCCCTCAGTAACTTCCCACTTCTGAATAAGTAGTAGACTGTCATTTTTATAAGTTTGTCTAAAATTTTTGCACATATACCTTTTATGGTCTGAAAGATAGCTCTCACCTGGAATGGAAGGCCTCTGCTCTGTGCGTGTTCTGCACATTGTAACAGGGCAAAATGCTTAGTGTCTATTAAACTGATCATCTGTTACCTCGGATCTGCTGTTTTAAGGTTATGTTGTGCTGAATATTCCAAGATTTGTGATGAAAGTACATAGAATTCCCTGTGTATTTGCTTTATGCTTATACATTATTTGCTTCCTTCTGACCCCTTTCAATCTCGCACTCTTTTGAGCTTTCTCACTACTTTGAAAACATTTCATAATTCTGAAATCATGTAGAATATTTGCTATTTTTCCCTTCCATATTGTCCCTTCTATTTCCTCAATGAAGTACCTAGAAAACAGAGTGACTCAATTGCGTGGTTCTGAAAACTACCTGTGTCAGTTTGTTTTTTTCATCTCTGTGTGTCTGATTAGGAACCAGAAAGAAAAAAGGAATCCTTTATATTTACTCCTTCTAAGGTCTTCCTTTTACTGTCACTGAGCAAAGGTGGAAGGAATCAACTACAGAAAAAAGTGAGCTTTTACCATACTAAAAAGAAAAATTCTAAAGTAAAAGATGAAGTAAATGGATTTGCTTGAAAACTAGTGCTGGAGTTAGTGATTTTTCAAATAAAAGATCCAGCCTCCACAACTCCAGTTTTTCATTTTATTTGAACATGTGGAGTGGGGTGGACAATTTGCCCTTGGAAGGACAGTCTAGCTGGGCATTCCTGCTTCAGTTAGAGAAATGGATCAAGCTGAAGCTTATATTTACTTGAGGATCAAGCCCTGAACTCCTGTTCGGTCTTGGAGCACTTTGAAGTACAGACAAAAATTTAACATGTTTAGCAATGGAACTTATCCAAAAGATTGTGAACATACATGAATCATTGGAATGATAACTAGCGAGTCCTGTCTTCAGAGTAGGATGACTCTTGTACATGAATGCTCCCTGTGGAACAAAGTTAAAAAGTAAATAGCACCTATGGATTATTTTGTATATGAAAATAAATACCTATGTTTAGACTCAAAATATCCATTTTTTTTCATATCTAATGCATATCGCATAGTTGGACGAGATGACCTCTAAGAATTCCTTCCAACCCAAACAATTCTATGATTCTACGTATTTCATGTATTGAATGCATATTTTGAATAATAACACTCTTACAGAAAATGAAAGTAGCAAATATAGCCTGTTTCCCTTCAGTTGAAAGTATGATATAGTAAAATCTGCTGCTAGAAGACTCCCTGTTAATGGATGTTTATGTCAATTATATAACTTGTGCACTCATTACAGTTGTGAAGATTGAGTCTTTGGAATAGAATTTGTTTATTTTTAAGTATGTTTATATTGTTCCTGTTGACAAATAGGTACGAACGTCAGTGGACACTGAAAATTTTTCTTGCATAGATGTATTTTTAGTTCAATAGCAACCGGAGTTGATACATATTTTCTCATAAAATGCAGCTTCAATGTCTCTGTAGTTTACGTCTCTAGTTGAATGAAAGTGTCGAGATTAAAACAAAGTAAAAGAGCACAATACTACATTGCTTGTTTTCTAGATTATGGAACTTTTCCTGTAGAAAAGGTTTCTGTTTCTTAGCCCATGTAAATAGGTTTACATCCCAATGCTAGGCTTATTTTCTTTACTCCATTACAGTTGCTAAAAAGCTGTGTAAACGGCATTGAAATGCTTCTTAAAAAAAAAAAAAATAGGGGAATACTCTTTTTAGTGCAGTTTCTTCTTCAACTTAATGGCTCAAGGACAGAGATTTCTTTTTTTTTCCTGAACATTTGCTTAACTTGTTTTCTTTCCCTCCCTATCCTATAGGACTTACATGAAGCAGATTTCTGTTTCCAGTACCTTTGTAAATGAGGGGAGAAGGAAATTTGCTGTTTCCAAGGCAATGAACTGTCTTGCTTTGTTTTATTGTTTTAGATAATCGAATATCTGTGAAAGACATTCAATAAAGTCATTGGAGATTAGTCTTCTAGTCATAGAAAAGCACAGAGAAAGCTTTTTCTGCTGGGCCTGATCTAGGAAACCTAATTTAGTGACCATTGCTTTGTTGCTGGCACCATCATAGTGTATATTGTTTTGTACAGAGCCAGGAAAAGCAGGCTCTGATATCAAATTAATGTTACCTGGATGAGTGAAGAGCTGTAATTTATAAGAATTGGCTTAATGTACAAAAGAGAAAGGCATTGCATTGTATTTCCTGCACAACAGGGGAAATGGAGCTTAAATGTAGCTTTTCATATTTGAGACAAGGAAATGTTTTTGCAATGTTATTAATGTGAATTCTGAAGCCACTTGCTATACTATACTGGTTTGGCTAAAAGAAAATTATTAACAAATAAATACTGGGAGTTGAAACTGCAAGGAGCACCATATTTGGTGTTAATGAGCAGCACAAGAGTTATTTCATTGTAATACTCAGAAACTGCTAAAATCTGAATCCATTTAGATTCATAATTATCGTTAATGGAATTTAGTGTTTTGAGGATGGTGGAAAATATCCTGGCTTTAATAAAATATTAACGGGCAGAAACTTTGGATTAAATATTCATCCCAGTGCCTTTGGAGGTTATGTTTTGATACTACCGTACAGCCCATTAGTAAATAATGATCTAGTGGCAAAACCTTCTGGGACTTAGTATAGCTTAATACAGAACTGCTGCAAGAAGTTAAATTTTAGGATTTACGTATTTTCTATTTCTATTTTTTGATTTATTTATTTTGAGTAGTTACTTTGTTTTATATGGAGAAAATTTGGTACTGATAGTCATCCAAATGTTACCAGTAGAGGTAAACTGTCAACATTGACCTGGAGGCATGATTCCTCCCATACCAGTGATAGCTGCCTGATTGCATGTTGAGCATTGCCTGGGCGATCTTTACTCCTGCCTTGCTCAGTCTTACTGGCTCCAGCCTTTTCTGTCAAACAGATTTGGGCAATTTAAAATAGCAGCAGAAAGAGAAGCAGATAGTGAGGGTTTGAGGCATATCTTTTCCTAGCAATCACAACAGAAGCACATTAATATTGCCTATTTGTGAAAGGATTATTGAGTGTCCCATGAAAATCAAGATGCGAGGATTTACGTTTTCTAGCATACGTCCTGTGGAGTTGATAGGAAGTGTATTGTTGAAATTATTAGTAATGGAAATTTGGGGCTTTGACATATCCATTTTTTAATAAAAAGGTTCTCAATTTTAAAATCAGTCTTTCATTTAATAAGCAAACACTTGTAATGACATTGTAGCATCTCATGAGAGTTGTACTTGAGCCAAGAAATTTGCAACATGCAGAGAACAAGGATAAGTAGCAATCTAAATACAGCTTTCAAGATGCGCTGTGGCTACTGAGTCCCATGGTATGCTGTTGTTTTTCTTTTTTTGTCTGTGTGAGAGAGAGAGGAGCATAGAGGCCGCAGGAAAAATGTATTTCAAGCAGGCAGCCAGGCTGCAACTTGCAATTTCCTTTCTCAGAGTACTACATACCTATTGTATTTGAAACAAATTGCCAATGTGAACACTGTACCAAGCCATTTCTATCTCTGATGTCAAAGATAACGCAATATATTGTATTTAAAAGTCAAAGAGCATAATGTCATGGAGGATACTAAAATATGTCAGTTTTATTATTCAACTGCAGATATTGACTAGAACAATTATACATAAGGTTGCTTTGTCTGCAATAGAGTTAAATATCAGCATTTTCTTTTTCTTAAATGGATGCTGTCGGTTTTAACTGGTGAATGAACTGGCATTGAATATGGGGAATTCCAGCACCCCAGAGTTTATGGTGCCATATCTCTCCAAGCCATAAAAGTTCATAAAAACCTAAGTCCTCTCACAGACCTAAAGAATAAAAGTGGTTTCCAATGCTACTTCTGGAACTCATGAGGAAACAAATTAGGCAGAGAGGAGAAGAGGAAAAAAAAAAAAAAAAAAAAAAAAAAAAACCAAGACAAACTTTTCCTTTGGATTACAAATGTACCAAATCAGTGGTCTAGTATTAAATGTGGAGGTTGGTGGCGCTGCATGTGGCAAGGGGTTGGAGATTGATCCTTGAGGTCCCTTCCAACCCTGGCCATTCTGTGATTTTCTTATGTGGCTTTCAGTAGAGTATGAAGAGTATATCCAAATATCTGAGGAAAATCTGAATGCATGAATGTGTGCTTTTTCTGTTGTTTGTTTTCTGTTTCAGGTTTTTATGAAAGTAAATAACATTTTTTTTGTTTGTTTTAAAACTATTGTAGTGCTCAACAGCTTAACAGAGCTGTTCTGCTAAACAGCTGTCTGTGTATTTCTGTGCTCTATTTAATTATATGCATGAAATACCCTTGTTTACTAGGAAAATCACTGAACATCTACCTACAGAGTTCAACTCACTTTAACAAGTAAGGATCTTCTTAAAATAAAAAAATCTCTAATTTACTAATCAATGTAATTTACTCTTGTAAGCAATTTTTTATACTCATGCGTATGGTAACATGGCTGCAATATTTCAAATCAAGATTTAGCTATATAGTGGAAATAGCTCAGGAAAGGCTGCAGAGTTGGGTGCCAGATCATCTCTGACAGCATTTGTGGGAGATAGGCCCTCTTTGCTTATAGCTCTTCTCCCATACATGCATCTGATTTCCTAGGAGTTAGGATTTGATGAGCCTGGGGCAGCTCCAGATCGTTGTTTGGCAATTTGTCTTGGCACATCTGCCAAGGTGCTAACTGTAGCAAAACTAAGGTTGTTTTCCGCAGAACCGTCTTGGGCTGAAGAGGCACAGTGACAAACTGTGGGTTTTAAGATTTGCTGGACACAGCCAGAGCTGACTTTGTGTCAAGCCATTTTATGCCTTCACATCCTGCTGATTTGCTTTGAAGAGCCTGGTGCTGAGTGCTGTGTTTTTTCTAAGATTTTAGTTTTGAGTTTACGTAATGTAATTATGTTCTTACATCACCATTGCTTTTAAACAATTTCCAATGAACTTGAGGTGATTGAGTATTAAACCATGACGCTGCCATGGATGCTGTATTATAAAGGGATTCAGATCTATGGGTTACTGACTATTATTTGTTTCTTAGTGGATGTCTGATAGTGATGACAACTGTAATAATAAGTAGAAAATGAATGAAGTAATAGAAAATAGGTATTTTGCAGATGGATGAATAATCTGAAATGGGGAAGGTATGCATCTTATTTATTAGGATAGCAATATATATTTACACATATCAATGGGTGTGACAGCTTTACACCTTAGACTGTTTGTTTGCATTCAGATGTGACTGTAGAAGGTATTTTTATTTCGGGCCATAAATTATATACCGTCTCTGTGTTATGAACTGCAAATATATGCAGTATATTAGAATCTGTGTTTGTGGTAATTTTGCTGCTTACAAGGACATATGATTTCATTGGTTTTAATACTACCAATGAAAAATACTTACCAAAATGAAGACAGACATCATATATGTTCGTAGTATATAAAGATTCATATAAGCTGATTGACTATGTTATACACTTTTGCATGTGAAGGAAATAAGCACTAATGCAGTAGCTCTGTAGAACTGTTACAAATGTGAGTCTGAATTTATTTAACTAGTCATGCTGTGTGATTGCTGGAGAAAGAGGAGACTAATGAAGTCACAGTGCTAGTTTATGAGCAGTGTTAAGACCACATGACATTGGTAATGGAGGAAATGTGGGCTAGAGTTTATATCTACATGATAAAGGTGCCACTGGCAGATTTGTCTGGTACATTTGTTTCTGCATTACAGATGTATAACAATTTTACAAAACACTAACTTTGGTGGAAAAATTTATCTGTGGAAACTGTTTTTCCTCCAGGTTACTGCCCTAAACTGTAGACATAGCTCGATGTTATGCTCAGAAAAATGAGTTACTCAGTAAAGTAACTGTGAAACAAATATAATTCAGGTTGTTGGCTGGCTTTTATCTACACATCTGTGTGTGTGTCTATATAAATATATATATATATGTGTGTAACTGTAGAGAAAGATGCATTAGAATTACTCCAAAACCTTTTTTTCCTTAAAACTTCAAAAAATATCTACTATGGTTGTTTCTAAAGCTCTTGCAGAAATAATAGCTGTAGTAGCTTTGTGGCCAGTGTCAAAAAATAGTCTTTGAAGAACTGCTTGGCCAGTTTTTAGGAAGCTGTCAAATAGCTACATCGAAAGATGTCTGGGAAATTTGTGTAGACTTTATTAATTTATTAATACAGATCTATTCAACATGTTGAACCTCCATTTTACTTGATGGATTTTGAATTATTTATCATGAAAAGGTAGCAACTTCTGGAGTGTGACTTGTATTTTTCCTAACAGTTTCGAAGTCATGCTATCAACGAGATTTTGACAAATCTAGACTTCAGGGTAGGCTAAGTCTACCTGATATCATTAACTTTGAGTAGCAGAGACAGTGTCTAGTTATCTCTTCTGAAATGCTGTCTTTGCTGTACTGTTGTAAACTTGTTTAGTACCTTTATAGCAGCGTAGTGCACTCAGCCGAAGCTGTACTTCTTTGACAGTTTTTTAATCTATCAAGTTCATGGACAAAGCCTCATAATCCACTAACTGAACACAGACCTTTTGTTTATTTATTTAAGAATCAACGTTACACTTTTAATGTATTTTTAATTCAAATGTAAGAGTGCCAGTGTATCTAAAATGTCTCTTCCTGTAGACCCTGGATTTTTTTCTATTGTATACTATCTGAGCACTACAAAACTAAGCCTCTAGTCATCTTTTAAATGGCTGTAATTTCCTTTTGCTAACTAGCAGAATAACCTTATCTACAGCTGTATCTCAGTTTCGATCTAATTTATCTTCATCAATAATGCTACCCTTCACACCATTCTCTGGAAAGCTTAAAAGGAAAATAGCTTAATTAGGAACAGCAATGGCATTTCACTTTCAGAAAGATGGAATGTTCAACACTCTGTGTTGAAACAGTACTCTCTGATTAGAATAACTTATGTGGCTAGCACTAAATAAATATGAGGAAAGGGCCTTCTGTAACCAGTGTGCCCAGAACAATGTTTTCTTGTGCTCACAAATTAGCAAGTTGTCATTAGAAACAATTAATATTCTTATACTTGTCATGTGAGCAAATCAATATCTTACATATGAGATACCAGATAATACAGATTTTAATATGGAATGAAATTTGATGATGTGCTTAAGCTGTCACGTTTGCATTTTTGTAGTTCGTGTTGGTTATATTTCAGGTTGTATCAGTAACTTTTCTTTGGCTTTTTGGTGGAAGAATAAACGTTTCATGGTGATCTTGATTCTACGTGCTGCGTGATTATGAGTATAGTCCCCTTGCAACACTCAGGAAATCAAAAGTGGAAGAGACAACATTTTTCTTTTGTAATGGTCAAACATATATGCTGTAAAAAATAGGGAGCACATAACACTTAATTACATTAGCATAGAGAGTGCAAAGGCGTTGCAAAGGCAGGGTGTTCTATCAGAAATTATTTTCTGGAGAGACATCAGTGTTCAATATTATGAAACAGGTGAATTATTACAAATAATTAAGAAACTTGAGTTAATGTTTTAATAGAATCCTGGACATAGACTGCCCTAAAAAAATAAAAGAACATCAGGGGTTTACTATAAAGTCTGTTTCCTTCTATAGATTTGTCTGAATTGTTCTTGGAGAATTCTGGTCATAAAATGACTGTCGATTTGCTGGTTATCTCATTTGTTAAACTGTGGAATCTATGTACCAAAAGAAAAGAGATGACAGCCAGTCTCCTCCAGCATTCAGTGAAGTACCAGTAAGTATTACTCAGGTGTGCATAAAATTACATCGTGCAAATCAGTTCTGAAGAAGGTGTGCTAAAAAGTTCGGTGTATGTTTGTTATTTATTATTTCACCTACTACTTGAATACTTGGTACTTGTAGAGTGTTACGTTGAGGAGAATGTCAGTGTACTGTCTCCCTCAGAAAAGGCAGGACTGTCACCTCTTGAAATGGGACTGGCAGAGTACGAGGAGAGACTGTTGTTCCCTGGCTGTCAAAAGCTGGGAGAATCTACAATTATTCTGACAGTCTGAGTTATCAAACATCCAGTATGAAAGTGAGACTTGTTTATATAATATTCTTTACCCATGTACTAACTTTGTGATTTTGTTTTCATAGAAAATAAAATTTTCTGTTTTTCTTATTAATTCTCTTGGGAAAACTGTTCTTATGCTCACCAAGTGCGATTCTATGAAATACTAATGATTATAATTATTCATGTGCTTCGAGTAGATGAGCAAGAAATATTCAGAACACAGAGAAACTCTGAGGTTTTTTTTGTTTGTTTGGGGGTGCAAAAGAAAAAAGGAAGAGGGATGTCCTTGGGCCTGTTGTTGTCACAATATTGATGAGCTCAAATGGAAGACTTTGAGGCTTTTTAATTTTTTTTTTAAGCTTGTAAATCATATATCAATCCCAAAATGAAATGTGCTTTACTTCCACAGTCATAAGCTCCCCAGATATAATTTGTAGCATTAGTTTTACAAATGTAGCAGCTGAAGGAAGCTGGAGGCCCTATCCATTTCACAGAGTTGGTAAAAATATGCAATTGGTCCAAATTCAGAGTGTCCAAATACTTGATACAGGCAATACAGTAGAAATCACCACTTTCTTTTCTTGCAACTTCTGAAGTATTTTTCTGTCAAGCAATGCTCATTATCTTAGATGATTCCTATCTTTATCACTTCTGTGCTGCAAACTGCACAGCATATAAAGGTCAAAGATAATTAGCTGAGGAAGGGGGCTGTTTATTTTCATCCTCACCAGAGCTTTTATTTTTGTAATTATTAATAGAGAGTTGGTAATGTTACAGAATGAATCCCCAGTGAAAAATTTAATACTTACTGGAAACAATCTTCACCTGATAGTTGCAAATTTAAGGTGTTTCTTATAACCTGTCAAAGTTTCATTTGTTACAAGCCTGATAATATAAACTGAGTTCACAATGAGACAAAAGAAGCCTAAAGCTCAATTTTAAACCCTAAAAGGCTATGGTTAAACTTCTGTAAATTCAGACTCGGCAAGTGAGAAAGGACAGAAAGCTAGAGAGTTTGGCAGTGCATGGTGTTATGACTAATGATACAGAAGCCTTCAAATGCCATGAACTGCTGGGACTGAATAAAGAGCTGTCTGGACTTTTTTTTTCTTTTTTGTAGTGTTATCACCATTCTCTGTCGTCTTTACCTGGATGTGCTGGACGCTGTTTTTTTTTCTTCTGTTTTTTTTTTTTTTTTTTTTTTATTTTATTGTATTGTTATTCTATCTGTGAGGCCAAGGGATCACTATCCAGTCACTGTCATCACTGTTCACTTCACTAGCAAGTACAAATGCGAACTTCTTGAAAGTAATGAGAGCAGCAGACTTAAAGCAAGAAAATCAGGACAGTTAACAAATGAGTTTCCTAGTTCTATTCCTTCACTATAGCTGCTAGTGGTTATGTGCTTTTCACAGTAAACTTAGAACTTGTATCTGAAGATGAATTTCACTAGCAATGTTCATCTTCATTAGGATGATCAGGTGGAAAATAAGTGAATGGAAATCTGAATTTTGAGCTCTTTTAGGAAAATGCATGTGTGCTACACACATGACAAAAATGCTAGACAAAACCTCAACATTTTCAATATGTAAAGGTTATGTGTTTTAGCTAACTTTACATGAAACAAACGTGAATGGAACAAACTTCTGACATATTGAAAACCTCTGGCTATTGCTGAACTGATGAAAGTGGTTATTTTTTTAATGGGAAAATTTTCTGTTTTTGTTTTGGAATTTGAATAATGAGGTTACTTACAAAGAAGACTCACCAAACATTCTCCTGTGCCTTGTCAGTATTCTAAATAGTTCATAAGACTTTTTTTCTCCCAAATAATAATGTGTGCACGTTCTGTTTAAATGTTGGAGTTGCCTCTGTCTGGTTTTCAAATAATGTCTTAATAAAATCGTAAGCATATTTTTCACCCAGTCCTTAACAAAACGGCACATTTCACAGTTAGCAATTACAGGTCGGTGCTGCGACTTCGGCAGTTGTTTTGGAATATTTTGAAGTGCTGAAGGTGAAATGTAATTAACTGTATGTATCGCATAAATGTTTCGATCAATTTAAATTAGTCACTAGGTGGCCATGTATCACAGATGGAAGTGTGGTATTTAACAAGAAGAAAATTCTTATTAATAATGCAGTCCTTTGTATATTAATCCATTAGTAGACTTTGTCTTACGTGCACGCACTGTCTGATTCGATTACATCAGTGGGCCTGAAAACATGAAATTTATCCTTCCTCTTCTTAGTATCTCTGTCTACAATGCTTAAAGATACAGTAGACATTGGAATCATAGGAAAACTGGATTGTATACAGATATTTTTTTTCTGTTTTCTGATCTGATGGCGTAAAAAAGACAAACTCATTTTCTCTGAAGTTTTTTCTGTTCTTTTATTGCCATTAAATGGATTAAGAGTTTACCTTGTTATGCATATTTAAGAGATGTTATTCACCATGTGTGGGGTAATGAATGCACTTTACATGTGTAAAATGTTGAGTTTAGCACCAAAAAAAAAAAAAAAAAAAAAATAATAAAATACCAGCTGAAATTATAATAAGGTAAGCAAGTTATGTGTATTCGGTTAATTTTCAGAATGTCTTTCCCTCCCACCCCCCCAACTAGAAAATGAAAACACTTTGGTGTGTTTACAGCTTTCTCAAAAGGGAAATGTCTTATTTTTGGTTATAGCTAAATATATGTTTAATGCCTGATATATCAGCTATAACTTTGAAGAACAGAATATACATGTTTTATGAGATGCAAACACCTGAAAACAAAGAGAGTTGGTTTAAAAGAAATTGTGTCATTATTTTGTTACTTGAGGAAAAATGTTGTTGTTTCACCTTAGAACAGCAAAAATGGAAGAGTAACACTCTGTTGTTTTACCCCTGGTTATGGTGTATTTCTTTTTTGTTTTTGAACATCTATCCTGTTTTAGATTTATGCAATGTAAATAGAGAAGGTAAATGTTTTCTTGAATGGATCTTCTCTGATACATTAGACTGTCTGAGAAAGAAAATAGAATTAGCTTTCCTAGTTTTTATGATGTTAGAGTCAAGGCAAAACAAGAACTAATCAATAGATTGCTTCTAGCAATGCACTAGATATTCCTGTTTTGGTTAAATATTCCAGAATAATGTCATCAATCAAGAAGTTTTCCCATTCCACATGGAGAAATGCTACTTTGTTAAGCATTGCTTAACACTTTGACATGTTTGAAAAATTGAGTCTTAGATCCTAAAGGTTATTTGTCATAGGAGAAGGAGAAAATATGTTCTATGCATGTGAGAATGGCAAAGAAAGACTGTAAATGTGATAAATCTCAAGTTGAATACATAAACTACTTGGATTCATAGTTCCCAGCTTCGTCTCTCAGAGTTGTAGTTTAATTTGGCCTTTACAGACATGTAACTGTACACAGCAGGGAAGGAGTGGTCAGTAGATCATGTCTCAGAATGAAGCCTGGTAAGGGAAACAGAGAAGAGATCAAGCAGTACATACTGTATTTTGAATGTTGGCCTTGCTGACTCCTTATAATAAGTTGATTTGATTTTCAGGATTACTGGTTTTTTGTTTGTTTTTTTTTTTGCTTATTTTCAAAGACACACACAGTAAGGTAAAGCAAGCCTTGATTCTGTCCTCTCTCACAAGATTTAAGTGATGAAATATGTGTGTCAGGCCTGCAAATTTTTTTGCATACAAATTGGTGACCTAAAGGCCAGCCTAGGTCACTTATTGGTATGATTAAAACCATTTTATTCAAAAGAAACTTTCTAAAGGCTTTTTCTCAGAGCTGGTAGTTTCAAACAGAGACAAAATTATTATTTTATATTAAACAATTTTGCAAGGCTACTGTGAACATTTATAAAACTGAAGAAGCTTGAAGTGAGCAAAAAAAGAAATCACTTCTTAGAATTGTATATTGTACATTGTGGCCATAGCATGCAACTTTGTTATGAGATAAATAGTTCAAATTTTAGGGTAACATAGAGAGTTTTGGCTGCATCACTTGAATAAAGGTTTAGTAATTTGACAGTGAGAGGCAACAAAGTGATGCTTCTTAAGCTCTGTAGTGTTTGAATATAAATTGATTTTGGCTTTTGTAATATTAGGATTCTTTCAGTAATACTACATTTCTCTCTTTGTTAATGCAGTAACATCACCAGATCATTAGATAATGTCTTCATAATATATTTCAAGGCTGTCAGAGGCACCTTTATCATTACAATATTCAGCAACTGAACACTCTAATGACAGATTGATGAAGGACTGGGGACTGGGGGCTGGAAGTCATTGGTCATCCCTGGGTATGTTGCAGAATAAAAAGCTGTAGCTACTGTGCTGAATCTCACAAAAAACCATGACAGGAATTCTCTTTATGTTGTCTCCATAAGAGAAAACAGGTAGAGGGCAGTTGGGAGGAGGAGGTATTCATGAATCATTTCATGAACCATTCCAGGCAATTAATAGTAGTAGACTGTGGAAAGAGGACTGGAGAAGCTCAGGTGCTGTGATTTGAGCTCCCACTTAGCATGGAGTGTTGGTTGCTTTCCACAGAGCTTGGCTTTGCGGAAACCATTGGTACTTTGGATACAAGGTGTTGCTCTCTGAGTCTGTTTACATGTAAGGAGTGCTTTTCTCCTCACCCACTGAGGTTGCAGTCTTTATGTAGTAGCACATGCTTTTTTGGTGGGCACAGTATGTAATTGTTTTGTTCTTTTCACTTAAATCAATCAGCACAACGGTACAAAAATAAATTGAATGGGAAATGCTCTAGACAGGGGTGAAAATTTAAGGTTCTGTAGATTTCAGGTATGATGCCAAAACAGTGAGAAATACTTGCACACTAACCTACTGGTAAATAATAGCTTTTGCTTTTGGTTCCCTGGTATATAAATACCTTAAATTTCCTTGTTTTGCATTTTGCTATATATAGCTTATATAGTTAATACTGTATAAGCATATTGTTATGCAAAATCTAGAGGATGTAATGTGTTTTGTGACAAGGTAATAAGTGTGCTGTACATCCATAAAATAGTTGCTTTGTAATTCATGGGCAAAAGCCCATTCATGGTCAAATACCATTCAGAAAATGCCAGCTGGATTTTTTTTTTTTTTTTTTTTAGTAACTCGTGTTACTTAGATGCTCTGTATGAATATTTTCATTGTTAAACTAACTCATAATCTTTCCTCAGTCTCAAATAGTCTAAGAAATAATTATGGCTCAGTACAGTTATTGAAAGTGAAGACTGGCACAGAGTTGTGTAAGGGGAAAAAAATATGTCTATCAATTATATATCAGTATATATCATATCATATATATCTATATATATATGATGTATATATCTGATATATATAATATGTATCAGTATATACTTTTTGAACTCTAGACAAACAAAGCAACTTAGTAAATTGAGTGATGTCAGTTATTTTTGTGAGAAAGCATGTACTCCTTCTAAGGTGAATTTTAAAAGATTAATTGTTGTTATATCATATTTGTAACGTTAATAGATAATGGCAGTAAAGGCCCATCTCGCAGTCGGACCTAAGCATACTCCGAGACCTTCAAGTGATGTAGGGCAGATGTTATCCTTGCTACCTCCAACTTTTTCCTAGGGGAATTTTTAATTAAATTATATTGCCTCAGGATCTGCACCATATATTTGTCATCTATAAAACTAAAACGTATGTGGAGTAAGGTGAGGAAGATGAACATTTTCATTAGAAAGCCACATTAGAAATTGACATGCTAACTGGATGTCCTATTTTAATAGACAGTGCTTTGATTTGCAACTGTTTCTGCTGTATTTGAATTTAAATCTGCATATAAATACATATATGTATGTTTTCGAAAAGATTAATCTGGTGATTGCCAACGAGAAGTAGATTTCTCTAAAGGAAATATAGGGGGATTTTATTTCTTTTCTGGAGTCTGGGAATGACAGAGCTCAGTCCTAGCTTATCTATATGAATTTATATAAGCCACATAGCATAAGAAGCTATTAATATTCAAGAGTTATTAGTACAAATCCCTTTATAAAGCAGACTTACTTTAGCTTTTGAGTGACATTGCAACATTGTTTTTCAATGAGACTGTCCTTGAGAGTCAACAAACTCCATTTCACTAAGAGGGTTAATTAAGGTCAAGTTTATAATGGGGTAGGAAGAAGCACAGACTGAAGCAGCCATATATCAGATTGAGTTTTCAAGGTCTTTGCAATGCATTACTAACTGGGAGGCTGGCTAATGTGGGTGACATAACATATCCTATGGCAAAAATATGCTTGGAATAAACCTGAAAAATCAAATAGAGTTTTTTTTTTTTTTTCACGGAAGATCATTTCTGTTCAGTGCTGTTAGTCAGCCTTATTTCTGAGGGATTGTACTACAATATGAGAGCACAGTGGTGGTCAGCAAATGTGTTTTCCTGGCTTTGTCCAGAATATGGAAAATGCAACATCTCTGCATTGTCCAGGCTGCAGCAGGGAAATGAATCTGGTTCTCCTGCTTCTCAAGGATGTGGTACTCTGGCTGTGTTATCTATGTATGTGATTCTTTTTGTATGTGTTTGTTTTTTTTTTTCCTCCCTAACATAAATGTCGTGGAGTCAATACCTCCTTCCCCAATGTCCACCTTCTGTGCTGTGAGGTTCTAAATGGGCAACACCCTTACTTGGAAACAGATTCTGTGAGTGATGCTGAAGCTGTTGACGAGAGGCGAGGGCTCTGTCCCCCTGGCCAAGCAGCAGCCTTAGTGCCTCCAGCTGACAGACAACAAGCTATGTGCCTGTCTGGTCCAGCTGTGAGGCTTCTGCTTTTCTTGAAGTGCATGAAGCAGGCTAGGCTGGATGCTGTGAGATGGCAGAAGGAGGAGAGGATATATTAACTTGTGTTGGCTGTGACTTTTCGATTTGTTTGTAAGTAAGTACAGGGCAATATTTTGTTTTCCTTCAGATGAAGTCCCAGTTTGTGCTGGGGGAGTTGGTGGTAACTTCTGAGGTGCCTTCTGTAAAACTGCTTGTGCAGAAGGGGTATTCACAGAGTCAGTCTCCGAGATTTTTAGAGCAGTGTTGGAAGTTACAATTCAACAGAAATCATCAGAATACTTCTCTTCAGTTTCTGAAAGTTGACGTCGTGGTATTTGTGTCATGTTTACATATCTCTCTATGGGAATTAGGACTGAAACTACGTAAATAAGAGTCAGTAAGGAATACTGTGTTTGAGGACAAGTGAAAGAATACTGCTGTGGAATGGCTACAAATGAGAGCTCTCTCCTTCAGTCAAGTAGTAATTCCATGAAGTTCAGACTATCACAGCAGCTCTAAACCAAGATGTTTAATTTCTCTTCAGGGGCTCGTTTGTCACAGGCTAACGCTGCTTTGCATACTGTAAAGAAAGCTTTTCAGATACTTCTCAGATGTCTTTATGGTAGACTATGTTTCACAGAAGTTGTCTTGTGTGATTTCTGATTTTGGTGGTGATACTCTGTGCCTTATTGGTGTAGATCTCTATATGGAGTGAGCTTCTCCGAACTTCACCATATTGGGTTCAACTCTTCTATCACTCATTTAAGTTGATCATGTAAACGTTACCCAGCTCAATACTATAAAAGACTGTTTTTCAGGAACAGAAGAGCAAAGCAAGTGACAAAAGTCACTTTTACCAGGATTGCTTTGGGAAGGGCTTTTGTCTGTAGCTTTGGCTTTTTCTCTACTCAAAGTCCCAGTTTTCATTCAGTTTTTGTGAATTCAGATATTCTGGAAAATGATTGTGTCAAATCAAAATCTAGAAGGTATCTCTGTCATTAATGCAGTGAATTGTCAGGAGACAAGTGTTTTAACACCAAATTACTTAGTTTTCATTCCAAACTCGGGAGAAACAACAGTTATGGATTCAGACTTGTTTTCTCCTGTCTTGCAGTATGAAATCATTTGTGCCACTGTTCATCTTCTGCTCATTTTATTTTGAAGCCTTTCACCACAGTCCTTGCTTATGTGTTCTCTCGAGCCTAATTCCTTCTCTTATTCCGTCCCTGTGTGTAAGTTTAGCCTCCTCTTGAAGCAGAAGTCTGGACTTCCCGTGCAGAAAACATGAGCTTGTCTGTAAGCCTGGTTGCTTCCAGCTTCCTCCTGTGTGCCCGGCAGGGAACGAGCAGGGAAGCAGAGAAACTCTGCTTTCAGCTACAGTGCTTTGTGCCACAGTGGCATCTAGCTGCAGCAGTTACAGCTAAACTGCTGCAGTCTGTGCGGTCCTGGTTTGGAGCAGGTCAGCTCAGATGAGCTTTTTAAAGAATTCATCTACCAAAATTCTGAGCATATGCAAAGTATGATCAAAGCCTTAGGATTGTTTTAGCATTCCCTTTTTTTCTGTATCCAGCAGATGGGCAAGAGACAGTCCCAGAAGTTTCACATCTGTGCTGTAAAACTGGAGTAGTTTCACTTGGAAAGGACCTTTAAAACTGTGTAGTTCCAACTCCCCTGCTATTGTCAGGGATACCTCCCACTGTAATAGGTTGCTCACAGCCCCATCCAGCCTGGCCTTGATCACCTTCAGAGAGGAGCATCCACAATCTCAATGGGGATCCTATTCCAGTGTATCACCACCCTCACAGTAAAGAATTTCTTTGCAATATCTAGTCTAAATCCATTCTTTTCTATTTTAAGGCCATTTTTCCTCATCCTGTCATAATATGCCCTCATAAAAAGTCCTTCTGCAGTTTTCCTGTTGTCCCATTTCAGGTACTGGAATGCTTCTACAAGGGTGCCCCAGAGCCTTCTCTTCTCCAGGCTGAAGGACCCCAAGCTCTCTCAGCCTGTCCCTGTAGGGGAGGTGTTCCACAGCCCTCTAATCGTCTTTGTAGACCTCCTCTGGACCTGCTCCAACTGCTTGGTGTCCTCCTTGTGCTGGAGGCCCCAGAACTGTACTCCAGGTGGGGTCTCACAAGAACAGAGTAGGTGGGCAGAATCACTTCTCTCATCCTGTTGATCACACTTCTCCGCTTGCGACCCAGGATACTTTTGGCATTCTGGGCTGCAAGCTCATATTGCTGGCTCATGCTGAGTCTTTCATCAACCGATACCCCCAAGTCCCTCTCAGGAGAGATGCTAAAGCATTTGAAAGATCTGGCTACAAAACAGTTCTCATATTTTGAATAATTTCACACCCTAATGTAGTCTTGGAAATAGTTTAAGTTTGTTTTGTTTGTTTGTTTTTTTTTAGCCAAAGACTTTTTAAAACATTTTAAAACATTTTTTTTTAAACAATAAACGCGTAGTAAATACTCTCAAGTAACTAGTGGGGACTGAGTGAGCCATCGCTACAGACATGAGAAAAAGCTTCAGCGATTAAAAACTCAGGGTCTTCTTGTAGCAGTTGATGCTGAAAATATTTTTGCTGTTTCTCTGTTGGTATCATTTAGAGAAATATTCAGTTGACAGTTATTTTATACTGTGGGTTTACAGGTAGATCTTCAACCAAAATTCAATTTGTGTGTATCCAGATTATAGCAACAAAGCAAACCAATGCAATAAATGTAAAATTTCCATATATTTAAACCTATGAAGTTTTCTAAGCATGCCCAACTTTTCTGATTGCTGCTGGTGTTTAAGGAAATATATGGGTTTGTGGTCAATTTTTTGTATCAGGAATAGGTCCATAAAGCTGCTGCTTGTGTGTAACGGCTTACAGCCCTACTCGAGTCCTGCAAGCATTCTTCTAATTTATAAGACAATCTTTATAACTTTTCTAGCATTTTCCCTTTTAATTCTTCAAAGTAGATCAAAACCTTAAATCACTCTACACGCAATTTGTGAGATACTCATGCCAGTGAAAACATTTTTACAGTTAAAAAAATCTTCAGGGTGTTTTTTTTGCATCTTGTAAATAAGACTGGAAACTTGACAAATGGACTGTAAAGAAAAAGTGTTTTCATTATACTCATGGCAGACTCTCCTGGCGTTTATCAGAGGGGAGGCTGAAGAGCCATGGTGCGTGCAGCAACACCCAGCAGGGCGGTAACTGTGTCACGAAGCCGGCCATAGGGAACTGCTAATCAGGGCACTCAGGGCAGCAGGACTTTCTTGTTGGCATGCCGTCTCCAGTGTATTCTGGAACATTTAGTAGTTTTAGATGGTAATAACCTTGTCCAATTAAGGAAAAAAAAAAAAACATTAATTTTTAATGTGGTGACAATTTTGTGACATGTATTTGACAAGCTCCTTTGATCATGAGCTGAAGCTAGGACTGAGGAAACCTCAAAACACATTTATGTACTGCACAGCATCCACAGAGACAGGGGGACTGGCATGGTACCTTGTCAGAAAAATCCTTTGGTATTCTTAACACACAATATTTATGTATTTCTAATTTGTTTTGCGAGAGTTTAGTTTTAATTAAAATTTAAACATTATGAAATCAATGATTTAGTTTCAGGGCTCTGGAGCAGAATGAAAAATTTTTTTTATTAAGCTTTTACATTTTTTATAGGAGGAAATGAAAGTTACAGTTTACTGTTTACCATGCTTTCTTTCCTTCTTTTTTAAAAATGAAAATATTAATTAAGGTGATATACTGGTGAGACTGTGGATCAAGGGGGAGACATGTCTCTTCACAGTACTACTGTAGTTGAGACCTGGTAGGGAATAGTGGCAGAGAAGGAAGTAGAGAAGGGAAGGATGATGGTATGGCCTGGCAGTATATCTCATATGGGCTTTCTTCCCTTCCTACCTCTGCCCTCTCCCTCATTTTGTTTCTTCAGGATAAAAAGCTTGTGTAGTGATTTGCTTTCCCTCTTCTGCAATTCAGTGGCGTGCTCTTCCATCATTAGTATCAGCAGACAGTGACAAAGTAATAAAACCCACCCAAGTACTGTACTTTTAGAAATAACTTCTATTTTTAGAACTAATTTTATAATAATTTCTATTATTAGGCCAAGATTTAAAAATAAAATAAAAATTACCATGTCTTTTGGTAGAAACTATCACTAGATGAAGGAAATAAAACTTAATTCATTTTTATATGCAAGCCATTTAGAGAAATGGCTGTAGGCTTGATGGAGCATCTGTCAATAAGCTGTCTCACAGACATATAGTATATGTACATGTGATGACACTACATTTTATGTAGTATAATTACATTTAAAATACTGAAACATTTTTGTCCTGTTATTTTTTTTTTAATCTTACATTTTTCTTCTGATAGGCATGAATTTCTTCTAGAAGGCATTTTTCAGGTCTGTTTCCTAATTCTTATTGATATGCACAGAAGGGCAGTGGTAGTGGGGAAGCTAGGTATATGACTGAAGGAGGGTGTGGGGCTGAGGGATAAAATGGAAAGTCAGTCAGTCTTCTATAAAAATTAAATATTGGCTCCATACGTTGGTTACATTTGAGAGTTACACTTAAAAAAGACAAGAAAAAAGGGCCTGAACTCTTCAAACTTCGTGGTTACTTAGGCCTTTAGAGATATAGATGAAGGGAAATTATTGAAGTAGAGAACTAGTTGCAAATCCTCTAATGGTATTATAACAAACTTACATAAGCAGAGTCTTTGTGAACGAACTGTGGTTTTGATACTGGGAAATTATTTATTCCTTTTGTCACACACACAAACATATATATATATATATATATATTTGGCTAATATCTATATAAAGATCTTAATGGGGCAGGCTGAAATATGAGCCAACAGGACTGAAAAATTAGTTTTTGGATCATTAGCATAAAAATGAGAGGCAATCTCATCTATTTCAAGACAGTGGAATTAGAGGAGACCCTTTAAAAAACAGAAGTGGAAGGAAAATTAACAGTTATTTCATGATAAAGAAGCAGACTGGTATGTAGGAGGGAAACCAAGAGAGCAAATTTCTGCAAACATAGAAGGCCTTCAGAATAAAAGCTCTCTCCATATCTTAGACAACAACAGGAAAAGGAGACCATAGAGCAGGAGGCTAAAAACATTTGTCATACTTGCAGAGTGATTTTTTTGGTAGAATTTTATCCTTAAACATGTGGTAGAGGAATGGTGATTTTGCCTGATTTTCAGGGGAAACATTGTCTGAAATTAAGAGACCAATTATGTTTGCTGTTTCAGTGCTGTTATGAAATCTGCTGTTTCTCATCATTTTTATCCAGACCACCAACCCGTTGCATCTCTTCTATGGTTGAGTCCTAGGAAATTATCAACGTCAAGATAAAAGTGTGCTGCTATTACACAGCATTTTTAACTTGAGAGTTCTACCTGTTTGTCTTATAGGAAAGCCTAGTACAAAATGCCAGTGATTTGACGAATGCTCTAAACTAAATAATAATTACAATAATAATAAGCCAGACAATGTGAGTGGGAAAATGTTTCTGTGTGGATTTGTCTTGTCTGTGTATCAGGAGGATTCCCTCAGAGCTTTAGAAATTTCAGGATAAATAATATGAGACCTCTGCTCCTGCGGTTATCAAAAATCATTCTCCTGTATCACTTAAGCCCAAGCACATCTTAATAAATTGTCACATAAGTCTATTATCATTTTCAGCATTGGTAAATATTCTTTAAGATAATCAAGGCTCAAGTGCACATACTTTTCAGTGTAAAGATTCAAAATGTATTTCAGAGATTAAAATCTGTAAAATCTTTCAGCATATTCAAAACTGGAGGTAGTTTATTATTAATCAAAACTTAAGCAAGCTTTGGATCTAGGTGCTTGCTTCATTCTAACTATATCAGTATCAGCATCACAGGAAAGTCTAGGATCCAAATAAGCTAGCCACTCCAAGTAGCTAAGAGTGAGACCAACTCAGTATCCAGAGGTTTTGTTTTTTTTTTCTTTGCAACATCGTCTAAGTCCATGTATCATCAAGCCCCCTTTCAAACAAAACAAACAAACAAACATAAAACCAACCAAAAAAAAAAAAAAAAGAAAAAAAACCCACAGGTCAAAAGGCAGCTGTGAGTTTTTAGATGTGATATATGTGCTTCAGAGATCAAACTTTTCCTTCTTCAGTCGTCAAAGACTTGCTATGCAATTACTAACCAATGCAATTTGGAGAATCTTTTAAATTTAAAAAAAAAAAAAAAAACCCAAGAAATTTAAAATAATAAAAAGGAAGTAATACAAAATACAACTAGTAAAGCATTCATTAACTTCAGTGAATGATCGTTGTGATATTTTGCTGGATTACCATATATTCTTCTGCATAGATCAGCACAGTTAGTGCTATTAGCAAGTACTGATCCTTTACCAGCAAACATGACAGTCAAGCCCGTAGTCTGGTATGTAATCAGGGTTATGAGATGCTCGGTACTCAGACACCACTTCAGCAAAGACCTGAGATATGTGTTTAGCTGTCGACATGTCAGGAGTCCCAGTGGTCCTCTAAGTGCTCTACTGGACTGAGGCCAACTTGGTCAGTTCCTTTAACAACAGGGCTGCTTGCAGAAAACATATATTTTACCCTATAGTTTCAGTGTAGGAGCTGCCAAGCTCACGTCTTGCTTGTAGACTTGTGACTCCAGTGATGTTGTCAGTCTCCATGTAGAAAGAAAAAAAAACCTTAAATTCTGGAAAAGTCTGCCTACGTGGCTCATCAGACAGTGCGACCAGACACATCTGTATATCCTCTTCCTGTCCTAATTGTTTTTCTAGGGTATGGCGTGTATGTCTCTACCCATGGAATAGCTGTTAACCATAGTGAGTTCTTCTTCAAAGAACTTTTTAAACTAATGAAACTGAGTGGCATTTTAAAATTGTTTCCAGTTCTCACAAGGGAAAAGCATTGCAGCAGAAAAACAATTGCTTCAGTCTGCTGCTCATTGCTGATCCTTGGCCAAAAAAGTCATTCAGTGTTGCATAGATGAGTGACTCTAAAATCTGTATCAGCTGAATTACTTTTTTTTTTTTTTTTTCCTCAAGTGAACAGCATGCTCCACTTGTGGGATTGTGCTGGGAACAAGTTCATTAAGCTAACAAAACGAGACAGGTATATAGCAGAACTGTCAGAAAGAGCTCACATTGATCCAACCTAGTGTCTTGTTAATGAAATGCTGTATTTATGTGATAGTACTAAAGGTTTTTAAGGTAGTGAACCATTTATGTCATTTTCTATGATAAGCATTACATTTTGCAAGTGAAAACTACTTGTGTGGAGCATGCCCTTTGGGTACTATGATTCAGGTATAAATATAAGACCTTTGAAAGAAGGACTAATCAGTTCAATAGCTACTCTATGTTTGTTTGTTTAAAAAAAAAAAAAAAAAAAAAAAAAAGTAAGTTTTGAAAGCTAGCAGAGAAGCAATGTAACTAATTTTTTCAATGTTGTTTTGTTAGCAGCAGTGTCTGAGTGGTAAAATGGAGGCCAGCACCTCTGCCTGGAGTTTTGGCTCTGAATCTACACAGTGATGAAATTTCACATTTTCAAAGAGTCTGGCTGTTTTCCTGAGTGATCTGTTCTTGCTTGTACTACAGAGTCAAAATCTTTAAGGGAAAGAAGAAAAATAAACCTTTGAATATCAATAAATTAAAATGAAGCAAGCAAATATTAAGAAATAGAGCGAAGCATGAAGGAATGCTTAAAGAACAAGATCTTTGTGAGATCATAGCTTGAGAGTAATCTCAAAGCACAACTCTTGCTGAGGTTCTTGGTATAAATTTAAAGACTAAAACCTGAAGCTGATTTTTTTTAATATATGATGGATCATTTATCGGCAATAATTCCTTCTGATTTTTTCCTTATAGATATATTTTTTAATTAGAAAAATAAATGTAATGTCATCACTATTACTTATATTTTATATTACTGTTTCACTCCAGCAAACTTTTATATTCCAGGCTATAAAGATAGATCATGTTTTGAGGTGATTTCAGCTAAGTATTATGATTAGTATTCTCTGTTCACTTCGGGTCCTTTCCTTTTTAGTTCAAGTGTGGGGATCAGAATGAAAAAACTCCGAACTTGGTAAGTAAAATATTCCTCATAATAATTATGCAAATTGCAATTGTCTACTGAATGAATTAATAGCATTCATCAGAATAGCATATGAAAAATCAAAGATACTTCCAAATGTTAAATAATGAATGGGTCATTCTGGAATTAAAAAAAATTAAACAGATACATGGTCATAGGCTGCTACTCACCCTGTGAAATTGCATTTGACCTCCATTTGGGTAATTGTATTATGCCTGCCTAAATTTCCATGTGCAGTGATTTACAATTGAACATACTATTCTACTCCTCCTATTCTACTTCATTGCATGTGGCTGCTGTTTATTGCTGTGTAGTTATATTTATTTAGAGGATGATCATGTTCTAGTGGCTGACTCCCATAGCTCCTATATAGATTTGTATGACAAGTGTGCTTTCCAGCTAGATAATTAATACCATGTAAACAAAAGATTACTTATTTGTGTATGTTTATATGTTCTGATGTATTTCTGATGAAAGAGAGGAGACAAAAATGTAGAACAAATGGAAAACAATTGCGTTCACTTCTTTGTGAAAATGATTGGGGACTCCTTTCTAAGGACTGTGCCAAGAAACATCCCATAAACTACTTCATCAGGAACAGAGGCATTTTCATGATGCTGGCCTTACAGCTCCATGCAATACATATAGAATATGAAGATATTTCTTCCTGCCTGAACGAAGGCTCAGCAGTTATCTGACATCAGTCTTCAAATGTAATTGCAAGTTTAAACTCATTGAAGAGAAAGGTGTTTTATCATAGAGAAAGTAGCGCGTGCTCGTTTTTCATTTTTAATCAGGCTTTAGCTCTGTGGCTTCATTCTAAGAAGAATTCATATCAGATGGAAATAATAGACAGAAGGTCTAATTTAAGCCCAATAATTTGAATCCTGTTTAAGAGTGTTGGAAAATGGATTGCTTTGTAATAGTTAAAGTAAAATGTCTTGCAGTTGTAACAAACGAACTTTTTCCCACTTCATGGCCAGAGGACTATATTTTGCAAAACGGTATGAACTTGATATAAAACAGTGTTTGGCTTAGACACACGAGCTCTGAACTGTATATAATGCCTATTCTAAATGTACCTGGATTGAACTGTGAAGTACTAAATAATGCATATGTGAAGTAAATGTTAGATCTGAGTGGCAGTGGAACTCTAGAGACTAGTCAAAACAAACAGCAACTTATTTTATTAGTAAATGTTTAGTCATTAGCGAGAAAGAGAAAATTCTTCCATTTTTGCAGTACCTTTGAAACCTGCCTTCCACACTTTCTGTCAGTCTGTTAAGTAAACCTTCTGAATAAATGAGTAGGTAAAGGAAGGACTAGTCTGAGTCTATCCCCAAAACACAATTCAAGTGTGAACACAATCTGGTCTTTGAAAATGCCAGGTATCCTGATGCTTTTTCTTTATCTCTGTCTTATGTATTAGTATTTTCTGCATCCTGGCAAGACTGATAAAAAAAATAATTGTTCCTCTTTCTAAAGGAACTTCGAGCCGGGACTCAGACTCAGTTTTGTTTTCAGCGCAGAAAGTGTATCATTGCCAAAACTTCAACTAGTTCTCAAGAAACATAGCATTTGAACTTTCTATTTGATTCCAGTCTTTTTTAACATAAAGGTATGTTTTAGGCTTGAGGTTCGCCTGAAAATACAAACTGAAATACTTCAAAAACTGAAATGGGGCACTGACAATTACAGAAGTGTTTAATGACATTAGATGTTGAACTACAACTATTGTTTAGGTAGAACATATAATGTACATCCTAAATTCCTTAATTTACTTAATTATCTCCTAATTACAGTCTAATTAATTACTAATTTATCTTAATTTCCTCTGGTAATTTCCCTATTAATCCCTACTTCAGTATGTTACATTTTTATCCTTCCTCCTTTAATTGGGAAACAAATTCTATGGTCTTTGCTATGGCAAAATAAATATTTCTATCTCCTGCAAAAGATAGCTAATTGTGGCTTTGAAGGCTGTATATTTTCATTACAAAATCAAATGACAGTCCAAGGGTCAGTTGCACTGAGAACCCAGGAAAACAAGAATTCCTGACATGTTATACTTTCCCTACTTAAAAATCAAAATGAAAAAAAGTTGTCTTTGTGGGAAAACCAAATATTCTGATATATCTGCATGAAATATAGTAGTTTCAATGTCTTGTTTAAGCAGAGTTTTAGTGATTCTCATTTTAGAGTATTTATTTTTTATTGAAGAAAGTTATGCCTTTTTTCTCCATGTGCTAATATTAGCCATTTGCATTTGTTCCTATGCCAGAGCTCAAGTTTCTCCTTGCTTGAAAAACTTTTTAAATAAAAGGTCTAGATTCTTTCCCTCTCATTGAAATAAAATAGCATAGATGTGTAGGTATCAGTTGCTTAGATTTTGCATACATAAGGGGGGAAATCATTTCAAAGTGAAGGAAGTGCACAGTTAAAGTGATTTTTCACAGTGTAACTTATGAACATTTTAATCAAAAAGGATTCTGTTGTTAGCACAGATGGAGGCAAAGCAGTGGGAACACGAGCTGTCCAATGGTAGCAGAGCCAGAAAAAGAGAGGTTCTCAATTAAACAGTGTTGGCAGAGTGTAGTTCTCTGTAATTGTGCAGCAACTCTGATGTTACATACAGGGATGAGCTGGAATGGTTTTATTTTGGTGGAGATTTTTCAAGGATTGCTTTCAGACTCGCATCACATAATTTGCAAATAAATAGATTTATTATGCTTTTCAACCAGTTGGGGGAAAAAAAAAATCTAAATCATCGGAGAGAGAAAAAAAAAAAAAAGAATCAAAATCTGTCATAGGGTACATGGCGTCATTGCACTTCTGGGAGGTTTTTGAGTTAAGAATGATACAGAAATATTTTTCCTCTGCGTGATACGTAGCACCTATATGCTTTTAACTAAGTAGATCTCAGCTTAGAGAAGAAAGGAAGGAAAGGTAAAGAAAAAGTGTAAGTCACAGGGAGGGCAGTGGATATTATATGTCTTTGTTTGCAGCTTATGATGGCATAACTTAAAGATGGCAACAGAAACAGCTGGAGCTTTTTGTTGCTGATTTATTTTTGTATGGATAGTGGTTATGGTGAATGAGAATACCATCAGGGTCTTGTTACTCTTCTGGTTGCTGCTGCTTCCACTGCAGTCTGTGTACTACCCAGATTGCAAAGTTGTGGGCTCACCTTATGCTGCTGCTGAAGAAGGACTTAATCTGAATTGCTTGATTATAAATTAGCTTTGATACATCCTTCTGAGAAGATGCTCACCTCTGACTGAGGGGCAGTAACAAACAAGTTGGCATGTGATATCTCTAATGGCCATACTGGTTTTCTAATTAAAGGCGTATCAGATGTGTTGTATGGCGTGAAGTAAATTAAGTGGAGAGCAAGAGGCTTTTGGCTGTCAGGATGATCATGGAGCCCCAGTCCTTCTCTGGAGAGCAGTGAGACATGCAGGGCTTTGGCTTCTGCAAGATTTAAGGTTCCAACAACATTGTAAGCAGCCTATATCTGGGGTAGAGTTTTTTTCTGGGATTATGATGTAGGACTAAAAACTGCTACCTAAAAGCTTGCACAAGTGGCCACTCTTGGCAGTTTTTTTAATTCTCTGTGATTTCAGTGTTTTCTCTATTTTTTCATGGACATAAAGTATACTTTTATTAGAAAAATGACTGTAGTTTAGCCTTCTGTTTATAATTTCCCACATACCTTTATATTAGGACTTCTAGGGTTTTTTGACAAGGCCTTGTCTTACTCAGTGAGTAAGTTTATCTGCTATATTAATAATCTTTCTAAAATTTGGAAATCTACTTATGATCTTTCTTATCCTTTGAACTGAGGCTAAATACAAATTATAATTGGTTTTCTGGTCTTGTAGTATTTAGTAACATGAACCAAGTGGTAGAGTACAACTAAAGAATCTAGGAAATTCAAACTGAAGAAGTGTTTGACTTCCTTTTCTGTAGAATTTTATTGTTTTGTTTTTCTCAAGCACCAAGTCAGCAGCAAGCAGCAGCATCGCTGTGGAATCCAATCAAGTTATTTCTACTTATTTACTTACTGACTTCTGCTTTTGGGGATCAAGACTTGCTAACTTCGAAGCCTGAGTTCAGTTGAATGAAGAAGACCAGTAAGTGGAAATAAGGTTACTAGTCTACATCCTCAATCATCAAAAAGCATTTAAACTTACTGTCTCTTGGTGTTGAAGGTCATGGGGCTCTAAGAGTCTGCTTGTGTTGCAGTAGTCAACAAATCAAGCTTCCAGAAAGTCTCATCACTTATCTCACTAACGGATTTTCTAATACCACACAGTGTCCCACAAAAGAAACTATTCAGTCATGAAGGCAATCAGGCCTAACTTGATTTAAATTTTGGAAATATTAGAAAATGAAAAGCTGACTTCTTTTCTAGAACATAAATATCTCCTTTTATTTGTCCTATTGTAGTAGACTGAGTAGCACCTTTTAGTATTTTAGTTAATAATTTCCCTCCATTCAAGGAATACAGTGCCATAAGTGCACTTTGTTTGGTGTTTTCCCAGAAGGCAGAAGCCTTCGGTGTCAGTAAAGATTCTGAAGTCCTTGAATTATCCCCTTGGCCTATCTTGAAATCTAATCTTAGCCAAGCACTTACTAGTTATATGATAAAGTCAGTGATTATGGGCCAAATTCTTTTTTCATTTACTTTACTGAAACCCACTGAAATAAATGTGAGATTGGACTTCTGTAACAGGGAAGAATTTGGGCTACTGTCTTGAAGAGATAAGAACAGGGCCAGTACTGTAACAACCTTTTCCAACAAAACAGACTGAGACAAACTTACTGTCATATGCTGTCCTTTATGTATATAGAACTTCAAGTGTCCTAATTGGAATTTCTTTTATTTAGAAAAATAATTTTTTTACTATTGGTTAGGTGCAGAAGGGGCTTGGGTGGAAAGCATTGCAAATTAATTTAACAATTAAGCTTACAAAGTCCTATATTTATTTCGTACGTGAGCAGCATCTTCAAAGATGCAGTATGGCACTGTACAGATAGAAATAGGAGTCCTTTCTTGGAATCCCAAAAATCCCATCAAGAAATAACTCAAATCATGACTGTAAATGAGGATGAGTATAGACAAGTGACTTTGCTGCATGGTGTTTTGTGGAAATAACGTGACCTCTACTCTTTTCTCTTCCCAGTTCAATTACATCACTTTTATAAAAGAAATTGTGTTTCTTGTTGTTGTCATGGAGTTTCAGTCTTAAAATCAAAATACCTGTAGGGGGTATGTCTGATTATGTGAATGTAGGAACTCATACACTTACCATAAACCATTAGACTGGTTTGACCACAAAAATGGATAGAGAACAAGTTATCTCAGCATAAGGGCATTCTTCTAGTTGGGAACTAGAAAGAGAAAAGAAAAATATTTTCCATTTGCTCTTTTTTTTTTTTTTTTGCTAAGCTACTCACCAGCCTCCTTGACTGACCTCAAAACTCAAGCTTTGTTGTTCTTGTTTGAATGCTTAGGCTTTTTGGATCTAATCATAAGTATAAATACATCTAAGCACCTTAAATGGTGCTCTTTTTAATTCTTGAGTTCCTTTCATCCATTTCTACAAACAGTGCTTCAGACTTCCCTTTATACCTACTTCTGTGGTTCAGCAAAGATGTAGCCTTATTTTCTTGGTAGAATTGTACAGCATATTGGTCTGTATTGTTAACTCCTAATGTCATTGTGCTGTGCTTCTGCACTCGGATGATTGTGATGCTGTCTTCTATAACGGATACAGTCATATAGGCACATTCAAATTGTTTTTACACTGCTTTGCACTGTTAAGTGGTTATATTTCATGCTAAAAGTAGTTGCTTTTCAGTGTCAGGTAGAACAATCTGTAGCATTGCATTCGAGTTAAAAAAATATAAATAATATGTTTGCAAAGTATTTTTAGATTCTTGGCTGAAGGGAGATTTGTATAAATGTAAGATATTATTATCTTTAGAGTCATTTTATTAAATAATAATAGTAGGTGTCTCTAGGCATGCAATTTATGTACATGAAAAACAATGGTTGACTGCTTGCATTAACAGCACAGTGTGTTGAGATGATGACAATAACAAATACCTCTGGAGCACCAGCAGAAGCCATGGTGTCGCATATATACTGTGCAGTATGTGAACAGGCTGCAACAGCTTTATAGAGGATTGTAAGGAAGTGCATAAAACTAAGTTGAAATGGTATGAGAAGAATACAAAATAAAGTGAGCAGCCTACATCTGGGGCTCTATGAGAGAATAAATTGGATTGCTAGTAAAGCAGAACTTCTGCTAATTGGCAGATGACGCTTGTTTTTCCTTATTTAGAAATGTATTTGGGATTTTTCACTGAGAGGATAGTGATTTTCACTGAGAGGATGGTGAGGGGCTGGAACAGTCTTTCCAGAGGGGTTGTAAATGCCCTGTCCCTGAAGGTGTTCAAGGCCTGGTTGAATGGATCCTGGGCTTTGATCTGGTACTTGAACTAGTGGTTGGCAACCCTACCTGTGGCAGAGGGGTTGGAACCTGATGATTTTTGTGATACTTTCTAACCCAAAACATTTTTCAGTTTTGCTGTAGCAATGAACACAGGAAAGAGACTGCATGAATCTGTCACTGTGAATCAGAAATGGCAGACCTTTTGAAGGATCCACCATTTCAAAAATTGTGTGGATATTTTTCTGTGAGAAGCGTCTTAAAAAACTCATGATAGTCAGACTCCTTTTTTTGTTTGTGACTATTTTTTTGTCTTTCTCTGATAAATATCTGGATTTCTTTGAGGTGAAAATGTTGCCCTAGTTCTTTGAAAGTGAAGCAAGAGTATTTTTCAAGAAAAGTAAAAATTTTGAAAGCAACAGAATGGCAAATGTGGATAGATTTGTCTGGAAAACAAAGAATCCACATGTGATACAATATTGTGTTTCCCACATTTATTTTTGTTCTTTATTGGAGAGAACACTGCACCACTAAATTCCAAATTATCATGAAAACGCAGAAATAGAGCCCTAATTACATAGCCTGCTGATCAAGGCAGTCATCTGGGTTTTGGGACACTTGTATACAAGTTCCCTTCCAATTAGCACATTCCAGATGAGGTCCCAGTAGCTGGCCTGCAATCAGCTTGGCACACATTCAGTAAATAGTTTTCTGTGCAAAGAAGAAAACCTCAGAAAGAAGATGATACTCTTAAATATCCTGCTAGTTAATGCTAACTTAAGATATACAGTGTGCAAGTATTTAATCTGAAGCTGAGATCTAAGGTGTCGTTTTTTTTCATCAGCTTTCTACTGTTGAGTCTCAATACAAAGATTTGACTGAAATAATGCTGTAAATTAAAATTTTAATGTGTTCTGCTTTGGTTATGTTTCTTGATAATGGTCTATGTAATATTTATCTAATTTAACTTCTAACTTTTTCAGCTTTTTATGCTTTGTTCTGCTTTCAAGATTTGAGCAAGATCTTTGACTAAACATACATAAATCACTGGCTTCAACCAACAACTTTTCTGGTAGGTGTGGGAATGGAATGTTGTTGTTGTTGCAATATTAACGTCTTTAGAGATTGCTCCAGAAGTAATGCTTCCTATTTATTTCCATGGAATCTGCAACAAAAATGAAGAGCACAACAGCAGTATTTAATAGAGCAAATTCTCAGCAACTAAACACGAGTTTTCAATGCAGTCACCACTATTAGCTATGCCTCCAGAGACAAACAAGAACCTGTGTGCCATGCTCGTAAAAATTTGCACCAGTGGAGGAGACCCACTGTCACCACTGCTGAAATGTACTATCCACCAGCTCACTGTGTCCACATCCACTGTTTGGTCTCCATAAACACTTATCAAGTGTCAATGAATATCAGTGGGTGCAATTTTTTCTGCGTGAAGGAATTCAATTCTACCCTTTGATTCCTACACACTTCCATGTTAGATGCCATTTTGTCAGACTACCCCTCTGCTGCTACTGGTCCCGCAGCAACAAAATGTAATGGAATATTGGTGAGGAGGTTCAGCTTCTACTGCCATGTTTCAAGCATCTGCCTCTGATATCATGAGCCAACATAATAAAATAGGAAGCATTACTTTTGGAGCATCCCTTGTACTAGAAAAGTGCACTCTTAAGACATGGAATTTGCTTGAATGTGAAGTGCAGTCCAATTAAAAAGCTTGCAGTACTTTGGCCTGACATTAGGAGAACTTGAAATTCAGGAAAGGAAAAGGGCTTGCAGATATGTGACAAGAACTAGCTTGAAGGCTATGTCCTACTATAGATTTCAGAGAGAAGGGGAAAAAAGCCATTCATATTTAGGAAACGTTCCAATAGACTGTACACATTTCCCATTTATCTGGAACAGCATGTTTATTGGGCAAGTCAGAGATGTGTCTACGTATTTTATTGCTGTGATTTAATTTTTGGATTTTGTTTTTTTCTTTTTTATTTTGCTGCATAGAGTACATAGGCCAGTTTTTCAGAAACAAAGGAAGTGAAAACTATGACTTTCCTTCTTCTTTCTGCCCAAAGTGTTCGTAAGCCAACAACTAAATTTATGATTGGAAGCATTTTTTTGCAGAGAAGTCCAGGTGAAGCTTAAAACAGGAAAGAAACATTTTTCAACCCACAGACTTTGGGAAGCTCATGAAAATTACTGAAGATAATTTTATATGAATAGTACGTATAGCTTTCTATGAAAATATATATATATATATATGTGTACAAAACCATTTATCTAAGTAAAAAGTAAAAAGTGTACGTATCCATACGCACACAATCTTTTCTGTGATGATCACATCTGCAAGGAAGAATTGAAATTAAATTTGCCTGTCTTGCTAATGTTCTGCCTTTCAATTTTCCCATGTTCTTCTAGACCACTGCTTCTGGCAGTCCACTAGTCTTTGTTTCATGATGGTAATTATCTGCCCAAATTCTTCAAGAATGACTTTGCATCGAACACAGTGATGCTCATGCTGTGGGTGAATTAATTAAAGCACTAAGAAATTCATGCTCAGTGATGAGAACTATTGGCTTGATGCACTCTAATGCAGACTTACTCACAGAGACCTAAGGGTATGAGAAGTAACTGCTGGGAGCATCCACCACAAATTGGAGTGTACTGTAAATTCTGTGTCTCTGTTCTGAACTTAGGCTACTAGTCATACAGCAAGTGGCTCTTTCTCCCACATCTGTTCATCCTGTCTCATTAGTGTTGAAGACAGCTATTGCCATTATGCTTCAGTGGGGTAAAGTATAGTGAGAACAAAAGTCTGGAGAAGGCATTATGTGTAGGAAAGAAGGGCAGGAAGGGGGTCCAGAAACCTGGAATGGAAGTAATTCAAATGAAGCTCCTATATAACAGCGGGACCTGGAGGAGCTTTACTGCCAAGCCATATGGGATGGAAATTAGGTAATGAGAGGACACTACTGCACCATTCCATCATCTATGATGATTTCCTGGAAGCTGCAAACTTTGATATATGTATGAAGAAATACAAAGCTGTAGATCAGGAGAGGGAGGACTGGATTGGCAGCCTTTGTAAGAATTCAGCCCAATAAGCAATAGTCATTCAAAATGCAATTAGATTTTAACAGCCTAATTTAGTTACAGGTGAAATTTCAGAGGTTTCACTGTGGATAAACATGATGTGTGCAGTCACAGTTTATCCATTTTTTAGCCAGTTATTTTAAGAAAAGAGGATTGTGTTAGGTTACTGGGAGCGTACTTCAGAACATGCATAGGCTGAAGTAATCACTAGCAGAGGTCTAATTATGTCCTTATGAATGTCAATGAGTTGTTGCAAATCACTTCAAAGAGCAGGATAGCATTCAGGTCCTCAACCACATATTTGGAAGTAGAACAGATTGAAAACAAACTGATCAAACAAGTCTCTATTTATACAGCATTGTTTTCACGTGCATTGCTTTTGTTGATAACAGTTTTAGTGTTTGCTTAAAACTGTGTGACTTCCTCTATGGGCAATTTCATTAATTTAGTTCAAAATTCCATTGATTTTTAGCTTTGTATAAGAAAGAAATAACTTCAAATTTATCTATATTGAGTTTAAATAGGATTATGATAAATTGCCTGTAGGCACTGGTGAGCCCACAAATTTTGGCAACTTAGTGATAATTCCCTCTTTCAAGCTCTGTAATAAGTCAATTGTTTCTCACCCCACTCATCTTCCAGCAAGACTTCCCAGGGTAACTTAGAATTAATTTCATTCTTTTTCTACTCCTAAGTTCTTAAAACCGTAGACAAATATTGTCTAAAAGTCAAAAGCGCTGTAAATGTAATTTAGAACTAGTAAAATGCATCAGTTGCGTTTATTTTTCTATTAAAGCTCAGTTGTTTTTGTGGTTTTTTTTTTTTTTTTTTTTTTTTTTTTTTTTTTATTGAGGAGTTGGTTTTTTGTTGTTTTGTTTTTTTTTTTTTAGTAGGTATTATGTCTTAGTGGAAATTTTAAAACTTTTGGTTTGCTTTTGTCACTGTGTATCAAGTCTAGCATAGTGCAGCATACTGTGGTGGAGCTGGCTACCTTTTAGCTACTGTCATGCTCCTCTTGTTGGAAAATTGGCCATTGACCAGTCTGATTTGCTTCATGATTTAGAGAAAATTAAAGCTCATTGCCTTAATGCTGCTTACTGGCAAATAGAAATTGCTGGAACTTAAGGACATCACAGATTCATCCATTTTTTTACCAATTGTGTTCTCTGCAATAGAGGTTCGGAGAAAAAGGGACATGGCATCACACCAATATTCCTGCTCATTAGTGAAAATCCTGTTCCTAGGGAAACTGTGCTGTTGGGCACATCTGTTGATTAGCTTCAGAGCAGCAAAAATGGTGCTGTATCTCTGGTACGTAGTAGATTGTTGCATGGCAGCACCGACCAGCTGTGTCCAGGGTATTTCTCATCTGAAATATGTTGCTTTTTAAATACGTGAATGATGAGATATTGGGAAAAGATAATTGTTGCTTTGTTTGAAGTGGAGAGTGACTTAGCACAATAGAAACAAGAAGAATGATTCTTAACAAGATTTTGATTTTGCTTTTTTATTGCTGTTCTCCTGAGGAGAAACGAAACTGTCTAGTACTTCTAAACTAGCAGTTTAGAGGAAAAAGTACAAGTGAGTGAAGGTGGTAGAAGTGGTGAGTCTTTCTGCAGTAACAAGACAAAACCAAATGCATATGCAAAAAACCCTCTGTTTTGATAATATTGATTATAATTTTTATATTATAAATATATTTACATGTTATATTATAAATACATGTATACTATAATAATTTGATTATTATTTGATAATAATACTGATTCATGTCTGTCTTATTTTTTTGATGATTAGACATGCATTTTCTGGAGAATGTAAGACCGATGTTTAAAATATGATGGCTATGAAATTATATCAGATTTGAAAAAACCCGAGTGTTCAAGTAAGCTGTCTGCAACCTTCTATGTTATGCAACAGGAGAGAGAGAAATAATGTGAAGTTATTGTCACTTAATCACAGAATCACAGAATTGTAGGGGTTGGAAGGGACCTCCAGAGATCGAGTCCAACTCCCCTGCCAAAGCAGGTTCCCTACAGCAGGTCGCACAGGTCAGCATCCAGGCAGGTCTTGAACATCTCCAGAGAAGGAGACTCCACCACCTCCCTGGGCAGCCTGTTCCAGCTCTCCGTCACCTCACTGTAAAGAAGTTCTTGTACATGTTTGTGCGGAACTTCCTATGCTGCAGTTTCCAGCCGTTTCCCCTTGTCCTGTCTCCACTCACCACTGAAAACAGTCTGGCCTCGCCATTCTGCCCCCCACACCTTAGATATTTATAGACCTGGATCAGGTCCCCTCTCAGTCTCCTTTTCTCAAGGCTGAACAGACCCAGTTCGCTCAGCCTTTCCTCATAGGTGAGATGCTCCAGGCCCTTCACCATCTTCGTGGCCCTCCGCTGGACTCTTTCCAAGAGATCCCTGTCTTTTTTATACTGGGGAGCCCAGAACTGGACGCAGTACTCCAGATGAGGCCTCACCAGGGCAGAGTAGAGGGGGAGGATCACCTCCCTCGACCTGCTGGCCACGCTCTTTTTAATGCTTCCCAGGATGCCATTGGCCCTCTTGGCCACAAGGGCACACTGCTGGCTCATGGCCGAACTGTCGTCCACCAGGACACCCAGGTCCCTTTCCGCAGAGCTCCCCTCCAGCAGCTCATCCCCCAACCTGTACTGGTGCATGGAATTGTTCCTCCCCAGATGCAAGACTCTACACTTGCTTTTGTTAAACCCCATCTGTTTTTTTTCTGCCCAGCTCTAATGCTGGACTTCAAGAAGAAGCATCATCAGACTGAGGGCCTGAATGAAATCTGTAAATACATCATGAACTAAATTGTTACAGTAATACTTAGGCGGTGGAATTTCATTTTAGAAGGTAGTTGCACTGTCGGATGCAGTACAAAAGATGTACAAGAATTATAATGTCTGGAAGCATTTAAAAGAATGTTCTTCTGCACAACTGATACATCTGTCACCTGTGATAGTAAAGCAGGCAAAATCAGCGGAAGTTGATATAGCAGGATTTCTATTCAAGATGAAAAACAGTAATTCCAGGATCTTCTAGAAATAACAATCTCTTTGGAAATTCAAGATAGATTTTTTAGATTTGTAAATTCGATGTAGTTCAAGTTTGTGTTTCTAAAGGCATGTCTGAATTCAGGCTTGCTGAATCAGAACAAGGATCTGCATGCAAATCATGTGTTAATGTTAGTCACACAGCAGGTCAGATTAGGTACTGCATTTTTGAGAAATTCTACGAATGAAATCCAGTTTCTAAACTTCAGAAGGATCTTGGTTTCTTTTTCATAAGCAAATCAAGGGATTTATTTGTGATTTTTTTTTTTTTTTTTTTTTTTCCCCCAGATTACTTTTAAGTCATCTACAGCCAGTTCATTTTCATTAGCTTTACTTTCCTTGAAGACTACAGGAATTATTCTTATGAGATAATTGAAGTATTACTATAAAAATATATGCATACTTGAACTGTGTGAACTGTATTACCAGAGGCAATGGTAATGTGATCCTGTCCAAACATGAGATCATGGTAGCTGAATCGGAAATGTGAATGCTACTGTCCCACAGAAAATTATACTTACTGCAATACATTATCAAGTCCTGTTTTTGAAGGTATACAAATATCGCTAACATATTTCTGCTGCTATCCTTGATGGGCCAGAGCACTTGCTTTGCTTCTGAAGGTTGTGCTGAAATCAACATCAGCCAAACAAAACTTTTAATGGTAGTGTTTCCTCACTTTTGAGAGTGAAATCCAAAAGAAGATACTGTGTTATGTGTTACTATGTACCTCCATTTGCTTCTTCACATAACAGAGTAAGTTATTCTTGCAATCGATAATCCCCACTTGTTACAGTCAAGGATACAGGAAGGTTCAGGAGGATTGAGCACTGGGCATTAAGTGAACATCACAGTTAAGTGCATTTGGAGGATGAAATAAAAATATTAAAAAACAAATCAAAAGCAAACAAACAAATACAACAAATAGCCAGGCCAGTGCTCCTCCCAGCCACTGCAAAGATCCCAGAAAGCCTTGACAATGTTTTTAAGAGAATGCAAGTGGATGAGTGGACAAGAAAACTTGTATTTTATTTTCTTGTTTGTTTGTTTGTTTGTTTTTGCTTTGTAACTTATTTGTACCTGCATGAGATAATTTTTTTGTCCAGTACACTTATCAATCTCTGTTCTGGCGTCATAATCTTGATCACTTAGCAATTGTAGAAGAAATGAGCACCAGAGTCTGTATGACCCACATGAAAGACATGTTAGCTTCACATGGAGAACAGCTGGGGCTGCTGTGTTGGTGAAGGTTTGGAAGTGGAGAAGTGAAGATTAATTTAGATGCTATTTTAAAAAGGAAAAGACCTTAAGAGTGGGCTTTACACCCTAAGGGTTATATGCTTTATTCATTATTCATGGATTATAATTGAATACATGATTATAGAAAGGGCAGGGAAGAGGCAGAACTATAAGTCCTGAAGGCTGTTACTTTACAAGGTAGCAAGGAAGCTTAGTGTTCCTGCAGATAACGAATAGTTAAATGAAATAGTTTGGTACTACATCTTCATGATGTTGTATCAAATATACTATTATTTTACATAACTTGAAGTAGTAAACTTAATTATGATTATAAATGATAGACATTAATGGATCATTAATCCCTATAATACTGCAATCTCAATTAATTTAAAATTCTTCTTAAGAAACTTTCTGACATTTTCTACCAGAAAATGACTTATTTTATTTATCCCTAATCATTCCACAGTTCTTTGGTTCCAGTAATTACTGCTCTAGTTCTCAACTGTTTGTTCAGATCACCTTTAGCCATGATTCTCAAAAATTTAAATACAGAAACAGCATGTCATGCTTCATAGAAATATGTAAATTTGTTAACTGAACTGTATCCTATAAGATAATACCTAAGAAGGCTCCGTGCATTAACCAATTCTGTGCAATAGGGTTATATTTATTGCTGCATTATATGTAATGATTCAGATAGGCGTTTTCCATTTTAAGCCATCAATCACTTAATTCCCATCTCATGATAGGCTGAGATCTGCAGTTAACAAATATCCTCTGTTTCTGAATTTTGGCAACTTGATTTCTCTAAACAGGACTTTGTCAAACATCAGTCACGAAAGTTCTGAAGTCATATATTGACACAGAGGCCATGGGTTAAAATGATAATAAGTTGTATAGTTCGAGCAGCTACTTTTAAAGGCTGTAGTCCTTGATGTAGAGGAAACTGAAAAACCTAAACTCTAAGCAGCCATTGTTTACTTTGGTGTCCTATGCAAATTTGCATTGATTGGCTTCTGATTGACATCAGCTGGCCAGGTTCCACAGAAGTCGAGAAGAAACTGAGTTCAGTTTATGTCTCATGCAAGTTAACTTTTCACAATTTAATGAGTAAATAAGCAAAGGCATGAATCTCAGAAGTCAAGTTCCTAAAATGTTGTATTAACTTCTAAACTGGATTAGCATAATGGATCTACAGTGGCATTAATAAAACTATCCACACAAATTTGGAAAAAGTCTACTTGTTTAGTTCTTCAGATTCAAGTGTTTCCTCATGGTTGATTGCAGTCTGAAAAAAGTGTGCCTGTGTGTTTTTTATACTAAATCTGGATAAATAATACAGTAGAGGATGTTAAGAAATTTTTGCAGTAAGTCAGGGCCGTGAAGTTGTTAGTAAGTGTAAAACAGCTTCTTCATTGTTCAGTTTTGCTTTTATTTTTTCTTCATTTGCTAATAATTTTTACCTCTGTAAACCTCTATCTAAATGCAGTTATGTGTAGACGCATCGCTTTATAGCTGTCCCCTCTACGTTCCAAACTCCTGATCTGGATGTAGTTCTGAGTGCCTTTTGTTCATTCGAAGCTAAGTTTGGAAGAGGATTAGCATGATTCTGGCCTTACATGTACTCACATACACTGTTACTTTGCCTAGTATCAGGAGCAGTGTGTGTTTCCTTGAGTACTGCTTGTGCTGCTACTCATCTCAAACTCCTTCTTGTGAAACTATGATGGCATCCTTACTGATTCAAGTCCTTCGTGTCTATTGTACTGAAATAGTGTTCATAAGGGATATCTACCTCTCTTGTATAATTTCTTTGTTTATTGAACTGCGATAGTAAACCATTATGAACTATGTGGATAGGCATTTGACTCCCAACTGACTACTGTATATAGAACGGCATACAATCAATTTCATGAATTCCTTAATTGAAGCTGTCAAGAAATGGGTTTTCTTTTAAGCTAGAGGGTCAAAAATACTTGTAAAGCTTCTGGATCAAGAGGATTTGTATTATAGTGATGCATAAGCATAATCTGAGTAAGTATATTCTAATTATCTGATTTTGAATTATGATTTGGTGTTCTGAAAGTGACTGTGTGAGAAATGATTTAAGTTTGTTTAGCTGAATTATTTTTAATAAATAGTACAGAGATTTCATTTTACTAGATTTTAATTGTGTTTCTCATCAGGCTCCGTTGACTTACAAAATGTCTATTATGCCTTTTCTTCTTCTGCATTTTTTTTTTTAAATAATTCTCAGTATTTTCCAGCCAGGTTTTCTGTAAGAATCACTTTTGAGCCTGTTTGTTGTAAGCTGATCTTTGACAATATAGAAAGTATTTCAAATAATTGTGTGGAAATGCTCCAGTATTTTCCTGCTGTTTCTCAAAATGTATTTGTTTTCAGAGGGGTGTTTCTTCCTTGATCTTCACACTGATTGGTAATTTAAAAAAAAATAAAATCCCTTGCTCTATAAAATTAATTGGAATAATTACCATGTTTCTTCACTGTAACATTGTTTTATTTCAGAAACAAAAACGAAAGAGTTTGTGCTGTCTATTTTGTTTGTTTCTGAAGAAGCATGGTTATGAAGGCATTGCTGCATTTTTAAAGATGTGGATGTCTTGGAATTATCACAGTATAACGCTTCTAAATTCTATCCAGGATCTAAGGAGAAAAGCGCTTGGAAGAAATCTCTTTGGATCAGTTAAAAATTCATCTGAATCTAATGCCAATACTCTAAATTCTCCAATTAGTAACTCCAACTAATGCTCAACTTCAGCTTCTACAGAACTGAACTTGTACTAATGACAGGCTTTACAGAAGAATGCAACCAATTGCTTTTTTTCTCCATTTAATACATAAGTCATTTGCACTGAAATAGGACAAACCATCTTAAGTATTTGTTATATCTTTGCTTTTCTGCACTCGGAGAAAGAGACTCTTTTTCTAGGAACTGACTCAAAGAACAGGAGGAAGGATAGCATATGGAGGCCATGTTATATACATTTACTGTACCCACAATAAAACAGTTATGTTCTGTCTCTGTGAATGATGGTCTGTCATATTCTACAGTTATTACTTTGTGTACTTAATTTTTGTACTATTTTGGCTCCTGGTCTGTGAAGAATGCAGTATACAAGATGGGTAGTATTGCATTGCCTGAAAGTAAAGGTTTATAAGAGTATCTACTTTATAGTTCTGGAAACAGAACACCATCACAACAACAATTTATTGTATCCTAAAAAACGATAGTTGCAATTAAAAGGCTAAATGTTAGCATTGGTCTTATATTTAGATTTCTTTAAGGCACACTTAAGGAAACCTAGAAAGAAGAATTTGTGTTTGCGCTTTTTTATGCATTTCTTTCTAAATTCCAGTGTATGTGCTTTGCATGGGCAGTGTAAAATGATCTCGTTTAGTTTTAGGACATTGTTAGAGAAGCCACTTGACATAACAGCAAATTACTTTGCAGGTCTTCAAGCTGCTCTTTTCAATATACAGTGTCATAATGTTGCCACATGGATCACAGAAAGGATTTATAAAAAACTGAATTATGATGTCGTAATATGAACTGTGACTTCAAAATGGACATCTTTCTGAGTTTGAAAAGAATAGAGATATGCACTGTATTATCACAGGCTAGAAGAACTGCAGTAAAAATTATTAGAGGATTCTGACAAAGAAAACTTCACAGAAGTTATCCGAATGTGTTACTTGTATTCTTTCATCTTTGACGATTTCTTCAAGTCTTATGGCTACAGAAATAACTTCAATAGCTATATTTTTAAAACAAAAACTGAAAATAAGCCTGAAAAGATCAATAAAAAGCTCCTGGTAAGAACAAAACATTTTACTTTACCTCTGTTGTCAAACATTGAAATAAAATCTCTGAATATTTCTAAAGGAGGAAAATATTTTATCACATTTATTAAAAAAAAGTAATAATAATTACAAGTCTAAAATCCATTTAGAAGTGAGTGCTGTTTTTTTTATGTATATTTTTATATTCTTCTTTTTAAATTTGGAGGAATGATGACTGGAGCCTCTTTCGTGTTGAATTCTTTTGTAAAAGAAGAGAAAGATGTCAAGAATCTGCTGTTTAAATAGCACACAACAACTTCAGCGAACAAAAAAAGATATATTTTAAGCATTTGAAAAGTGAATTTAACATTTAATTGCTTTCAGAAATTCTTAGACTATGAATGGTGCATTTTCCAATTCAAACTATGAAATATATGCTAAAACATTATGGACTTTCTGTTCCTAGCAAATTAGATATTTTACTGAAAACACCTTTTTGTATCTAGAGAGCAAATGCTGTATCACAGATGAGTGAGTATGCTGCTCATGTTCTTCATGACAAGTATATAGAAACAAAATGCTGCTCACCATGTCCTCCTCAGTTAGCAGAAAAAGGAACAGATAATAAAATCAGAGAAATGGATTTTAGTTTCAGTATGAAAAAAAATGAATAGAAATGTTGAAGTAAAATAGTGAAAATGTTTAGCAAGTATTTTCATGGAAGTACGATTTCAGTAAGAAAAATATCCAAATTAACTGATTTTTTTTTTTCTTTTTAACCAGACAGAAGGTCATTATGAGGAACTATGCAAAGTGTTCGGAATGAACATCCTATGAGGAATTTGAGAAAACAGTGCTTTGATATATGTATATATTTATATTCAAAACCAGAGTCAGCCTGCTTTAAATACATCTGATTGGAGAGTATTAAAAATTGGAAAGCTGAAAATGGGTAATCTGCAAAAAAATGTCTTTCTGATTATAAGCATATTTATGTTTTGCCTTTGTAAATAACATTTTCATATAGCATTAACAATTCACTTGCTTTTCTTTATGATGTTCAATGCTTTTCATGTTTGGTTTTGTCTGGAACTAAATATTCCCTGAATATTTAAGCCACATAAAACTTCTTTATGGTGGATCTTTTGAGAAGTCTAGGAGATTTCTTGCATTGCCTTTGCGTAGTGTGCTGCAAGGCCACAAGTTTCTAGGCTCGTAAGACTTTCTCAGCTTTGATAAGTTGTTGTATATTCGGTTGTTTCAGTTAACGGTCTCTCTTTTTTCTATTCCTTTCCGATTGATGGAAATGAAAAAAGGAGACTTTTCAGTTTTCTCTTCATATGATCATTGAGTGCTTTATGTGAGACTTCATATAAAATTAACAGAATTTAGAGAGGAAAGTAGAGAACATGAATATTCCAGTGACTGGAAGAGAGATACTGAGATAGAAAGCAGTCCATTTTCAATTATTTAATGAGCTTTCAGAATACACTGAGTCCTTGTACTGTGTAATACAAAATAGTACATCATAGCACTTCCCCCTAAGTATGGTCAGTGGTTGTGATGGAGATATCCCTGCATTTACTCTCTGATAACATCTAGGGACTAAATTATAAGAAAAAAAAAATAGAAACCTAGGTAATACTGGCATGCTGCAAGATGACATAAATCAGTAGGCCATGCCACTGAGTGAGTTTGTCCTTTACAAGTAATATGTCAACAGAGATGTAATACTGAGATTTCTTTGGATTTTTCTTTTATTAACAGGACATTATGACATTACTGGACCTCTGAGAGATAGCAATTTGCCAAAGATGACAGTGAATTGTATAGCAAGGTGACTGGTATCATCAGAAGGAGGACCAACCAACACTAAACTATGAACCAACACATGAAACTATTAGAGCAACCACACAGCAAGAAATAAGTGGAAAGGTTTTATGCTGTCTGTGGATATGCATAACATATATACATGGCTTTGCAAAAGCAGTTTGCTGGAAGAGGACATCATTAGAGACTGAGGTAATTGCGCTTGTTCTGAGTGTTGAAGTGGTGAGAAATATGTAGCTGATGGCAACTTGTAGCTGTTGTCATGATGATAGAGCTAGAAGGTAACTTGGTAAAGATAGTTCCGAAGAAGAGAGTTGCATGCATTACTTCATTTCTCCCTATTAATACAGTTAGGCTGCTGTGAAACAATCATTAAAAGACTGGTTGTAAAACGTGCAACATTATGTGGAGCGCAGCCTCAAATTTTTTTGCTCACTGTTCAGCCAGTCAAAGTTCTTCCTCCTCTTTCTTGTGAGGCAATTATTTTAATACAGTGCAGCTTTCAGTGTTACAAAGATGCCTTTGGTAGAACGAAACTGTACTAGTGCTGTTGAGGTTTAATACAGTTAGACTTTTCTTCCCTTGTCAGCCAGTCAGATTGCACACATGATGCGGGAGTTAGGAGCAGTGTGATACTTTTTGTATAAGCATTCATATTACAGAAGATGTAGCTCACCACTGTGAAAGGTTTACTTGAAGTAGCCTGCAGCAAAGTCGTGTATGCCTGCTTTTCAAATCATTAAAATGCAGTCATTTTGTGGACAACTTCATTTCTAGTAGCCATTCCACACCATGTTCTGAAGTAACAAATTATGTTTTTATTAAGAGAAGTAATTATTAAAATTTTCAGTGCTTGATACTACTTTTTCTTTATGCTACTGAATACCAGAGATGTTTCTAGTCATGGAAAGAATGCATAATTTGAAGGAAGAAGAGAACTGTAACCATTTCTACTTACGTTTTGTTTTTCTACCAAAAAATACAGAAAGGATGAAGGGTTGGGAAACAACACAAGTGACTTACAGAAGTAATGAAGAAGGAAATTTCTAAGATTAATTTTTAGCCTACAATACTTTACCATCTCAGAATATGAATAGACTGCTCGGGTGTCCCTGTTTCAGCTAACACTGTTTAAAAAATGAGGCTTTCCTAGCGATAAGATATTGTTTGACTCAATTATCAGGGCTTCATGCTTTCTATACAGGGGCTGTAGCTTTCTTAAAGCTAAAAATTTGACACTTTTTTGTAAGCTAAAAAATTGACACTGTCATTGTCTAAACATCACCTTGTTCTCTTAATGTTGTTACTGCAAAACTTGTAAGAATATTTTATTTTTCTCCTTGTTCCTTAGCCTTATGATTCCCACACCTTATATTGTATGTGTACATATCAATGGACGGAACATCCGTGCAGAAAGTTCTGACATTGTTAAGATAAATCTACACAGCTTTTACTAAAAGCTTTAGCAAAACTTTCATACTCTTTCTCTTCCTACAGTTTTGGAGGCTTGGAATCTTTTGTTTTGTTTAGTCTGGAACTGCTAACTGATGGATAAACTAGGTTTATGTTGTATTATTTATTTGGAAAATCTGCCACCAGTTTCCATGGATGCTTGGAGATCTAAAAAGGTGAATAAATTTTAAATATTTAAAATCTGCCACAAATAGCATTTATTGCAAACTCCAAAGATACGGAGAAGAATCATCTTGTAGGCATTGTTAAGTCTAGTGCTTAGAGGAAAGGATCTGCAAGGAGGAGAAGAGTAATTCAGTTATCACATGAACGTGGAGAGCTTTGCAGTGTTCATGAGGGTAAGAGAGCATAGGGAGCCTATTAGCTTAATGTGGAACCTGGTACACTATACCCACCTCTACCCATATGAAAAGCTATGTTTGCAGATGTTACCAATATTTCTTATATGCCAAACTTTGCTGGCTTGTGAATTACAAGATGTTCATCATTTATCATATCTTTAAGACTGCTCTTATGGTCTGTCACTATAGCAACTCAGTTGGCTTCTGCAGCAACACCTGGTCCTATCAGTAGCTATATACTGTGGAGGTTTCCTCATAAATAATCCATGTGAAAGTGAATGTAGCTGTCATGTTAATTTGTGGGTAACCTGGTTCTAGCAAGTTTATAATTATATTTATGAAGCAAATAAAGCAGATTGTTTGCTTTTTCTTCAGCAATGACTTAACACAGACTGACAGAAACAAATAAATAAGTTTTACTAATCACAGTTGAGGTAAAAGAAATGTCACAGGAATGTTCTATTTGCCATCTCACAAATACAGTCCTAAATATGACCTACTGTCTGTCTGGCCTCCACTCAATAAGTAGTGTGTTACTCTTTAGGAAATGTGTTTAGCTTCAAAGCAAATATCATATACAAGTTTTACTTGCTTAAATTCGTTTTTTCTCCCCTTCTGGCCTTCAACTCTTATCTTGTCCACCCCGCTCTTGTTTCATCCCTTCCAGCTGGAGATAGCATTCACAAATGACAAAATAATAGTTATGTTTAAGAATATTACTGTAGGTTGAGAAAGACATGTTGTAGTTAAGCTTCTTGTTCACCACTGAAACTAACTGTGCATGATAGCAAATTGAGAACTGGCGGCTCCTTTGAGTTCCAAGTGTCTCCTCTCCAGATTTGTTCTTCATTTTGTGGCAGACCTTTTCACATCAAAAAGAATTGCTAACCTTGGAAAGAGTCTAACATTGTGAATTGTGTTATGCTTTTTCATTATCTTTGGTAGCTGAATATGTTGGTGGAAGGTACTTGGAGTGGTAGAAGAGCCTTCATTTCTTACCTTCTGTTGCTTCAACAGACATTTCAGCTAGAAATTGCAATATTTCTGTATGAAGTAGTAGGAAATAATCTTATACTGAAAATGAACTGTTAGAGAAACTACAAGGAAAAAGTGCCCACAGGACATAATGTCCTCTGGAATTATTCCTTATGCATGACTATGTGATGAAAACATTCTTATTACTTTTAGAGGACTAGATTGCTATCTCCTTAGCCAGGATAAACAGCTGAGCTGAAAAAATGCTGGTAGTTGTCAGTGTGCACTGCTGTTTGATACTAAAAAAAAAAAAATACATAATGATCATTCCTTGTCTCTATTCTTGTTTGGCAAAATGTCTATTTAAACTACTCACTAATTTTATGGATATATATTTTTTTTCAATTAAGATGTACTGCACTGTATTTGTCTCTCTGGCAAATGAAATAAATTCATTTAATCCATTAAAGAATTACTAATGAATATGTTTAATTTATTTGAGATCCTATTTTTACTATTTCCTGTATTACAGGAGACTTTCATAAATTGAGAACAATGCAACACTTGCTGTATTTGACGTCATATAGAACAATTTCTCCCGTTTCTCTTTCTGCCACTCTCTGTAAAGATTGTTTTAAATACAATATGTGTGACAAGACTTAGAAAAAAGAATAACAAAAAAATCAACTGAAACGGAAAGAAACCTTTTTAAGGAATTAAATGAAGTCCGTACAACATATCTGCAACTCCGTGTCATAGTATTGTTGCTATAGAAAATTAGCTTCTTCAGTTTGCTGCCTTGTCTTTTATAAATGCCAGAGCAGTTAAGTGTGTCTTTGAGTTCATATCTGTGTATATAATTCATGGAGGAATTACATCTGGAGTTGCTTCCTACTGAAATAGCTGACCTGTTTTTATCTCCTCAAGGATATATCTGTTCAATGGATCCCCTGGAAAAAAAAAGAATATATATATATATATATATATATATATATATATTTGCTATCTCATAGTGCAATACTTAACAATACTTAGCAACAATGAAGCACGTAAAAATATTATTGAATTGAATGTGGCCAGTAATTCAGATGTAGTGAGTGAGAATGTGGTAGAAAAAGACAGAGAAGCAAACTCCATTGCCAGTTTTCTCTCTGCTGTCATAAGAACACAGTGTCCAGCTAATTAATCTGACCTTAGCACTTAGTGTGTGCACAAAAAGAGGACAATTGTTTATCTAGTCAGTGTTTTGAAATAACTTATTTTTTAAAGCTTAACAAAGCTATGAGTATGAGTGATTTAATAAAATTTTAAATACCAATATGGGTACAGGTACGGAAAATCCTCAATTAAGCAGTCTATTACATTAAAATAAGTTAGAGAAATTTGGAAATATATATATGATTTGAATAATTGTGCATGTATTGAATATTAGCTTAATTATGCACTGGCCATAAAACCATAATTACCTCTGTGAATATGTATTTCAGATCAGGCTATCATATAATCCTAAAAGCATGTCCAAAATTGATTCCTTAAGGTATTTCATGGGATACTCTGTAATCTACGTGGGACATGGTCCTAGTAGATACAACATAAAGGTTAGCTCTTAGCCCAACTCATAATGTCAGTTCCTTCAGAATAGAAGCAGTGTGAGGTTCTGTGCTTTTTCCAGGCTTAATACTCGTAACGTGAACCTGGGATTTTTCAAATGAAAGTCAAGAAATTGAATACGAAGATGCATCTCTGGAATTTCTATTGGCAGTGATAAGATTGGTTTTTTGCTTGCATTCCTCATGCAATTGTCTGTATGAAAATGGTAACACTTCGCCTTATAATCTTTAATAAGATGGCAACATTTCCAAAACCAATGTAGATTTCCTACTGACTTATCCCATTGTCTCCAATAGGACTGTTTGTGTACAAGAGCCACTCCAGTATTAATACCTTCCATTTTATTATGTTGGCCCACAGTGTCAGAGGTGAATGCTGGTGGTATGGCAATAAAGACCAAAGCAATTCAGAAAACACCATTTTCTTTTCTCATAAAGAGAAGAATAGTATTGCAGATGTTTGTTATATGAGAAAAAATTGATGTCTTTAAAATCTAGAAAAAAAGACTTTGGGAAAGACTTTGACTATGTTTTGAATACAGATATGACTTAGCAATTGCAGTTGAATTAATGGTGAGTAAAATATCAAGAACAAAACACAAACAAATCATCTAATGCAACAGGAGGACAGCCTGCCCCCTTGATTTTATCTTAATAATGTCAAACGATGATTTGCATTTTTGTCACATAAAACCTTATTAAGCAGCTTTCTAAACTTCCTTAAAAATTTAAGTAGTAGCTGCAATTATGAGTCACAATTTAAAAAAAAAAAAAATCATACCAAGAAGTTGTAATGTTACTACAACAAATTTATAGGTACTTATATGGAATGAGAAAATCTTTTTTTTTTTTAATAAGTTGCTGAGAATGATATGCTTGTATTTTACTGGAACTGCAGAAAAATTTCTGATTTTTATTCTAATTATTCTGTTTTTCTATTGTTATTCTGTACTGTAATTGGTAATACTACAACTTTATTAATATTTCTGAGCTTGTAGAAATGTGAAGGTTTTATGTGTCTAAGTTGGAATTTGCAGCATACATTGTACTTGTTTTTCTTGAAATGATTGCCTCTTCCTCAAGGCACTTTTTAGGATTATTTATGTTTTTCTTCTTGTATTATTTAGCGCGAGATGCTGGATAGTGACAGTGGTCCCAAATCTCAAGGCTTTTTCCACCAATTGATCAAGCTGAACTCAGGTGTAAAACTGCTATTTGGAGTTGTAATTCTTGAGTGGCCAGTAAGCCAATTTAAGTTAGCTAATACCGTTCATCACTGAAAGAAGAAAGCCTGTGGGAACTGGACAACTGGTAACTTTAGATTTCAGTTTAAGTAGCAGAGATGAAATGTACACTTGAAATAATAGCTAACGCTCCTCCCCAAATATTCTCAGCACAAAGCAGAACATATTTTGATCAGAGAGTATCTAATATGACATTTCCAAACTTCATAAAATATGCATACCTTTTTCTGACTGATCTTAAAACATTTAATCTTTAAAGAAATTATTGTGAAGTCTCTCTTGTTTGTGTGTTTTTCTTCTGTTCATTGCATTCTGTGGTAGAGAGAAAAAGATAAAAAATAAAAGGAACTGGTAATGAGAGAAAGCAAATTCTTGCTCATAAAATGAAAAAATGATTACTAAAATAATAATAAAGTTTAGGGAGACCTTAAACAATTCTGTAGGAATTACTGTACACCTTCAACTAACTATTTTATAGGTACTAATGGGAGTCCAGGTGAGAAGATGTATTGAACTTGCAGTTTCCTTCCGTACACATCTGAATTTCCTTTGTGTGGAAATCCAGGCTTGTGAAGATGGTATGCAGCCATACCTCGACCCACTGTGTGCAGGCTGGAGGGAGCCCAGCATGCCCTCAGACTAGAAAGTGTGGGATGCCCCATTGCAGATATATTCAGTGAATATTAATTTTTTTTCTTCCTATGCAATGCAAGACAGGTCAGCCTACAGGGCTGCTGCCATAACAGCACTGCTCTCTGTTAATTAGGCGTGGTTACTGCTGCAGTACTGTTACACATGCAGGTGTCCTAAACTTCGTACGATGCTCCTTTGAAAGGGAAATCCACAGCAAAGGGAGGATGGAAATGTCATTAATCAAAATGTCTCAGTTAAAAATGTCACCCTTGGTGAGGCTGAGTGGTTCAGCTCAGTCTGTTGAAGGAAAGGCAATATAAACAGGAGCTAATAAATAAGAGCTGTCTGTCTGAAAAGGTGGTGTCTAGGTCTAACAGGACTAAAAGAAGGAAAAAGAAACACAATGATTGCATCAGTCTTCAAGGGCAGAAAACTGTAGGAACAAGAGAAAGATGTTCAGCTAATCTGAGTGTAGCAGGATCTGCTTTGAAACGGGTACTTGGCTTCTGTACTTGTTCTGCTTCTGGCCGCTCACTGGCCATCAATATGTCTCGTGTTTTTGACCATCTTTTTTGCCACTGTGTCTCGCTGCTGGTATTTGCTGTGTCCTAATATGTTTACCTTGTGATCTGGTGACAGAACCAACTGAGCTAGCAATGCTTTCAGCTTCATCAGTGATTCTCCCTTGATATGCTGCACTTTGTACCTACAGAGCAACCTCTGAAAACTCTTGGAAATTTTGGAAGGAAGGTAACCATAAGAAAGGTGAACTTATATGCTTTCTTTAGGAAGGGCCTCCGTCTGTGTTTCGAAGTTATTCTAATCATATTTCTTGGCCTCCTGCTTTTTATTAAGCTTATTTCTCCTGGTCATCTCTTTTTTATTTGTTCTGCAAATAACTTTCTCTTGACTGCAGGTAATTTTCTGACCTGTTAAGCAGTGTCATTTTGACAGAAGACAAAAGGTCTCAGAGTTTTGAACTACCTACAATTTTCAGATCAGTGGCTGTCTTGAGGGAGTAAATTAGGGGGGAAAAATGAAGGGGAGCTTGAGCTTACCAGTTTTGTTGATGTGCTAGGTGACTCACTAAAAATATTTGTGGCCCAAAATCAGTCATTAATGTGTTTTTTCTTTCTTAATAGATTTTGTGAAAAGAGAGGAGCTGTGGCAAGAGTTCAAAGGGTGTTGAGGAAAGACTTAATACTGCAGAAGTGACAAAGAACTATACTGGAATTCATAGGAAAGAACTGAAAGCAATGTGGAGAGGGACAGAGGATAAAAGAACACAAGTCATAAATCTATGGGAAGGATTTTGTTAGCCATACTCCGTATGAAATACGTAATTTAAATGCAGAAATTTTCTGAAGTCTCAGACCTTTTCATTAATCTCCAGGTTAGCACTTTAAAAAGGTTCGCTATAAACTCAGCATTTGATAGTTTCCTCCCATTGGTGCAAGAATTCACTGCATTAGGTTTTACACCTTCATTTTTTTCTTTTAGAATTAGCGCCAAGCAGCTATATGCCACATGCACACTTCTCTATTATAGGCAATCCCCAGGAAGCTCATTAAGTTTTCTTTATGGCTCCTGTGCACTGCTGGAACCAGACCTAAGTGGAGTGTCTGACTGTCAGTGATTAGATACCATGATGGTATATACTTTAGAAAATATCATAGTTGGCATAGAGAAATAGACAAATATAACAGCACTGCAGAGGGCCATTTATTCAACAGGCATTTCAGTGCATAAACAGTAACACGCAGTTCCTGACATTAGCTTCCAGTTTCAATAGTGAAATTATTTCTGAAAGAGCTTCTCTATAACCTTACTGTACAGCAGAAATAAATATATATTAAATTCAGGAAAATGGTGGATGTCAGAAAGAAGCAGATATCTACTAGCTTAAAATGTTACTGTTTGTAATTTTATTTTGAACATCTTGGTATAAAATACTTCTTTCAACCATACACCATTTTAAAAAATGTGGTATTGGTGGAATTTTTGGTGGGTAAGTGAGGGAAAATTATATTGTTACTCACACTACACCAGCTTAACGTGATTCTTACTGTACAGATGTGAGAAACACACAGCAATAATGCCAACAGATAGTAAGTTCTGAAATAAAACTTGCCAGGTCTGTAACAAGATTTTCTATTAGCTCTTGTGTTGGTAATCATGAAGAACTAATGGTGTTACCAAAGTAATCTTTGATATATCTCTACTAAAAGCTATAGAAAAATCTTTTCCTTCATCATTTTGTTCTGCCTTCACCTCTTTGTACAGGATTTCTGATTATCAATTAGTGTTCTTGACTTGATTTTTTCCGTAATCAATCATCTTTTCTGTTTTGGCTCTTCCTGCTTTTTTCTATTGATTCATTGCACAGTTTTTCTTGTATTTGAGTGGACGGGCTGACCTTTCATTCTTAAGTTACAATTTCCAGCACTTATGAGAGCACTAATAAAACAACAGATGAGGAGATTATGCCCTGTAATGTGTGTAGTTTATCATGTTGTGAGGCATGGCTCATGGCAATGCTTGTGCCAGTCATGTTTTAAAGCTTCTTGTAAAAAATTAGTTAAATCATTTTTTCTTAGCTCTCGGTAGTAGTCTAATAATGCCATTAGTCAGTGCAGGCTGTTCCTGTATCAGTAGGACTCAGGAAAGTGTATTTGAAAAATAGGTCCCTTTCTTTAGCTGAGCATGTAACATTCTCTCTGTAACATGCAGCTCTCCTGTTTATATCTGGAACAACTACCAGTTCTCAATAACTTTTAATGCAGGCTTATGCAGTGTGGTGTGAATCACACCAAAATTACACGTGATGTGGCAGAATCATACATTTCACAGACTCACTTTCATAAACAGTGAGTGCAAACATTATCTGAAGATTAGTTACCTTATTAATACCACCTCCACATCAAAAGAAGTGGTTAAACTCCGCCCAGAGTCACAGTTACCATTGTGTCTGATGGGACTCCTGGTACATATGTGTAGGCAGAACTTGGATGTGTGTAGCCTCGATGCCTCCATACCGCTCATCTGAGCAGGCCGTGAGCTGCACCACCCCATCCGCACAGCCCTGGGCATGATTTGGCTTGCACTATTATTCAGAATAACCACAGGCTGCTGTAATTTTTCTTGGCAGAAAGAGATCCCTGGAGGAATTCCTCTGTTTCTGAATACTTTGCATTAGTTGTAGACACAGTTTGAGATACTCTCTCTGTCTGTGTCAAAGATAGGGAATATGTTGCATAAAGCACTTTGCTCAGAGGCCTGTTAAAGGCACCTTTATGTCTCTAATGGATGAGAGCTGTGCATGAGGGGATTAATCAAAGAGCAGAAATGATCCCCCCTTCCTGTTTCAAGAAATATTAGAATCTTACAGGCCTCATTTTCCTACAGCAATTGAGAAATGAAGTGAATGCTTCAGGACAAGTCCCTTACTACTCAGGGACAGTCAAGTATAAAGCTTTACTGAGGCAATATATTTACTTCTTGAAAGAGTATTTTCTGTCAATTCCCATTTGTTTTATTTTTTTGTTTGTTTGTTTTTGAGTATGCCTAGGAGCAGTTCTGATAAGTTCTGAAAGAAATCACCATGGAAGGTCACTGTGACAGGAGTTAGGGGGATATTTTTTATTATCTCTAGTAGCTTCTATAAAACAACAAAATCTTCTCTACCCTTTCTCCCCTGTACTCCCCCCCTCAGTAATAACCAGATACCTGTGTGAATTTTCGGTATCTGGAGAAAAATTAGAAAGGATACAGTAACGGATTTGCAGTAAGCATTATCTCCACTGTATTACACATCATTTGGAAGCCTGCTGATCTAGATGAATTATGTTAACCCTTTATGTTTGTTTTCTAACTAGATGCAAAAAGAAAAAAATGTGTTATACTAAGCAGCTGTATTTTATATATAAACCTTCCCCTTATCACTTATCTGTATTATTCCTGTATCTTTTCTATTCCGCCAAACTGGAATAACTCATTTTCAACCTATCAGGTATGACTTTTCTACAATCATCTACAGCTGAAATTGCAGTTTTCCAATCCATTGCATTAGAGGCTTAAATGGTGCACGTTCTAACCACCTCTTTTTCTCTTTGCTCTTTCTTCCAGTGAATTCTGTGCTATTCTAGTGGCCTGCTAATACTTGGTTTCAAAAGCAAGAGAAAAAAGTGAGAAAGTTTTTCAAGAGAAAAACTCAGTGTGGGTAAATGGTTACCGCTGCAATTCCATGACTTCATACTTTGTTTTGTAGCACTGTAGCCAGTGTTTGTTACAAAAATCTATAGCAGATTGTGTCACCTACTACATTTCAACCTCAAGGAAAAGGTTAAAAGCTGTTCTTGAGAGATCAGTACAAAACAAACAAACAAACAAGCTGATTAAGAAGAAGGTTCCCTATTGGTGTGTCTCTCTCAAAATAGGACTGTCATTTGCCCCAGGTCCTGTCAACCAGAGCTGTCTGCTACAGTCTGGAAAACCTTCTAGGACTGATCTTGCACCGAGTCTATAGATGAACTGTTCCAGTCTTGCCCTCACCACCTTGTGAGTAATGTTTTTCTCCAAGATATCACAGTATACACCTATACTAAGAAGAACTAGGCTGTGTAAAGTGCTCTCCACGTAACTGTAGGCTGCATAGCTGCCAACTCTTCACTAAACTAAACAAATGTAACTCCCTCATTTTAATTCTGACAGGTAATGTTATTTAGGGTCATTTTTATCTTCTCCAAAGTCTCAGTAAATCTCTTAAATGGGCGAGTCCAAAAACTGGTCACACTAATTCAAGTGAGCTTCAACAGTGCTGAGTTAGAAAAGTATAAAAATTTAGCTTGATCTGCTGGCTTTGACAAGGATGTGTAGTTTGTCTTGTTGCTCAGAGAGTACAGTTAGCTCATTTTCAGCTAAACATTCATAGCAACTACCAGACCTTTTCCAGCATTGCTGATACTGTTCAATTTGGCTTCATCTGTTACTAACAGAATGGCCTAAGACAAGGTTATTCTGACCTGGGTGCAGACCTTTTGCTTTTCCATGAAGTTTAGTTGGTCCAATTCTGAATTTTTTCATGGCCTTTCTGATTGATAAATCTCAACACTCAAAGACTGAGTCTCTGGAATGTGTTAGAAGTTCAGACTTTGCTGATTTGACCACGTTTAATTAAGTATTTTATCAGAGTAAGTCTCTTTATTGTAACAGGGACACATCAGTGGTTAATTTCATCCCCCTTGCTGTAAAAAACTGAATGTTCCACTGAAGCAGGATATCTATGCCAGATCTTGACTCTTGTGTTCTAACTTGCGTGATCATCTTCTCTGTAAGCTCCCAAAGTCTGAGTTTTGTCTTTCTCACTTGTAGTATGGCGATCAGTCCAGATCACACTATATCGAGAAGTTTAGTCTAGTTCAAAACAGACGTTCTGGATTCTGACCAATCCATTTCAAGTATTACTAGTCTTGTAGTATAATTAGCTTACAGGGTAATTTATTTCAGTCATCTTAACCATCAACAATTTTTGAAAGCCTACAGTATTTTTTATTTTTTTTTTCCAGGACAGAATGCAAGAGATTCTGCTAGTATTTTTTTTTTTTTTTTTTTTTTTTTAATTTTATTAATCATAAAACTAGTTCTCATTTTCAAGTGCATAAAATAAGAAGAGCATTAAAATTTATTTATTTGAAAGAAAAATTGACTTTCTTGTGTCTATTTCTTGTTTTACTTCACCGCTGAATCATTTCAAAATCATTGAAGGCAAAGGTGTTATACTAGCATAAAATCAATAAAAAGGGAGTTGAAAGGGCCATATTTTCTACATGCAGTGAATGAGAAATGAAAAAGGGGTTTATAATATCATAAACCTTGGAACTGTGGTGATTATCCTAGATATGGCCTGCCAGGGAAATGACCACCATCTGCTGCTGCCCACCAGTGTCCTGAAAATATAATCAGGCTGCTAGTATTTGCTGAAGTTAGCAGCAAGCTAATCCTTTCAGTTTCAGCTCTTAAGATTACATGTAATTGTGTGTAAGCTGCAGTCTCAGTCTGCACAGATTTTTCAGACTCTGAACACTGAAGTAGATCACATTTGCCTTGAACTTCTAGCTCAGCCTCCCCTTTTCTATTTGTATTTCATTGTTGCTTTTGTTTTTAAGTTGCTGGTTTAAAAAAAGAAGAAGCAGAGCTATCTGTGTATTTCCTCTGGTTGATGGATTCAGAAGTGGGACTTTATGCCAAACATCTGCTTTGAACTGAAGTTAATCTTTTACTTTATGAAATTAAGATAAGACTGCTTTTAAAATACAGAAAATATTTCAAGGTTCTGAGGGAGCTTTGAGTGGATATACACATCTCTACAAAAAGAATGCAGAAGCTAGTCCATGGTAAGACACGATGTGATAAAGAAATCTGCTGAAGTGAAATAATCTCTAGCAGGGAGAAAAGGCACCAAAAACATGGATTACAAGAAGAAGGAGGTGATGTAGAAGTGGGGAGAATTTTTAAAGAATACAAAGGAACCCTAATTCAAATTTATCTGTTCCTGTGCACCTCTGACTTTCAAAGTACTACTTATAGAGAATGTTCTTAGAAGATTTTCTTAGTAAAAAGAATAGGAAAAAATACTATACAAGTTCCCACTACTTCAAAGTGCAGCTAAGTATTAATACATTTGACCAACAGCTTCTAAAATTAGAGAAATAAACAGTTTGAAGAGAAATGAGAATATGAATAAGGCAGAAAAGAGAAAAATTGTGTAGGGATTCAATTTTGTTTGTTCTCATTTCCTTGTTTCAGAAGAAATAAAGAAATATTAAAAATTAAAATGCGAAGTCACTCTCAGACAAACCAAATGAGAATGATTTCAGCTGGGCTGGTAATACTGAGATCTCAGGGGAGCCCGTTTTTCTTCTGTGTTTGGCTATGATATAAAGAGTATCTCTGAACCGTTTGGAGTGGCCTGCTGCAGTAATAATGTATTTCTTAGAGTTGCATGTTTCATAGAGAAAAGGCAGGACAAGAGAAACAAAAACCACTTGAAGAGGTTTTTTTGTGTCAGTGTGAAATGATAAACTTTAACTTCTGTAAATGAAAACAAGGCTGAGAATCTATGGTGACGGTGGACACAAATTAAGGATACAAATACATTTGGGTGTAAGAAGTATCTCCCCAGCCATCTCAATTTTTGGTCAGCGCCCAGAGGAGGCAGGAAGGGTTTAGAGTACAAGCTGAACTTGACCCTGTCATTGAAGGTGTTTACATAAGTAAGGTTATGAATATTTTAGAAAAACATTGTAGAATTTGTTCCTTTAATCTTGGAGCTATCATTGGGATTCATAGATGTTATGTTAATAGATAGAAGGGAAAATAAATACAATGGCTTTTCCAGCATTAATGGCACTGAAGATGTAATTTCCACTCCATGACATAGCAAATCCCATTGTGTATATAGGTAGAGATGAAAATAATGGCTCATGTATCATACTAAAACAACCTATTAGTCTATATTAGGGACTCCCATGTGGAAGCTTAAGAGAGTGAGAGTTATAAATTCCTCTAGCTCCCTTCCTCTAGCTTACCTCACTGCCTCACTACATTTCCCAAACTCTCCTGTGCACAATATGGAAAACACAGCAGATAATGCAGAAGGAAAGAAGGCACAGCAGTTGCCAGTAGCAGCAGGAGGCAGAGGGCACAGCAGAAGATTTCCTCCTTGGTATTGGTCTTCTGAGATAGCTGTGGCAGATCTTCACTTCTTCCACACCCATCCTCCCATTTTTGCTTTCAAGTCAGTGCTCTCCTTCTAATTATAAAATAATAAAGGAAGTGGTTCCGTTGCAATCATCTTGAGGTTTCAGTCCCAATTCTGCACTCGCTATATTTTTATTTCAGCTTAATTTCCTTTTCTCCAGTGATATTACTTCCCAGTTACGTTGAAAGAAACCTTTCTGAGCTATCTGTATGGCTAACATATAGAGACAAGTTCAGTTAAACATATATTACAAAATCTATCGCAAGTGCTGCAGTACATATAATAAGGAAGATGAAACGTAATGTGGAGAAAAGACAGCTTGTTGTAACATAATTCTGTTTCTACTTTTTCTCATAGTGAGTGAAAGATGGCACAACGCATAACTGATGACAAAGGTAGAATGCGACAGATCTATCCTTATTCCAGTCAAGTGGAACAACTGTGAAAAAGATAAAGGTCCTAACCTCACAAGGTATATAAATGATAAATGTGCAATAATATTTTCTCTTTCACTGTATTTTTTTACGTTTGATAATGCTGTACAGAGTGACTGTTATTTTAAGATCTCTATCTCAATATTATATACTACATTTTATTGTTAAGTAAATTACTGTGCTACCTTCGTGAATATGTTTAGTGCATCTGTATCTTAAGATGCTAAAATTCTCTTAGAATATCTACCAAGTGAGTGGCATCTTTACAGTGCTATTTGTTATGGTGAAGCCTAATGGTATTTCTTATTCAGAGGCTGTACCCATTTGACGTGAAAACAAATAATTAAGATAAATTATGCCCTTAGAGTCTACAAACTAAGGAGACAAAAATATCTATCTGAGAGGGAGGTTAATACAGGGATATCTGTTGACAGTGTTATGAAGACCTCAAAGGGATACATACGTTTGTCTGCCTGAAGTGATGTGTATGAGGGATTCCATGTCAGATTGTTAAGTTTAGCGAGCAGGATTTCTAGCAATAGATTTTCAGAGAAGATGTGGTTACCCTGGGGTGTTGTTTACTTCCCAATTGCTAGAGCATTCAGTGAGATTTTGGCCTTTTTCTTTTCCGCTTGCACATTTCTGTGTGTGTATGCATGTAATTGCTGGGTTTGCTTTTGTTTCGTGTTTTTCTGCTTATGTGTTATCGCACTCAGTGTACTGAGAGAGATTTTGCAACCTTTAACGCAGCTGCCAGTCACTTTCAATAGGTGCCTGTAAGGATGCATACCAGTTTTCCTGATAGTGATGAGCAACTCTTAGCTGTTGTTATTTCACCTTGCATCTTTTTTTTTAATTGTCTTCCTCTGTTGTTTACTCACTGTGAAAAGCTCCCACCTTCTGGAAACTTTAGGTCCTGAATGTTAGCAAAGCTGAAGGCTTTGAAATGCAGGCTGCTCAGCCATGCTGAATAGCTAATGACTATTAAGTTTCTATTGCAAGGATAACATTATTAACAGCCCAAAATTCTCAGCTTGGGGCAGGGCTTTCACTTTATTCTGTTTTGTGTGTTCCATCATCTATGTGCTCATTGGTGCTCATAGTTTCAGAGGTGGGAGCCAACTGAGGTGATGTATGAGTAGAAACAAGGAAAGAATTTTAATAAGGAAAGCAGCATGGGCTAAGAGGCCTTCTCTGTACTTTAATATGCCTTGTGGTCTTCTTGTCTCCAAACACATCAGACTATAAATAGCTTAGTTTTCACCAATCTGCTAGTCTTGCAGAAAATAAGAGGCCCTAGGCTGGTCTGTACTGTCTTGCTGGGAAAGAGCAACCCTTATCAGCCACCTCAGCACATGAGCTGCTGAGACAGGTCTTCAGGGCACATCCAGATCACAGCTGTCCTGCCCATAGAGCACCTGAATAGGGTGTTTGTAGGCACAACACTTGCCCTACACAGCTTACATCACCCTCCAGAAAGCTTGATCCTTTTGCGACTACGTGTATGCTCTAAAAGCCAGTTTTGACAGCTGACAAATAAACAGTCTTATCTGGCATATCAGCACTTAACAGGGAAACCGGAGAGACAAGGACACATTTGGTATTGTGCTGTTCTGCATTGGAGGACCCATTCACTCATAGCCTCAAAGGTTGCCAGCTGCTGTAGTAGAGCAATAATCTGAGCCTATTCCCAGCTTCTCATTATTCCAGTGCTTGAATAGATGTCTCACGCAGTACCTAAACTCTTGCCTAATTCAAGATCTGGATGTTCATTTATTGTGGATGTATAATCTTTTTATTATGTTGGCATTTTTGAGTAAGTCTTGTAACAAGATACTTCAATTTCTGCCTTGTTCTTCTTCTATCCTAGCTGTTAGGCTTTTGTTCGTTTGTTTGTTTGCTTTTTTCAGGGTATCTTAGCCCACTAATGAAAAATAGAATTACAAAAGTCGTGGGGAAATGAGATTTCCATAGGAAATAAAGCTAAGTAAATTGGGATTTAACAGAATCACAGAATCACAGAATTGTAGGGGTTGGAAGGGACCTCCAGAGATCATCGTGTCCAACCCCCCTGCCAAAGCAGGTTCCCTACAGCAGGTCGCACAGGTAGGCATCCAGGCAGGTCTTGAACATCTCCAGAGAAGGAGACTCCACCACCTCCCTGAGCAGCCTGTTCCAGCTCTCCGTCACCCTCACTGTAAAGAAGTTCCTTCGTGCATTTGTGCGGAACTTCCTATGCTGCAGTTTCCGGCCGTTTCCCCTTGTCATGTCTCCACTCACCACTGGAAAGAGTCTGGCCTCGCTATTCTGCCCCCCACATCTTAGATACTTATAGACCTGGATCAGGTCCCCTCTCAGTCTTCTTTTCTCAAGGCTGAACAGACCCAGCTCACTCAGCCTTTCTTCATAGGAGAGATGCTCCAGGCCCTTCACCATCTTTGTGGCCCTCCGCTGGACTCTTTCCAAGAGATCTTTGCCTTTTTTTGGTACTGGATAGCCCAGAACTGGATGCAGTACTCCAGATGAGGCCTCACCAGGGCAGAGTAGAGGGGGAGGATCAGCTCCCTCGACCTGCTGGCCACGCTCTTTTTAATGCACCCCAGGATGCCATTGGCCCTCTTCGCCACAAGGGCACACTGCTGGCTCATGGCCGACCTGTCATCCACCAGGACACCCAGGTCCCTCTCCGCAGAGCTCCCCTCCACCAGGTCATCCCCCAACCTGTACCGGTGCATGCAATTATTCCTCCCCAGATGCAACACTCTACACTTGCTTTTGTTAAACCTCATCCTTTTTTTTTTTTTGCCCAGCTCCCCAGCCTGTCCAGGTCTTGCTGAATGGCAGCACGGCCTTCAGGCGTGTCAGCCAATCCTCCCAACTTCGAAGTTCTGACTCAGTTTGGATTATTTTTAAGTCACTTACTTTCTATGAACTTGTAATAAATCCTTTTTTTAATGTGAAATTCATAACACTTTCTGTGTATCAATGAACAGTATCATATTTAGCAGCAGTATCTACCTTCTAAATTTGAAATAATTGAATGAGTGATTCATTTACAAGACCGTAAGAAGATTTGGGAACAGATTTCAGACTTGTCTGAATTCAGCTTAGCTATTGATGACTTCAGAGTAGCTAACCTAATTTATATCAGCTTAAGACATGGGATTTACAACCTCTTCCCATCTATTTCTGATTCTGCTCCTCCCAAAACAAAAAACCAAAATACTTACTGATAAGTCTTCCAAATGACTTCGAAAAGCTGTGTACCGCAGTTTTCTCCTTTGCAAAGTGGTTTGATGATGATAGTTACATTGCTTGGATAGTGATATGGAATTATGGAATTTGAGATTTTCAGAATGAAGCATCTGTGGAAATAAACTCTGTATAGAAGTGATATCATTTAATATCTTGCAGTGAGAATAAATACAGGAAGCAGTTTGATGTTTTTAGAAGCCAGGCCTGTTTTATCCATGTTATCATCTAATCTACATCACAACTCTTTAGTGATGGATACGTTCTCATCTTTGATCGCTGCACAAACTGAAAATGATCTTAGATATAAAAGATAAGTTACTCATGGCATGAGAGTGTGCCTAGAGCACTTTATTGCATTGCTTTTACCATTTCTTGGCCTATAAGTGTCTTTGTAGAAATCAAAGGTTATTTCAGTTCTGAAAATTGTATTGCTGTTATTTCACTGCACTGAGCTTTCATGCAGTGCAGTAGCTATGAGAGGCAAGAGAACTGTCCATTTTAGAAAGAAAAAGCTGAGACCATCCATTTAATGTCACTTAGGACCTATTACAGCAGAATAATATGATCATTTAGAATTTTAGATCAAAATATAAATAGTCTGAATCTATCCTGCATCCCAGAGGTGAGTAAATGGAGACAATTTGCAGTCATAACACCAGATGTTTAGCTGTTGCTATAAATTCAACAATAAAAATTGAAAATAAAAAGTGAGCTGCTAATTAGGGATATTAGGAGCCATGTCACAGGTGAAAGATGATCTAAAATGTTGTTTCAGAGTGCAGTGCAATAGTGAAATTAGCACATGTCTATTATCACTGCGTGCAACTCTGCAGGAAACTAATGGAAATAGCTTAATCTTTTCAAGCTCCTCTAAGAGGAGAAATACAGTGTTTCACCTGTTAATGAATTTTCCCTCCTGTCTTACTTTTGATAAATTCTTACTGTAGATCAGTTTTGTTTTGTTGAATGCCTTAGCTGTAGATTCAATACATAACTGTGAAGATGAGTGATCCAATCATTCATTTTTAGTAAATGGCTGCTGCAGTGATAATGTTTGAAAAGGAAAAGGGCACCGTCCTAAAATTCCCCCTCTTAAACAAGTTTCAGAGAGTTCTTCCATGGTGGTAAAAGGAAAGGCATTAATTATACATTTTCATTATGACAGAACCAACATCGGCAGTGACTAAACATAATTTGTTTAGGTGATGGTGCAGGCTGTTCTGTGATTAAGTTTTATTTCCCACCAGGAGGCATCAGTCTTAAATTACACAGCAAACAGGCAAGAGAAAGGAAGCAAACAATAGAACACTTCCCAGAGGGGGAAAAAAAAAAAAAAAAGAAAAAAAATTTGACTCTCATTGTCCTACTAAATAAATACTTGTTTATTTATATATTTCTGTTACTTAACAAGAAAATCAGCAATGAGGTCCAGCTTTAATTAAAAGATGTATGTTTTCTTTGGGGCTTTGTTTGACTGTATTTTAGATTTTCAATAACAGTTGGCTTTTAATGAAAAGGTTCTGTTCATCTGGAAAAGAGGAAAGGATGAAAGAAAGAAAAATCACTGAGAAGTGCTTATCATATGAAACATGCAGTATCTTACTTCCTTGTCCTGTAATGCGTAAAGAAAGAGAAATTTGGATTTAATTTAGTAAGGTAAGTATAACGCAAGGACCTGTGTGCCTGAAAGTATTTAACTGTGCATGTACAGTTAAGTCTATACAATTAAAGTTGGACATTATACCTTTCTGAGGAAATCTCTGTATATTTTGAATTAGAATTCAATGTAATGCTATTAGAGGCCTAATTTTACTGTATCTTCAACTTCAGCGTATCTCTTACTTTGCATACATCTATAAATGTGTTTTAGTAACTTACTGAATCAAAGACCACAAAGGAATGCTTTGATATTTGCTTTTAATTTTTAGCTGCTATTAAAAAGTGTTAGTTGTGATTTTTTATTGTAATCTGACTTTTAGTATCACATCCCCTGACTGTTTCGGCCTCTGCATTTAGCAAAAGCAAATACGATCTGATTTCTTATTATCACTGATGCTAATGTGAGAAACAATAAAAACTAGGATGAGCTATATGCTGTTTAACAGGAATGTCTTCCTGTTCAGCATTCTGTTTTTATTCCAGTAGAATTGCATGGCAATTTCAGATGAATGAATAGCCAGAGAAATTCAGAAATGCACGTCATTTACCCCAGGTGCAGCAAATATTCCTTGGGAGCTGCTATTGTGCAAAATTAGATTCCTGCTGAATGCAAGTAAAGAACTACGTATGATGAAAATGATGGTAGAGAATGTTGTGTGAGCTCAGCAGGTTTGATTTTAATTGAAATAGTTAATGTTTTTTGCATTTAAAATAAATAATTCAAAATATTTCTGACCGCTCAAACTCTCCAAAGTGATTAGACACTAAGAAGAGTATCAAAGGGATATTAATGCAGTGTTGTCTCCTTACTGCATGCTTTTAAGTTAGTACAGTTTATTGTGTACTTTAAACATTCAGCTTTCCTTAAATAATATAAATAATTGTACAGTTTTAGTTATTTGGAATCTTAAAACCCAGTTGTCGAATACCAGGTACCTCAATGCATGTCATACATAAACAGTGATTACATTGTTATTTCCAAAAAGAAGTGACGCAGATGTGGATAAAATGCTAAATGAAGCCACATAAATTGCTAAAAAAGTGAATACAGTGGATCTGTTGGCAAATTCTCTAAATCTTTTACATATGTACTCAATTTCATTGCTCATAATTGAAAGTCGCTGCAAAGAATTAATATGAAGACTGGCTGACCTGGTGGCCTAAGATTACATCACCTCGAGTCAGAATTTTGTTCTCATTATTGAAGTGACAAAGGCTACAAATCCCAGTAATATATTATGAGTACGTAATGTGGGGGGGAGGATGTGCAGGTTGCGCTGTACATGGTCACCCCCTTCTGGCTACTTAAGAAGTAGAAACTCTGTAATACTTTGAGTATCTTGAATATAGTCTGCATCCCCTATACTATATTCATACTCTTCTCTAGAGCACTCAATTGAATTATAACTGGATTTGTCGATCTGCAATGAAAATTACTTTCAAAGGGCACATTTGTAGTTGCTAGTACTGGTGAGATTTGTACAAGAAAGAAGAAGAACTGTTGTCATCCAGCAGTTTTCCCCTGAGCATCTCAGAGCAGCTAAGATAAAATGAGGTTGTTTTGCAAGCACACCATTACCCTCTTCCAGAGGTAGAGTACAATGGCAGGAACAAAGTAGTTCTGTGCTGCTGAAAAATACTTGCCTGGCTTTAGAAATAGAATCATAGGGTTGTTTCAGTTGGAAGAGACCTTTAATAGTCATTTAGCCCAACTCCCCTGCACTGAACAGGGACACCTGCAGCTAGGTCAGATTGCTCAGAGCCCCGTCTAGCCTGACCTGAATAGATCCTGCTGAAAAATCTGCTCCCTTCTTTCCTGTAACTCCTTTTTAAATATTGAAATGCTGCTATCAGTCACCTGAGAGCCAGGTAGAACAGCCTTAGCTCTTTCAAGCTGTCCCCATAGGAGAGGTGTTCCATCCTTTGGATCGTTTCACTGGCCATCCTCTGGGCAAGCTTCAACAGGTTCATGTCTCTTCTGCACTGAGGACTCCTCATCTGTATGCAGTACTGCAGGTGAGTCTTCACCAGCGCAGAGCAGAGAGGCAGGATCACCTCCCTTGCTCTGCTGGCCACACTTCTTTTGATGTAGCCCAGGATCGGCTTTACTGCGCTGCGAGGACACATTGCTCGCTTATGTACACCTTGCCTCCCATGAGTATGCCAGAGTCCTTTTCAGCAGGACTCAGACCATAAGAATCATATGAAAACGTGGCTAAGATGATTGTAACAGAAATGGTAAGTGATCTGGTGTATGCAACGCACCTGAATGACTGCAAAGAATGGAGCCAGGATCCACCCCTTTCCAGACCTCATTTAAAGGTTGGCAGTGGCAGTGGGGGTGTCTTGTTGGAGGTTTCTACCTACCTGTAGTTTTCTGTGGGTAAGCAACTTTTTTCCTTTGTTTCTGTGGCTGATGAATTTGGACTTATTTTGACTTGCTACAGCCTAGGATTTTGGCACTCTGCTATTATTACTGTGCTTTTCATTACATTATGGTTTGAATAGAATAGATTTTACTCAGAATAAAATGCAAGAAAGGTAATCAGGGCGAACTGTGCTTCAAGTGTCCAACTTGCAATGGAAAGAATTCTTTTTATTGTCCTAGTAATGTTCCTGAAATGCAGAACTGGGCAGAGAACGTTGAAAGTGGAGCTCAAATGTTCCAGCCATGAGACAATCTTGTGTCCTGGAACAATGAAAATCTTATTTACGAGCACTTAATTGTAGCTAATCTTTTTTGTTTGTTTGTTTTTCCTTGGTTCTTCATCATCACCATGTTTCAGTGGAACAGGTGATATGACAGAAGTGCTTTGATGTATGTTAGTGATTTTACTTCAGAGACAGGAAAAGATTAAATGATTGGATGAAACTTTCTAGGTATATATGTATGATAGCACATATATGCAATCTAATCCGATGAAAATGGATAATAATATGACAATGAAGTAGGTAAATGGGACAAATAAAATGAGAAATGCTAATTAAATCTGAAAAAAAAAAAAATTACGATCCTGAAGTTGATGGGGGTGAACTCCCTTTGGGAGCAAGTAAGGGCAGGATTTCTACCAAAATGCCAGTGCTGAAAAGTAATAGGATCATAGACTGAGAAATCTTTTGCAGTAATGTCTGCTTGCATGGAAAAAATAAAATAACGTAAAACTGCTCAAGCGTATTTCAAAATCAGAACCCTGGAAGGAAGTACCTCTAAGCTTCGTGAAAGAATGGTTCAAAAATTAAATGTGGCAATTCAGGATCAACATTATGTATATATATTTTAGTATCTTTTCTCCCAACTTTTTAAGTTACTAGAAATTTTGTATTGGAGGGCATTCCAAAGGGCATGACAGTTAACTATGATGACAAAATAGTTTCTGATAATCTTGTTTAGGTGAGCGTAGAAGATTGCAGTGTTGGGAGAGGCAAGAAATTGTTCAAAACGGTAAAACAGGCAGGAGTGTGAGTGCCAAAACACAGCTGCAGTGATAGAAGCCTTCCTGCTGGAACAACTACAAAGTCAATTCCTGTGTCATTCGGTTAATTCTATTTTTGTTTAGTTTATTTTTAAAAACTGCTAAAAAAGAAAATCCCTTATCTCTCCTTTGTGTGTGCATAATTCTTGGTAACTCTTGTTACATTCTGATAGTTTAGAGCAAAACCAAAAGGAACCAGGCAACTTCAAAAAGTATGTTCAGTTTTTTGATGCTGGAAACTGAAATTAATTGGTTTTTGAAATGTTCTCAGTATTTTCAGATTTTGTTTGTGGAAAGTTAATACTGCTAGAGAGTTTTGCATCTTCAGCTCTACTTTCCCTCAAAAAACAGACAGTTAATGATAATATGTTATGTGACATTTCACATTCTCTTTGAAAAGACATCTTTTATTTAACAGTGTTCTGACAGTGTTTTAAAGATAATTTACCTAAAGTCATTGTCATTTATTCACACCATTAAAGTACTGTGCAGGCTTCATGAACAGGGATGCCAAGATGATCTTGAAAGTTCAAAAAGACACTTTTTGCAAGAGAGCTATAATATGGTTGCACTTGGGGAGCATTTTTCCCTCTTATGCCTTGTGTTTATGCAGCTTTTATGACCTTAAGGAAAGATTTCAAGCTGATCCATAGCTGAAGAATAATTTTCCTCTTCGTAAGTATGGCACATAAGACTGACTATTGTGATTTACTGAATTCACTGAAAATGTCTCTTGCTTCTTCATGTTACAGATCAAAGCTGGGCAGCAGGAAGAGCTTTCCTCCTGTGTAAATGTTCTAGTTTTCATCTGGAGGTATCAGAGCTTCCTGGGAAATGCCAGACTGAAATGGTCTGGATGTGAAAAGCGTTATTTGGTTATTATCCAGACAGTAGCAAGCCATTACCTAAATTGTTCTTTTTCTGGGGATGCAATGAATGCTGAAATCTTGGCAATTTCCTTTCCAAACACACTGAAGTGGACTAAGTTTTGGACTAAATACTGTTGTGAGCAGATTGGAGACCCCGATAAAAGGAATTAAGAAGAAAAGTTGCTCTGGCTCTTCATCTCTGTAATGTGCTTAATTGAAATTTTGAAGTCTGCCACTCCAGACTGGTTGCTTGTTTCCCAGACACAGTCATTCTTAAGTCCCCTTTTAACTTGTTCTCCTCAGCAGGATCTCTTCTTCTCACTAATTGCCAGCAGTGAAAGTCTACAGATGCAAACTGATGAGGAAGAAAAGATTTTCAAATGAAAGTGACTAAACGAATTCCACACATTGTAGAGTGGAAGGGAAATGAACCCTTTCTTATTTGTGTTTGTTTATTTTAATAAGCAATTTATCTGCTAATTCTATTGGCAGTAATCTGACATCACAAGAAATGTTTCTGCAGATTGCTGTAATCCCAGTTCTCCTCTCTGGGATTTCTTAAGCAGACAACGGGTGAACAACTGGAAATCAGCATGGCAGCTAGAACTCCTGGGTTTATGTTAAACAGTATGTATTTTCATGTTTTTTTCAAGCTATGACTCACTCCATTGCTTGAGTAGAATGGCCCCCACTGATGTGGATCGGTAAGGACAAGATCTATGGCTTCAAGTATGTTTCTTTTATCCCAGATTGTGTTAAGTATTTGTAAAATACAGTGATAAATATTTAAAAGTGATTGTACATTTGAAGTCTTCTGCGGGGAGAATTTCTAACAGCATTTGGGTTTTGTTTTTTTGTTTTGTTGCTGTTGTTTGTTGTTTTGGTTTTGTCTTTGAAAATTTGAATCATTACTGGCCAATATCTATGTCTATTAACTGAAGTCGTAGGCAAAAATGGTATTTTTTCTAAATAAACACAGCATTTGGCTGTGCTCGGCTGACATACTTGCAGTGAAACACAGCATTAGACCCAAGTACTATGTTTTACAGAGAGCTGTAATATTACAGGGGTAAACTGATATCAAAAGATAGTAAGACATCTTTTACAGAATCAAATTTTGTTTATTTCCAGTATATTATTGTATGTTACGTGTATATTAATCAATATCTCTGTGGTGCCGCACTCTTAAAGCAAGACCATAATCCACAGTTATTGAGGAGCTTTGTAGCATTGCAGGTTTTAGAGCAGGATCCTTATTTAAAATTGTAAGACGTGATTGCTGGATGAAAGTTCAGGAGAATAAGGAGTAAGAGTAGATATTTGCTGTTCTTCTGCATGTAATGTTCGTGAGAACATTATCAATCACTGGGTCAAGTTTCATTTTATTTCTAAAATGAGTTCAAGAAAGAACTGCAGGAGTGATTTGAAGTTAAAAATATCTGCTTTTCAGCAAGAAAGCAGAGGAAAACTGAAATGTCTGTTTCTAGTAATGATTGAAGAGACTCAAATCATTTTTCAGTTAGTATACTAACTTGCAAAAAATCCTAGGAAAAAACTTAGGTATAGTTCAGATCAAAAACAAATTGTTTGCAACATAGGCTGTAATTGCTTACTGAGGCTTCTTTACTGGGGATATTACAATTGAGATCTGTGAAATCAGCTTTGAAAGATGTCTTAGCCGAACCAAAACTGCTAGATTCTTTGCAATTGCATGATATAATTTTCTAAAAATCACAGCTTTCTGGGTTTTACTCAGTCAAGTTGAGAAGCTCTTACTGTACATTGTTCTTGTTCTACTGCCAAATTATTTTCTATGTCTATTTTTCTGTGACAGGATAATCACTTTCTCTTCCACAAGCTGAACAAACTGAGATGCTTTAAATGTTGCATTATAATTAGAATGAACCTTTTTGGATTATTTTTGTTTTTCCACGCTCACTTTGAACTGTTTGTGTGTTTGAAAACAAGACATAAATACTATATTTCTAATACAAGTCATGCTAGCACTCTGTATGCATTCTTCAGCTTTAAATTCCCCTTGTTATATTACCAAAGATTGCATTAGACCTTTAGCAGTGGCAAGCATATCCTGCAATGCTTATAGCTGATGACTCATAAATCCTATTTTCTCAGAATGAGTCTTTTGTCATAGCTTGAATGTTTTGCTTACATATATATTTCGCATAGTGCTTCTGTTTTAGAGCCTATTTATTGGCAATCAGTTCATTCTTTAGTGGCTCTCTTCCTTGTTTGTTATTCTTCAAAACTTTTGTAGGTGTGGCAATAATTGCTTGTAATCATATTGCATTCTGTGTTGCTAATGAAAATACCAGAAGAGCAATTGTCCAAAAGGGATTCCTAAAAGGACCTATTATTGGTTCTCTATCACAATTTCTATTTGGTTCAACTTGAAATCAATGCAGGGTGCACTGAAAGTCATGCCTCCTACTGATTCCCATGGGAGCTGCAACAGATACAAAGATAACAACAACATTTGAAAGAGTGCACTCTTAGCTGCAAAACATTAATTTTCAACATAGTTGCTGCCATTAGCTAGGCATTATTTGCCAGCTGTGAGCAAGAACCTGCATGGTGTGCCCACAAAAATCTGTATGAATGTCTGGAATGTGGCTTGTCTGTTTCACTGTTGCCCTTGCTGAAACAAACTCATCATCTCACTGTGCTCACATCTACAGTTTGGTCTCAATGTTTAGCAAGTGTCAATGTATGTCAGTGGGTGCCATTTTTTCTATATGGGGGAATTCAGTGACATATCTTTGCTTCACACGTTTTCTGTGTTGGATGCCATTTTGTCAGACTAGCCTTCTGCTACCATCTGTCATACAGCAACAAAATGTAATGGGGTACTGGTGGAAAGGTTCAGCCTCTACTGCCATGCTGTACTGACAATAGCTTCATCTGACCTCAGGGACCAATGTAATAAAACAGGAGGCATGACTTTCAGTGCAGCCCTTGAATTTTATTGCATGATGTTTTAAGTCAATTTACAAGCTTTCCTTAGGTAAGTTAAATTATCTGGATAGTGGAAATTAGCAGTGATTGTTTTAGCAATCCAGTATGGTGTTGAAAACAAGAAATCAAAGTACAAGTTAACCAGAAAAGTTTTGATCACAGAGAACTGCATTAAAAGCCTTTATTTTTATGATGATTATCTCTTGCGGAGTCCCAAATGGATATTTCCATTTCTTCATTTCACATCCATCAGGACAGTCACTTAGTGGTTTCGTGTGGACACTTTTTTGGTGTTGAATGGGATGGATATTATTCTGACTCACTGCAGAATCATACTGGTAAGTGAACATCTAAAATGTTTTCCTCATTAGGACAATTTCCTGACAAGAAGCAGAACAGTCTTGTGATCGCTTGGCTTACATCTGAGAAGTAGCAATGTTAAAGAACACTTATCAGAGAATCATCAAGTCCTATCATCTCTCTGTAGTTCAGAAAACAAGAAGGTACAAATATTAAAGAGCCTCCAGAGGCTCCCAGAACCTTTTATATAGGTAAAACTCTTTCCCTAGATTCTCCTGCTATGACTGAGACTGTTAGTTTATCAAGTCAATCAAAATGCTACCAGAAAACTCCAACTATCTCAAATAAGAAAAGGAGTTACTGGTAATTCCTCCAAGATCTCAATTATAAATTAAAATTCAACATGCATAATATCATCAACACCTACTAGATTATTATTTTTTTTAAATTCAGGTAAGTTATAATTCTTGTTTATATATATTTTGAAAGTGAAGACAAGGGGAAGACACAGTAAAAGGTGAGAAGCATTCTTGCTGTATGGTGAGAAATGAACCAGAAATAACACCCAAGTAGGAGAATTATTTATAGAAAGTAGAACCTGAAGAGAAATGCCAAGAGATGTCAAAACTGATTGAAACATGCAGCCTTGACAGCTCTGAAATTCACAGGCTGACTGCCAGCTAAAATTTGTGCGTGATGCTTTATATTCTTCAGCCACTAGGTTTGGCTAGCAGTTTGGTGTAAGTGGGTGAAGGAAAACAAGAAACTATGAAACATAGTAGCTCCTCTTCTCTCCCCCAGTCTTGCATAATGTATACTACTTACCACTCTGATACAGTTGAAATACTAACGTGAATCAATGAAATACCATTGTTCTCATCAACTGCAAAATGAAAGTTTAAAATAGATTTTTAAAGGATTAATTTAGACAATTTCCCTATGCAGAGTTGATTCTTGCTTATGATGCTGAATAACGATTAGATTCTTATCATTTTAACAATTCTACAACAAACAAAGCTATGTAGAGAAAAAGCACCGGGTGGGATGATCTGTTCTCCTGTCAGAGTACGAGTGCTGTGTCTTTGGAGTGAAATCTTTTTGAAGTTACACAACTATAAAAAATGTATAATAAAGATAATGAAATACAGTATTTTCTCCATTATAGGCGTAGATCAGTTGTAGTTCTGTAACACTTGCCAAGTAATATGAAGGTAGCCAAAGCACGTAGCATAAGCCTTGCAAAACCACGAGAATATAAATATTATTTTACTGTTTTATTATGTTCTGGGGTTGTTGTATTTTTAAAATCTACTTTTTTGTTCTCCTTTCACAAAAAGGCAGACAGAACTGTACAATAGTTAACTGACCTATTTAAAGTTGTGTGGTGTCTTCAGTACATCTGATACTAGATCTCTTAGTCTCACCCAGATGTCTGCATGGAGACCAGTAAAATGACTTTCCTTTTTTACAAAAAGGAAAATACATAGGCTTCACACAATTACATCTTACGTAGAAATGTATAAAGGGTTTGTCAGATGTGACACTGTATGGATTCTCTCTTATTCAGGACCCATTGTAACCAAATCATTGTAGAGCCTTACACAAAAGCAAGATACATGCCTTGCTCTTGTTTTCCTTTAAACTTTAGTAGAAAATTACCTTAAAAATAAAAATAGCAATTACGATTCTTCTACTAGTTTAATTTGCATTGAAAGCTCATGTGGAGATACAGTAAAATAAGTACAGAAATATGTTAGGAAGGATTCATCTGTTCTCATTACTAGACATTTCAAACTGGTATTTTCAAGCAATATCAGTTTTCTGTTCATAACCACTTCTTAGAGTGAAAAAGTGTATTGTTATAATAAAGGTAAATTTAGAAGTAATACATCACAATTGCAAAAAAGATTTTTCTACTGATGTGCTCTAAACTGGAGATGAATTAAACACTTCAATATTTCAGTAATCATCAGAAACCCTTTCCAGTTTCAAGATTTAGATATGTAATCAATTTTATCTTTAATTATATTTCATGGCATAACCTTCGGCTGACAGACTACTCAAGGCTTATGCCAACCAGAATAATAGGTTGCATGTTATTGATATAACTATCACTTCTAGGAACTGAGCTTGCGGTTTTATTAGGCTGTTTTTAACAGTTACTTTCAGATAATCTAATTCTGCATATCTAAGCAAATATAGATCACGTTCTCTTGAGATGTGCAATTGTTATACCTTCCTTGTAACCACCTACAATAATCAATTAAAATTACAGAGCATTCAAGATGTTCAGATGCATTAAGTTGGATTCATTAAAGATAGAAAAATGTCAGTTAAGAAAGAGTGTAAACAAGAGAGGTTTATACAAAATCATTTTATCAGAGAAGTCATCTCTGAAAGCTGTAAAATTGCTCTCTGTGGATTTTCTTACCACAGAATATGTAAATTTCATTGCCCCATGCTAGTTTTAATGTATGCCCAGGAATTAAGAATGCTGTTTAGGAACTAAGGATGAACCTAAAATGTGTAATGTCCCCTATATTATTACAATAATATAGTAAATGTTCTGTTCATGTCACTCAGACTCCAGCTAAAACTTTCATTTTTTAGCATGCATGTTGGACCAGAATTTTTCTACTTGTTCTTGAGTAGTGTCTCTGCATGGATGTTTCTTTAGGTAGGCTTAGTGTCCTGAAAGCTAATGTAAGGTTGTCAGCTGGGATGCAGCTTGCTCTTTCCGGTTGGTATCACTTGGGAAAGCTCAGAAAATCTCCCAGAGGGACACTTCAGAGATTGAAAACTAGCTGCTACTTCTGGCTTTCCCCCAGCGTATCTTAGTTGACTTGTGTGAATATCCTTAAAAAGCACCTTCTGATAATACAAAAATCTCTGAAACGTTCTGAATAGATTAACATCCAGAACTAAAGTGCTTCTAGATCCCTAATCCCCAGATCCCCACCTATTTTGATTATTTTAATTTGCGTAGATTTTGTTTTTGATTTAATTTATAAGGAAAAAAATTCAAATTAACAGACTAAGTAAGACAGAGTAAGAGGGAACCTTAAAGAGATGATTGCTAGAACCAGTTCTGGTAAGAAGACTTCTGAGGTTTAAGAATAATTATGGAGATTATGGATAATTATTTCTGAAGTGCATTATGCTGTATCCTAAAGAAGAGAGTATACTTTGTTTTGTTTGATGTTGCTTTCTTTCTCTTTTAGTAGATATGTTAAAGATTATTTAAATATGTTTGTATATATATATATATATATTTTTTTTTTTTTTTCTGGGAAGATTGAAAGGTTTTGACTGAAAAGAATTTGTTTGCTTCTTTTTTATTTTTGCACATTTTTTGCTATGATTTTAAGGTTTTCAGGAGCTCAAACTTGCAGTAAAATGTTTGAAATGATTGAAACTGCCTTAGTTAATATTCATAGGTCCTTTTTTTATATTCCAAATGTGTACTCTATCAAGTAGAAATACGAGAATTTTCTTGAAATGATGTGTTCTTGCATTTTCTGTCATCCCTCTGCTTTTAAATTTTGTCAGCTGTTCGCTATCTGAATAAGCATTCAGATTCTTACACTGTGGGTTTTGATCCTTTCTTCTAGGTTTATATGTACATTTACATCCTTTTCTATTTGCTGTGTGCTCACAGTGTCTTTCTCTTTTACACAGAATGTCATTAAAATGTAAGGGATTGTACTTAACAAATAAATTTTGCTCCACTGAGGTAAAGAGAAGCCTCCTGAATCATATGAACTGAAGTTGTTTCCACTGAAAGCAAGAAATATTAGTCTGCCATACCTGACCATTTAGAATGCTAAACCCAAAGATATATGAGTTGTTCTGAAAAAAATGCATCCTATTTATTTCCTTAGGAACTACAAAAGACAAGAAGAACACTATTAAAATAAATAACACTATTTGGTAGAGCAAATTCTCAGCTACAAAACACCTTTTCAACACGCATTTCCATCAGCAGTGAATAAGAGCCTGCATGCTGTGCTCATTAAAAAATCTGTACTGGAAGAGGTGACCCACTAACACTGTTATCACTGCTGAAATGAGTCACTCATCTTCTCACTGTGCTCACATTCACTATTTGGTCTCCAGCAATGTTCAACAATTGTTGACGAACATCAGTGGGTGCCATTTTTTCTGCATGGAGCACGCTTGCACTTCATCTGCACTTTCATGTTAGACACTGTTCTGTCAGACTGCCTCTCTTCTGCCATTTTTCATACAGCAACAAATGTAATGCAAGATTGTCTGGAAGATTCAACCTGCAGTGCTATACTACCAGCACCTGCCTCGTGTGCGTTGTGGAACAGCATAATATAATAGGAGGCATTACTTTTAGAGCAGGCCTTGTAATTTTGGTAGTCATTCAGATGTGTAAATGGTCAGATATATACCTGTATTTACAAGTCAAACCATATAGACATGTTGCTGATTCTTTCAGGCACCGTATCTTCATCTACAAGAAACCAAGAATTTACAGCAATGATGTCGTGATTTTAAAAAGCCATCTTCTGTGAACACAGTTTTTCTTCTTCTTGCTTAGCTCACAGATTTTTCTTATTTGAAAGTTACGGGGATTTCTGACAGGTGAGAAAAAGGATGATTTTTTTTTTCATTTCCATGTTTCCTATCTTTAATTTTCTTCATCATTCTTTTCTTAATAGAGTTGAATAATAAATAGAGTTCCCACCTCCTAACTTTGTAGTACAAACTGGTGAATCATTACAGATCTTTCAGTGTTACCTTTAGGGAAACTGAGAACTACCTTCAAAAACCTCCAATTATAGGTAAGTAATTTGATTTCTCTTCCCCATAAATCATTCTTTTTTAGAATATAAAATTAAAGAGATTTCTTGACGTTTACCTACCTTTAACTAGAAGTAAAACAAAACTGGAAGACACTTCTTTTATATTTGTTGTACTGAAACTTTTCATGCCTGTTCAAAGTTAGATGCCTACAGGCTTTACTTTAGTTTAAATAAAAAATAATAAAAATTAAGATAAAGAAAATATAAGGGTTTTTTTGCGAAGCACTCTGGGACTGGATTTCCTTCTTTTTGCATACTCTGGGATGCTAATGAAATGCCAAGTAGATGATATGTCTCATCTTACATATATAAAAGTCTTGACAATAGGAATACTCTCTTTCAGTAGTATATAGGTTTGATATGAACAGTGGTTTCCATAAAAATCAGAAAAATCTGAGCTTATTTTACTTTGGGAACTCAATAGGAGTCATACAAAAATCTTTGTGTTACCTTCCAGCTTAATATTGCAACTTTTTGTTGAAGTCAGTCTCACTGAAGTTATGTCAATGGAATTTTGTCAGTACTATTTGCATTGTTTTATTTGTTCATACTTACTGCTATTTTTTACTATTTTACGATAGTATAACACAGGAAACAGGCTTACAATAGTAAAATCAGAGCAGATATTTTCTTGCTTTTCTACATTGCTAGTTTCAAAATAATTACAGATACATGCTTATTGTATTTCTTCTTGATGTCATGCAAAACCAGAGATCTTCTTATGTAGGCACTTAACAATACCAATTCTAAAGATTCTTTTCAATCTACTGTACTGTGTCCTATCTATAGCTTAAAGTTCATTAGAGCTTCTTAGAGTGAATTCTTAGGTTTGTTAACAATATATACATATATTCTGAGCCAGTGTTTAATTATCAGATATAATGAATGCATACAATATATATAATTATTATTGAATTGTATTTCATCATAGTCAAATACAGGCAGCTTTTCTGGTATTCTGTTCTCCCTTGTAAAAGAAAAAAAAAAAAAAAAAGTGTTTTGAAAATATCTTTCCATCCAGTATTATAAATTCTGTGAGTAGGTGAATTTTCATAGCTTTTTTTTTTTTTTTTTTTTTTGCTAAACATGAATCTAAACAAAATAAAAATGTAATCTTATCTGATAGTGCCACTGTAGGTTGTTGTCCATGTGTTGACAACCAACAGAATAGCAAAGATCTGTGAAATATGTTGGTGGCAGTAGTATCTAGTTATTTTGGTTCTTGCTAGTCAGTTGCATTGTCTCTTACTATTGTAAAAATATGATAACTAGAGAATTGAAAAGTCATACTAAGATATACTCCTTTCTTTTTCTCTATCTTGTTTGTCTTCGAGGCTGCAAAAGCACATTTCATGTTGGGTGGTGTTTCATCAACTGACAGCCTCAAATCCTTCTTCTCGGAGCTGCTTTCAGGCTGTTCTCTGCCTGTATCCATGCTTGGTATTGCCCTAACCCAGGTGCAGGTCCTTGCACATGGCCTTGTTGAACTTCATGAGGTTGGTAATATTAAAATTGAGTAAGTGAGAACAAAGTAGGTCTGCAAAATCATGACATTGATAATTAAATCTTCTGTCTAGTGTCAGGTAGAGTGTCAAATTGGTACATGCCTGCTTTCTTCTGTCTTTTATAGGTACTTGTTAAGTATCAAATGTGCTACAGTAAACCAATTTTCAGTTTTTAAATTCAGCAAAGCATGTGCATAGTACTGCGTTTAATGTTTTATGAAATATACCTCGTATTTGTTTGTGGTGAAGTCTAGAATAAGATTCACGATAAGGGAATGTTACATCAAAGAATATTATGTGAACTGGTTATTCATAATCTTCAGAGAATGATATTGGGTGAGCTCATTATTTGGAGTTGAAAGACATTGAAAACTATAAAAGCTGACCAGTTTCTAAATACACACAGTTACCTGTGGTGCATGTACAGTTCACTGATAGTGCATCTTTTGCTCACAGCAAGAAGGCATTGTAGTTGGAATTTTCTACAAAGCTTCAATGACCTTTGGCATTTGTTAACGATACTTTTTGAAATCTGAAAGCTTATGCCATTCAGGGAAGTTGCAGTTATCCTAAGACACTTATTGCAAGAGTTGTCTCTTAGTTCCTGAATGGTCTGGATGTGGTTGGTATTTGAATGACTTATTTTTGAGGAGTCAATCTTTTCATTTTGTGAAGTCTATTGTGCTTTTCTGTTACTATGCACTCCCTAATCACTACTGAGTTGATTCTGAAAATTCTGTGCAGATTTTTCTTCCTTCTATTAAATAAAAAAGTTGTAGGTATAGCATTATATGACTAATACAATATGCGATGTTTAGCTTTTGTAAGTCTTTCAAAACTTGGGGATTTTTAGGGAAAATAAAGAAACCTTCTCCCTATTTTTATTTGAACTAAGTATATCCTATTATGCTATTAAGAGATTATGACAGCCCGTTTAAAGGCTGAATTTCTGTAATTTTCCTCTGAATCTCTGATTAGTCCTTTGGTACACACACACAGCATTGTGCTACTGCAGTTATGATGTAGCACAGCACTGTGGAGGTACAAGGGGTAGCGTGGGTCCTGCAGAGTGGGGCAGAGTGTGTTTGTGCTTTATTTCTGTTGTGTAAACATTTTAGCTCATTGCAGACCTCTCTGTGTTTTCCTGACTAAGAGTTCTTTGGATTTCAAATGAACCTCTGACCAAACAAAAGAAGGTCCTAATTACTTAGAGTTCATTTTCTCTCTGATAGAGTTTAATGGGTATGAAGTGTTACTATTGATTTCCATGGGAACAGGAAAGGGCTTATGTTATCCAACGCACACTGAAAACGCTATGACAGTTACAGGAAGGAAAGGAAGAAACAAGTTAACTCTTGTTAAATTGCAGGATGAAAATTGTGTATTAGGACAATCATGCCTCAGGGTGAATGTGTAAGTGTAATAGTACTGAAACTGCCTCTTTTCAGAATATACGCATCCGTGACAGTTTGCTATTGAAAAAGCCAGCGATTCACGTATGTAAAAAATAGAAGCTGAGCAAAAATGTCAAGGTGCAACAGAGGGCAAACTTAAATTACTTCTAATAAGAAAAGAAATTGTTAGTTTTCAAAAGGATAATTGCTGGGTCTCTTCCTATGAATATATTTATATCATTAAAATATCATTTATGTATTAGAAATAATTATAAGTTAGGTGAAATAATTTTTCAAAGTTGGAAGTAGTTAGAGAAGCCTCCCATTCTATACGTTTCCCATGCACAGAAACAGCTCACAGCACAGAAAGGAGGAGTAAGTGGTCATTTTTTGTGCTGGAGGATCACTGTAGGATTCCACAGGGTTGTATTCATCAGTGAAGTGAGAAAGAGAATGAGTGTTGAAGTTACACAGTTTTTGTAGGTTATTCACCATAACAAAGATGAGGGTAATGGCCAAAAAGATACCAAAAAATTATCAGGGATTAGTGGTAAACTAGGTGGTACAGCAGATTAAATTCCATATCAGTATACACAGTGTGATGAACATGGGAAGAAAAATCATTGTAACTTAGCATGTATAGTTTTTTATAGATATATATATATATACATGCAATTAACTCTTACAGTGAGAACTTTGTTACTGAGTAGTGTTAGAATTCTACAATATTTACCTTCTATTTCTTCTGTATTCAAACCCCAAATATTTTATTAAAAGAAAAAAAAAGAAAAAGGAAGCAGAGGGCGTTGTTATCCATTATATATGCATCTGCCACTTGACCTCAGTTTGAATGTTGTGTACAGATCCTCTCCACCTTAAAGCAATACAGTAAAATGTAACAGTGTAGATATAGCATAACAAAACTCAGAAAGATACAAAGAAAAGTGATGAGAATAAGGAGAAGTTGAAACACTTTTTCTGCTTGTATTTAGGGAAATTCAACTACGTCAAATGGGGAAGAGGAGGTGAGAATAAAGTATATAAACAGTAAGGAACCTGCGCTCCTATGCTTGTGGGGTATCTGTAACTGATCGGTCAAAATCACGCTAGTTTTTAAACCGTACTAAACTGGCTTGATTTTCAGTTGACACCAGTATCTCTGTACTTACCAAATATATGTACTTGCATACTATACCTCTGAAAGAAAGTTTCTGTTCAGGAAGGACAATAACCCTTCTATTTGCACAAATATCATCCTTAAATACCCTTGTATAACTTCTACTTGTATTACTGGATATCTTTATAAATTCTAGTGAAATGGTAAGTTAAGCAAGTGGCGCTGGACTCAATAACAGAAAATTCTTAATAAATCTGTAAGTCACAAGTAAATAGTCCTTTGGGCCTAAATTTTTGCATATTAGTAAGTCAGTTATATATATTTACTAGACTTAATACCTCTACTGTTAAGCAATTAACAAACAAACTATGCCACTCTGTCACATCCATTTCCTTCCCAGTTGATTTGTTTCTTTCTCACTTTTTCAGACTGCTCTGCCCTTTTTAATCCAGGATGAGTTGAAGAAGAAACAAGACGAAGTTACAAGCAAGCTTTTTAAGGTATTTCCATCCCCCAACCCCCCTCCAGCACATTACTCATACTGCCAGATACTTGTATTCTTTTTGAAAAAATGTGTTTTAAGACAGCGTGGAATGTCTGCAAACTACTGAAATAGATGGGTTTACTATTGCTCTTAGAGTACTCTTTACCATTGTTCACCTTCAGCTGAGGAAACTGTATGCTTAACTGTGAAGGCTTGAGGTTTATATTCAGGACAGGTTGAAGTGGTGCTGGTTCAGAAATAAACAGTATTGCTCTGGTTTTAATTTAGCTTGGTTTGGAGAATCTCTGATGTAGGTATGAATTAGCATGGCCGTATTTGCCATAAGTGACAATTACGTGGATGTGCTTAGCTTGTTCTGGCAGTGATTGTTTTAAAAAGTCTCCATCCATCTTTCTTTCAAGTCTATGCCAGTATTTTACTTTGCCGTAATGAAGATTTTGTTCAATGTGTTGTACTTATATCTTACTCTGTTACCAGTACGTTATGATTTTTCTTAGACAACAGGTTCTTTTTGAATGGGATAATTTTTAAAGCGGAACCATGCTTTGTATTTACTGCTACTCTTGGGTAATATGATGGCTGTTACTGGTGGTATTGTATTTGTGAATAGAAGTGAAGAGTTAGCACTACGGTGAAGGGGCCAAAAATTTTTTTTCTGTGGCAACTAAGAACCAGATCTGAGGGAGTTCAATATTATCTGATCTTTTCCACAAATGATAGGAGTATTTAAATGTATAATGTCTTCCACAGCCTTATTTAATCATTTTGAGGGAAAAATAACAACAGCATTAAATCAATTTCTGTGTAGAAAATTGCCTAAGGACTTAGACCTCAAATGGTTTGAATTTCAGTATAGAACTAGAAATAGCTTATTTTCACCTCTAACAGCAATTTTTCCCTCAGCTTCCCAACTCTGCCTCTGCACGTTGTATAACTTCTAATGCAGATACCCTGAGTATGAAAAAGAGCTCTTTTGGGCATTTTCAATCCAATTTTTATGAATATTGTTTTGATGTTATCTATTCACACAGTTTTCCAGCTTTGTGTTAGTAATCCACTCCTTAATAGAACAAGTGGGGAATGGATATTTATTCATATTAGATCTATTAATATCACTTCTATTCAGCTACATTGCCCACTTAATCAAACATTTATTAGCATGAACCCTTGCAAAGAAGAAGATATAAATAGGCTGAGTTATAGGGGGAGGGGATAATTTTTTGCATTTATCTGCTTACATATATTTTTAGAAAACCCAAAAATTTAAAGAGTGTGTGAACAGTAAAGATCATAGAATGGCTTGGGTTGGACGGGACCCAAGGATCATAGAGTTCCAACCCCTCTGCCACAGGCAAGGCTGCCAACCTGCAGAACTGGTATTAGATCAGGGTGCCCAGGGCCCCATCCAACCTGGTCTCAAACCTCTCCAGACAGCCTGTTCCAGGGCCTCACCACTCTCTTCGTAAAGGACTTCCTCTTGACATCCAATCTAAACCTTCCATCCTTGAGCTTGAAACCATTCCCCTTGTCTTATCTCTGTCTATCCTTGTAAAAAGTTGATTCCCTTCCTTTTTATAATCCTCTTTTAAATACTAGAAAGCTGCAGTTAGGTCTCCTCGCAGCCTTTTCTTCTCCAGGCTGAAAAGTCCAGCTCCTTCAACCTGTCATTATAGGAGAGGCGCTCCAGCCCTCTGGTCACCTTTGCAGCCCTCCTCTAGAGCCTTTCCAACAGCTCTACATCTGTCCTGTACTGGGAGTCCCAGACTTAGATGCAGTACATCAGATGGGCCTCATAAGGGTGGAGTAGAGAAGCACAATTCCCTCTCTGTCCCTGCTGGCCTCCCCTCTTCTGATAGAGCCCAGAATACTGTTGGCCTTTCAGGCTGCATGCTGCTGGCTCATGGTTTTCATCTGTGAGGACCCTCAGGTCCTTCTCTGTGGGACTACTTCTCCCAGTCTATATACGTATCTGAGATTACTCTGTCCCAAGTTGAAAACCTTGAATCTTGCAGTGCTGAACCTTGTTAGGTTCACATGGGTCTACCTTTCAAGCTTATCAAAGTTACTCTGGATGGTATCTCTTCCTTCTAATGTGTCAGCTGCACCAGTCAGCTTGGCCATTGGCAAACTTGGTCAGAGTGCACTCAAAAAGCACTGGTCCCAAGACAGACACCTGGGGGACAGTGCTTATCACCCAGTCTCCACCTGGACATAGTGCCATTCACTGTAACCCTTTGTCTATGCCATTCCAATCAGTTCCTTATTCATTGAATAGTCTACCCCTCAAATATGTATCTCTCCAATTTAGAGGTAAGGATGTGGTGGGGCACCATGTCAAAGGCCTTGGTAGTTGTCCAAGTAGATGACACCTTCCCTTTTTCCACTAACATCATCACTCCACTACAGAAGGCCACCAGACTGGTCAGGCATGACCTTCTGTTGGTGAAGCGATGCTGGCTGTCTCAGCTCACCCGTTCATCTTTCTTGTCTAGACATGTCTTCTAGGAGTATCTATCTCTTCCATGACATTCCAGAGCACAGAAGTGAATCTCACCAGCCTGTAGTTCCCTGGGCCCTCCTTGTTTCCTTTCTTGTAAGTGGAAGTGATGCTTCCTTTCTTTTGAGTCCCTGGGAACTGTGCCCAACATCCACAACTTTTCATATATGATGGAGAGTGGCTCAGCAACCATGTCAGTCAGCTCCTTTAGGACCCTGGCGTGCATGTCATCCAGCCCCATAAACTTGTATACATTCAGTCTGATGAGGCGATCTCAGACTATGTCTGCCAGCTGGGGGGGGGGGGGAAAGAAAGAGGATTTACTCCCCCAGTTCCCACCTAGAGGCTCAGAGGGGCAAGCTTTAGGGATGTGAGAAATAAGTGAATCCTGGTTGCCAGGGAAGATGAGGCAAAAAAACTCATTTAGTACCTCAGCCTTCTTCATGTCAGTTGTAACTGGTTCTCTTTTCTCACTTACCAAAGGAGGTATGCTCTTTTCGTCCTGCCTCTTCTGGCCAACTTACCTATAGAATACCTTCTTGTTTTTAACATCCCTCACAAAGTTCAGTTCCAACTGTCTTGGCTTTCCTGTTTTGCTCTCTGCAAGTCCAGACAGCATCCCTGTTTTGTCCCCAGGTGACATGCCCTTGTTTCCACAGCTGGTACAATCTCTTCCCTCAGTCTGGCCAGCAGGTCCTTGCCAAGCCATGCCAGCTTTCTACCTCCCCTGCCTACTTTCTTAGTCTGAGGAACAGAGAGCTCTTGCACTCTCACAAAGGCATCCTGAATGTGTAGCCAGTTTCTTCCATTCCTTTGTCTCTAAGAACAACTTCCCAAGAGATCTCATCCAACAGTTCCTTGCACAGCCTGAAGTTTGCTCTTCCAGAGTTCAGGGTCCTGACTCTTTGCCAGACCCACGCACCTCGAGATCACTAATGCTTCATTCAGTGTGTATTAATAAGCCCTGGTGACTTTTATCTGACTGTTTTGTTTGTTTGTTTGTTTTGTTTTTAAAGAAAAATGTCAAATAATTTGAATAAAGCCTGCTACTTAAATGGTGTTGAATTTAGTAAGAGATTCTGCAACAGCTTAAAATCTGCTCAGGAGCACTAGAAATGTTTTCCTCCTCTAATGAGAATCTTCAAAACCAGCTACATTAGCTGTTCTAGTACACCTGGTTTAAGTTGTAGTTTCTCAGTTGTTTTGGGTTTCCTTGTATAAACATAAAATGTCCAGATAGTGATAATTTAATCTACTTATTCATATAAATATGCTATACCATCACATTAGGAAACTTCGCTTTATTTATTCTGTTTTTATACCCCTTTAGCTCAAAGATGCTTCTCCATCTTTCTATTTCATCATTTGTATTTTTAATCCTATGTAGTTTCAAATAATTGGCAAGTGAAATGTTAATTAAAAAACTGTTTTAAACACTCTCTTGAGCACATACAGTTTCCCATAGATTTTTTTTCTGTGTGAAATTTCTGCATACTCAAACCAGCTGTTTCTAATTCAGCATAATATTTAGCAATATAAGCTTTATTAAATATTACAAGTTAATTCCATGCTAGTTACTAGAGGTATCCTGGATTTACTTTTCTTTCTTCAGAAACAGTCTCAGTGTTCTTCTGCTTTTATAGAAAGATTATTAAAAAAAAAAGAAAATTGAGTTGTTCAAATGCAGCAACAACCATTCAAGATGGAGGATGTAGATAAAATACAGTACAACAGTCCTATGGGCATATAATCAGTTGCAGCTACTACAGTTTGGATAGATTCCAAAGATTGCGCATAACTTTCAAATAATTACCTACCCTTACATGGCAAAACTGATGTATAAATAGACAGAAATAACCTCTGTATGGCGCCAGGACTAGAGCATTGTATGAAAGGTCAAAAGGTACCATATTATTTTTGATTGCAAAATGTCTCCCTTTTTAAAATAACTTACCAAATGAAATAGGTGTGACATTCAAAGCATAAGGGCCAAATAAATTCATGGGATTTGCAAATATTAAGAACTGCAGTGCATTACCTTCACATCTTGCTTGAGAAAACAAAGAGTCATTTCAGAACATCAGAAAAGGTTTTGATGTGTTCAGAGGAATGCCTATACTTTCCAGGCTGATGGGAGAGAACTGAAGGTCGCTGCTTATGCAAGGTGTGGCCTCTCAGAGACAATACCAATATTTTATTATGAGAAGAAAACATTCTGATTTGACAAAGGTCATGCAGAGCAGCTTTTTTTTCTGGAAAAGAAAAGATTTTATTTATTATGCTACATCACAGGATTTAAATCTTTTCAACCTTGTGCTGAAGATATTTCTTAGGCAGTTTTTTTTCTGTTGTGATTCACATATTTGTAGAAAATTCCGTAAAAAAGAAATGTCCTTGTTCTTTTTCTTTTCCACAGAAATATCATCTTCATTGAAAAACAGCCTATCAATGTATTAAAGATGTTTGTTTTTTTTTTCTGAAAAATGATAAGACTAAGATAAACATTTCACTCCTGTGCTTTTATATCATTAATAATAACTGATTGGGGGAAAAATAAATTAATAACTTGAATTTTTCATTCTGTAGCTCTTAATTTATGCTTTGTGAACTCCCAGATTTCTATTGACCCCCTCCTTTTTTTTTTTTTTTTTTTTTTTTTCCCCTCATCAACAGGATGAGCTCACACTCACTGATGGGTTCATGAGCTTGAATAAGTGACACTACTGTGTCATGAATGATTCCAGAGTGAGTACTTATTTAGTAAGTCTGAAATAACCAGTGCAACTGTGGACCTTTAACCATGCATGCTTAAACAGAGAAACTACCCAAACTTCAGCTGAGTCATCGTGAATTCCACTTTCCTGTTTTTCTAACAAGGCTTTACCTTGCTACGAGTTATGTGCGTGTCTCACTAAACTAAACAAAGCTATAGTACATTAAGATGTGGTTGGATCTAATCAGTTTCTCTTTACGTGTAGATTTATTAAATCTGAGAACTAAGCGATTCATGTCAGAACCATGGTAAAAAATCCGGTGTGTGTCAGATCAGGATGTCAAACTGCGTCATTCTCTGGTTCTACACATGGCATTTCCACCTCCCCTTTCCACGCTGCTTTGAGGTAGGTGAGATAGCTTCCTTCCATAAGCATATTCCAAACAATCGCACCTTATTGCTGCTCTTTCTTATCCTCTGCACCGTGGAAGTCAAGGTCACAGTTTGTGCAATAAGAGCAGTGGCAATAGAAGTCTCCTGATCGACATTTGTCTGGTCCTGCTTCCCATGTGACTGAAATTCCTCTCTATTTCTGTGGACCTGGAGAAGCTGATGATTCACGTTGTCACCTTTGCATACTGAAAGGAGTCTGTGACATTGGTAGGTTATTTTTCCCTGGGATCTCATTAGAGATGGTGTCATCTGGAAGCTAACCCAAAATAAGATCCCCAGCGTATCTTAAGGTGAAAAATCACCTTGTTTCCTCCCCTTGGTCCCATACTGGAGCTCTTTCTGTATCATAAATGAAACTTTGCTACAGATTGCTTGTACAAGTATTTAACAATAACATAAGCTTCAGCTGAGCCCTTTTATGGTAGATATAAGGCGTTATACATAATCTTCTTAGGAGCTTTGCATTCACTGCCTTATAGAGGCAGAATAATGATAACAAAGTTATGTCAACTTGGTAGCCAAGAAAAAGAAATGTTATCATTTCAAGTTATACTTCTAAAGAGCATTTAATTATCAAAACAAGACACAGTAGTTATTGTTTGTCGATTAGAAATGTAATAATTACTCCTGATTAGCTGATATGAACAGGATAAGTAGGCAATTACCATTTAAAAAACTAAAGTGCAAGTAAAATCAATGGAAACACATTATCTTGAAGTAAGTGGTAACTAAAATAGATCATCTGCTCTTCTTTACAAGATAAAAGTTAAATTTTCTTTCAAAAAGTTCTTAGCATGTGCTTTCCTCTTCCTCGCTTTTTTGCTTTCAGTTGTCCAGGTTTCTGTAAAAGCCACTGTTTTCACAGAAGAAAATTGGTCACCCAGATTGTGTCAAATTTTTCTCAAAGAGAAACTCAGGCTTAGAAGAGGATATATATTCCCAATTTTTTTTAAACCTTTATTAGAAGGGGGAAACAAAATAGTAACATTCAAGAAAATTTCCTCTTATTCTGCTCATAAATTATTCTCAAACAAACTGAAATTAAGGAATTTGCTCCTATTCAAAATTACTCAGAAATAGATTGTGCAAAGACAGACCTGCTTTTTGTAATACTTACCTAACTCATATTCCATTGTTCCCTTACTTTATCACTAAAATACTTAGAAATCTTTTAAAGGGTAATTGGAGATTTTCTGGCATTGAGTTCTTGAGGCTGTCACTGAGAGGTAGAAACAAACACATCCATCCATTAATGAAAAGTAAAGTTGAATAACAAATAATCAAATGTCATTGACAGCATCGTAACCTTTCATTTTTGAAAGGAATGGGTGTCTCAATGCGAAGTATGACGGCGGCTCCCAAAGTAATGCCTTCTGTTTTATTGTTTTGACCCATACTGTCATAGGCAGATGCTGGTGGTATAGCAGTAGAGGACGAACTTTCTTGCCAGTGTTCCATTACACCTTATAGCCATGAGACGACTGGCAGCAGAGGGGCAGTCTCACAGCTTTCTGTCTGACATGGAAGTATGTGTGAAACTAAAAGGTGCCATGGAATTCCTCAACATGGGAAAAATGCATGTACTGATATTCATCCATACTGGCTTATCTCTGAGACCAAGCAGTGGATGCAAGCAAGTCAAGTGGCAGGTGGTGTGTATCAGCAGCAGTGACAGCAGGTCACCTCTGTTTGTGCAGACTTTTATGAGCCTGACACATAGGCTCTCGTTCATCACTGGTGAAAATACATGGCTAATGGCAGCAACCAAGTTGAAAATTGGTATTTTGTAGTGGATAATTCTCTCATCAAATAGCATTATTGTGGTCTTTGATCTGATGGAGTTTTCATGGGAATGCATCGAAGTCATTACTTCTTGAGCAACCAACAAAATATTTATCACATTTCAAACAGTTCAAAATGAGACACTTACTCTGGTCTACTGTGCAGTACAATTTCTATTGCTCAGCTGCTATAAGGAGATTACAAAATAAACTCAATCTTCTCTGAGGGATAGCTTTTAAAGCACGTTCAGAAGCACGTAAGTACTTTTTACACATCTTCTAAGGTTTGGTTTTTAGGCATCAGATGAAGGATGAAAGCGGTCACGGCCAAAGTGCTTTTATAGGCAGAAAGGTCATAGGGCAGCCTATGCATTGGAGCTTATTAACAGCTGTCTAGTTTAGATCAAGAGCATGGACTCTTTCTGAGGACTGACTGCTTCCCCTGAAGAGGGTTCCACATGCCTTACTTTGAATGCAATACTGTCTCAAATATCCTTATCTCTAACTACTGCTTCTTACTCCCCTTGCTGCTTTGCTGGTACAGCTCTTTCCACAGCTTAGTGTAAAGTGGACCTGGGAACTGATACAGTAAGAAAAGCTAAAATAGGTTTTTTTTTCAGCAGCATCACTTCCACTCAAAATACATAGAGAAGTAGTTCATGTTAACTTCAACTAATAATTTATCTCTGTTATATTATCTAAAAAATAAGGTATTTTTAAATAATGGAAGCATATGTTAGATTTCTATTTTTAGGCAAAATTATGTTATTTTTAGATGTATAACTATGGAAATATAATTTAATTTAAGATAGAAGTGCAAAAATATTTTCTAACTTTAGCCTTTTTTTTTTTTCTGACGTTAGATTTCGATCATTTTCTTATTTAATTATTCTTATTTAACTGAAATACTTGGTATAATTATGTAGACCAAATAATGGCTGTGAACCTGTGAAGTGACATATTCTGACTACCAACATCAAGTACTTATATTGTTTTTTCACTTTCCATTCACAGCTTATGAGGGAGCCATATGTTATACAACTCCTTTGATTTTTCAAGTACTTTAACTCAACTTCACTTTTTGAAGAAGCTGCAACTTTAAACAAAGCCTGCTTTTGATAAATGCAGTTGTGGTGCTCTGTATTCCCACGGCAGAAATGTTACAAGTAAGTTCTCTATAACGATTATCATTTTGGTGGCATGAAGATGATGTGCACAGTGCTTACTGTATTGGATACTTATCATGTTATTTAGATAACTATACATAAATTTCATGAGAAGGTAAGCTAGTGAAAGATCACAATTGGATGGAACTAATTTTATTTTCCTTCCAGAAAGAAGTGAATATCTCTTGCTTTTCCCAGAAAGTACAAAGGTAACAATAAAAAAAAAATTCCATCATGACTTGCACATCCTTCACTTAGTGTAAATATGCACAAATTCATTTTCAATTTTTCTCTGTACTTTTCTAGCATTTAATTTTATAAAAGTTCAAAGTATAGATTCGGACTTCTGATTCTATTTTTCTATATTAGGATTCATCTTGGCATGAAATGTTGCAACAACAGTCTGTTCTCCATTGTTGTAATTTTATTTTTCCTCTTAGCATTTCTTTAATGCACAGATTTGAGAAAAACAGAAATGCTGAATAAGTGGACAGCTATGAATGGAGAGTTTAGGTTTGTAGTCTGCTGCTGCACTCCAGGATGGGACTGAAATAAAGAAAGCTTTAAATGGTCACAGTGTAATAAAATCGTAGACTACAATTTGGAAGACTGTCTCAGGACATGCTCTTTAGCATGATCTTGGAAGGGGGGTTGGAGCGTGATGATGCTTAAGGTCCTCTCCAACCAAAGCCACTTGATTATTTTATGATATACAAAATGAAAGCCTTGGTCTTTGTTCTGTAGAAATGGTTCTTATTTTATACTAATTAGGATGACTATACAACTAATTAGTACTAATTAGTTTTGGTTTTTTTTTTAAATTGCTGAATGTGTAAATTATAAGACTGTTTAACTTTCTGGGTTTTTTTTTTTAAATTATAATTATTTATCTTAATTAAAATGACATGACTTTTTTTTTTTTTTTTTAATAATAATTGTGGAAAAATTTTTGTCAGTTAAGAACATGAAAGATGCTATCTCGCCTATCAAGCTAATTGGTTTTAATTCCAAAAGCAAAAGGTATTTTCTTAGTCTCAGCTGGGACAGAATTATTTTTTTTCGGAGTGCCTGGTATGATGCCATGTTTTGGTTCTAGGAGAAAAACCATGTTGACAACAGACTGATGTGTTTGTAGTTGCTCCTGGGCAGTGTTGTGTAGAGAGCCAAGGCTGTTCTCAGCAAAGAGCCCAAGGAGCTGAGGGGGAATGGAATGGGGACAGCTGACTTAATCTGGCCAAATGGTATTTCATACCATATGACATCATGCAGGAAGAACGTTAAAGAGAGTGGAGTTAGTCTCACTCTCTTCTGTTTGCTGGGGAGTTAGTTAGTTAACTGTGCATCGCTTGTTGCATACACTCGTATATATACATATATATATATTGTCCTAACTATTAACCTTTTCTCTCTCTCTCTGTATATAGTTTTATCTCAACCCACAAGTTCCAGTTTGTTTTTTTTTGCAGTTCTTTCCCTCATCTAGATGGGAAGAACAGGGCAGTAAGCAACTGCAGGGTTCAATGACAACTGGTATGCTTTTAAATAGTTGTGGAAGGGTATTGATTACACTGGAGTTGGAAGCTGTGGGAATAAAAAAAAAAACAAAAAACTGTTCAGAGCAGCAGCTGTGGAGCAAGATATACAGCATGAGAAACAAAGACACCTCTAGAAGAAGAAAGAACAGCTCTGATTGGATAAGTGCCTGCATGAACAATTAAGGAGTGGTTGTAGAATACTCTGCTGATATGTAAAGGTGGATGGAAAAGTTTTAAAGAGGGATGGGAAAGCAAAACAAAGGAAATTTAGGGAGGTATATAAGCAATGTGAGAACTTGTAATAAAGGATTTGGATCATTCATCTGAGTCTGTGCATCAGATGCTGCAGGAAGCAACTCTTAAAAGTAGGTTACGTTGAGGGTGGAAACTGATAAATCTACAAGTGGATTACCCTGACATCACTTAACTCTCCTCATCACAGAAGCATTTTCAGCACAACAGTTGTGCAGAAAAAGGACCTTTGAAGAAAGCATGACAACACAAAACTTCTAAGTATCTCATTAAAAAAAAACTTTCCTATGAAGCCAACACGTATTTATCTGAAAAAGTCTCCATCTTAAGCTCTGTCATTTACAACTAAAATAAAATGAGAAAGAAGTATCTTTTGGGCTTCTCTGGTCTCAAGTTGTTGGATCAGCTGGTGTCTAGCGTTGCCAGAATCCAAAGATATTTTTTTACTGAGATTTTTCATGCGTAAACTTGGCTACAACTATTGAGATATCATATTCTGATAAAAGGAACCAATCCTTTATTCAGCAATGATACCTAATTAAACACAGGTAATTTAAATACATAGTTATAAGGAACTTTTTCCTAATTCATATATGGGCAGGAAAGGTCTAAAGAAATGCAAGGGGGGGTATTTTGAAAGTGCAGAATATAAACAAATATAATTTCTTACTGTGACACTGGAGAAACTTCACCTCAGAATCTTGAGAAAAGGAGTCTGTACATAAAAACCCTTGGGTTACTGTAGTTGAAATACTTAAAAAACAGATGGAGAACACGGTGTAGGCAAACCTGGATAGAAAGTACATGCAATGACCAGTGACACCTACAGCTAGATAAGGTTGTTCAGATCCCCATCCAGCATTTATCGGCACTTTCCTGAAAGAAACATAAACTTGTCTAACATTTGCACTGGTCTTGTCATTCATTAGAAAAAAACTGGAAGAACAGTCATTGCAAATGCAAAGTTGTTACAAGAAGCATTTTTTTTCTGTTTTTACTTCATCTACTACAAGTTGGACTTAGTTTTTGGCTAATGTTATTGCTATTCTGTGATTCCCAAAGGACTTTTCTTTAGAAGTGAAGGTTGTGGAGCAATAGTTAGCTGTGACAGCTACAAGCAGACCATTCTTGGATAACTCAGGTTTTTGTAAGAACTGTCAGAAGCCAAATATGTTGAAGTATTTCACAAGCTGTCCATTTTCAGTAGCAAACTCAGGAAGGAGTAGCGATAAAACTTACACTTGAGAAAGATCATTATACTGCATTCCCTTGCCATTTGAGAGCTAATCATAAAAGGAGGTTGCTCTTTGGGCATGCAGTTTTAGGAGATTAGAAACTAATGAAATGGGCAGACAACAATTTCCTTTTGAAGCATAAGGTAGCTTTTTGTTTTTTAATGGCATCTAAGGGGGAAAACGTATACCTCATTTGTGCACTTACTTGACTAAATGTTGAGCACTACTGTTGCTTTTTTCCTCATACTCCACTGAAAGAAACTCTGCTGCAATAGTCAAACAATTTTTTTCTTCCCCAGAAAGAGATCCTGAAGTAATCCGATCCATCATCCTGCTCAAAGAAGTCAACCTTGAAATCAGATGCCACTTCAGCTGCAAGTGATATTGCTCAGGGCCAAATCCAGTTTAAACTCCAGTCGCCCCCAGCCATGGCTTTCTTCCTCCACCACCAACCAGACAGTGCAGGTATGCGAGAATATTGCATCTAAGATACGAGGCTCTGCCTTTTCCTTTATCAAGCTTCATGAGGTTTTTCCAGCTTGTCACTGAGTTTCTTTTAAACAGCAGCTTTACCCTGTTCAATTCTCCCAATTTAAATAATTTTATGTTCTGCAGACTATTTTAAGAATATGAGAGACAATGGGGAAATAAGAAAATTGTAGCATGAAACATGCAGGGCGGCTTAACTTGAGTAACTGTGTTATGCAGTCAGAATGGAAAAAATTATTTTTTGAATGCTGTTTCTTGTCACAGGATGTAGCAAAATGACTGTATTGGGGCTCAAGTTATGGCTCTTGGGTATAAATTGCATTCTAGTACCATTGCAAAAGAGTCTACTGCAGAAAGTGCCAGCAAGGTAAAAACAACTCGAAACATGTCAAATGTCAGCCTGGGAAAGAACTTCAGTACAAAGTCACTTGATTCTGTACATGCACACTGCCTTCCTCAGTATTTTTTCTTTTTGAGATTTATGATTATTTTTCCTATCACATGTCACTATCACTACAAGCTTCTGTATAATAGTCGTATTTCAAAACATTTTTTATTTCCTTTCTTTTACTTTTCAGAGTTTAAGGGTGCCTGAAATGCAACAGCTGTGAGAGAGTTAACTTTCACCCTCTCAGAATGGCATTTTTTTTTCTGTATACCAGACATTTTCACATGTCTTATGCTCATGAAAAACCCTTTTAATTGCTTACTGGAACACTAACTTAGTATATAATCATGCAGATATATTTAAGGAGTTGTCTTCATTAACAACATCAGTTTTTTTCCCTTTGAATTTTAAGGCAACTGGTTAATGTCTCATTACTTTCATCCACAAATACAGGAAAGTTTACTGGAAAGCTCACAGAAAGCTAAGCTACATAGAACAGTTTCAGTAGCAAACCTTCCTTTTCATTTGCTTCACAAAATCATTAAATCATTATTTTGGATTCTAGAATCTGGGTGAGACTTCAGTCTGAAATGGAAAACAAGTGATTCTCTAGGATTCCCTATCTTAAAGTCTCAAGCAATGCGTGGATCTAGAAATCTGCCAGAATGCTGTGTACTCTGGCCTCTCCTCTCCCCATAAGAAGCTCTGATGCTCGTTTCTTCGATATCATTAAAATCTTTGTGTAAGACTTAGGTCTTCTATTATGTGGTCAGTATTGCTGCCCGGCTGCTTAATCCAGTTTCAAGTTCATTTTCACCATTTGTACAGCCTAAAACTACCTTCTGTGCAGATGGGCCTTGACTATACTTTGCAGATAATCAAATGTTATTTAATTACTGCTGTCTATCTGATGGCGGTTTTCCTTGCTCTTTAGAGCATATGAAGAACATGCGTCCAAACCAAATCTCTGTCTGGATAGAAAAATGCTGGTCTAAACACAGATGGAAGAGTAATATGAAATACATCTGACTCTAGACATTTCTCACTTTAAATATTTACTTAAGAACTATATTTTATCTTCAGATGAAGTGTACACAGAGATGTGTTTGACTGTTTTCCCAGGGTAGACTTTCAGACCTGTTTTCCTGCATGGGTTTAGGTTTCCAATAGCAGGGTCGGAGGGCATTCTGGAATAAAATTGTCGTTAATTCAGTGATTCAGAATGCATTAGAATGACCTGGCTGTCCTAATTTTAAAGGTTATTTAAATTTTATGTAAATCTTTAACTGCTATTCACTAAAAATCTGCATAATATGTCTTGTATTTTAGTTTTACTTGTCATCCACTTTTGTACATGAGCTGACTTTTTTGCTGTTTTTCGGTACTCCGATGTAATCCCAAGGGAAGCTGATATTGAACAGAGGGAGAAACGCCTCTTCAGCTTTATGGAATGCAAACTCACATCTTCCCTTTCTCGTTTCTTTCTGTTCACTAAACAATTTTCAAATTGATGTGCAGCTAACGCAGAAAAAGACATCTTTTTCTTATCTCTGAAAAGAATAATCTGAAACACAGACAATATTCAAATGCTCAGGCTTGACTCTGACCTCAGTATTCATATTGGTGGAGACTTATTCACCTTATTAAAATGAATCCCATGTTCATGTTACTACCTGCACTTTATTTTATTATTTCTTATATTTCATATTCTCTACTTTTAATTAAATTTTATCTTTAATAAATCCATTTTTCTGTGTTTCACCTTATTCTCTGATCCACTAGGGAAGTTACAAGATAAGGACTCCCATTTCCTGATTGGTTAGTACTGCTTCCAGAGCAAATCTGCCCTGAGTCATTCCCTAAAAGCAAATGTCCATGTTTCGTATGTTACCAGAAAGTCAAAAAAGAAAAAGCGTCAGCATATGAGCATGCTACCTCCGTAATCGACGTAGATGATTTCCTCTCCTCTATGATTGTATCTTAAAGTTAATGTCTACAATTTAAAGTTGGCAGTGGCCTCTGATGAAAGAAATATCAGAGAACATTCTTTAAAAAGTGCCTGCTGATTCTTCTGCCCAAAGCCCAAAGACTTCTCACGGGAAGATGGTAGCTTATGCTTTTTTTTGGTTAGTAAACAGAGGACAGGAATCTAAGGAAGTAAAAATTTTCACAAATGTTGGTGCATGGCAATGTACAAAATTCAGCACATACAAACTCAGTTACATAAGAACTAGACATCTTCTCCCAGCATGTCTCTTTTGCACTCTGGCACATTAGAAGGTATTAGAAGGGAATAAACTAATCCTGGATGCCTCAAGAAAATAATGGAGAGATTCAGACATTGTAAAAATCTGTATGCCTTCAGTATTGCTAATATCTAAAATATTTTGAAGGATGACAAAGTTCTGTATGTTTCTGAAGAATGAATTGATAACTGATCAGAGATCAGAGAATTATAGACATTGGAAGGGAGCTCTGGAAATCATCTAGTCAACTCCTCTGCTAAAGCAGGTACTCTAGGGTAGGTTGCAAAGCCAAATCGCTTTCTATCACTGAAACAGTCAAATCAAGTAACAGCCCTTCTGTTCAGACACCTCAGCTTCCAGGTGAAGATGAGCAAATGTGCCTCAGATACTAATGCTGGTAAGTTTACCTTTATATCCATATAGTGGAATGATTTTGCTATGTTTTGAGATATTTGAACAATCTGTCTTGATGCGTGTAGCTACATAAAACGGACCTTGAGCATCTTAGTTGTTCTCATAGGACATTCTAAATTGTTAAACCTTCCTTTCTCTCCTTTCACACATTCGTTCTGACTAGAAACATGGTGATAATGAAGTACTCCCAACAGAAGAATCACGTTTGTTGTCTTTCTGTTGCTTGACTTCATTATGTTTTAGCTCTTTTTAGTTTAACTCTCGCAATGACTTTGTTCATTGTTTTCATTTAATGTTTGGCAATGGCAGTCTGGAGATGGAGAATGCTTAAACATGAAAAACATCACAGAGACTGTCAATTAATACCTGATTAATAAAGAAAACAACAACAAAATGAACAAATAAACAAGGAAAATAGGCTAAGTGGAAAGGTGTTAATTGAGGAAGAGGCTTGAAAGATCTAAACAGAAGAGATTAAGAAAGTGGTGAATTTTTTACATGAATTCATCTGCCTGTAGGTTTGAGGAATTGTTTTATTTTTACATGTGTGAAATGCAAGCATAAGTGAAGTCAACTAAACATGTAAAGGGAAAATGGACAGTCAAGACTGTGTTAGTGCAGACAGAAAAGATTTTTTTTGTTTGTTTATTTTCAGATATCATTGAAAAAAAAATATTCAAATCATTTCTACAAGTTGAACACCAAACCAGTGACCTGAAACACAGAATAAAAATAATAACAGTCGAGATTTCTGCTTCTGTTTGAAGAGTCTGATGTGCAGTGTGTCTTAGGTTCTTGGAATATGGTCTTCACATACTGATCACTCTACACATTTTATATGATTTTCTTGACTGAACTGTGTTAAATGCCAAAAAACAGGAAAAAAAAAAAAAGTGAATATTTAAAAATATTTTTGGAGAATAAACAGGTGAGTTTGAAGGTAATGGAACAAAGGAAGAGAAAAAAAGGGAGAGAAAGAATCCTTCATGTACAGATAACGTCTATTACATACTATTAGGGCAATCATAAAAAAATGCTGTCCTGTGTGATAGATTTCAGGAAACAAGTTGATAGTTCAAGAGAGTTTACAGAGAAAAAATGTTTGGAGTAGACTGCTAGCTGCTGTGCTATTAGCCCTTCTTGCAAAATTCTTCTTAATTAAAATCACTCATTTCTTAAGGAAATTATTTTGCTGCTGTGTAGGTCTGGCTGTGATTAAACAATAAACACATAAGCAAAATATAAATTTAATTTTGAAGCATTATGTTTAAGAGAAATTTGTGTTTCATTTTTCTTGTCTGATTCCTGTTATTAACATAATTGAATTATTGCATGGCAATTTTTCCTTTTGTTTTCATTGAAGCAAACAAAATAGTAAAAGTCTTTGGATCTTATTTTAAAGAAACATTTTATAATCTTTGATTATAAAAAGATGTTTTTAAGAGAGAAAAAGCTATCTAATTGTGATCATCACAGAATGAAAACAAGTAAACAAATAAAAATAGCATAATTGTTTCTAGAGCTCCAGTCTCTTGGGTTCGATATGAGCATTTGGGTTGAATGGAGGAAAAATCTTGCGCTTGCGGTTTCATATTTTCTCTCTTTGCGTATTTAAATTTCTAATGGTTTCGCATTAAACTGTTTTATTAAAAATAAATTGACAACTAAAACAACAGCAGCAACAACAAAAAACAACAGCAAAACATAGACCTTCTTCATTATCCGTAGCGAATGAGGTGTACAATATTTTTTTTCTCCAAGACCAATTTATTCCATGAACCATGCATGCAAGCTATCAAAAGCTGTAAATTAGCGGTCACCTCAGGCATTAGAAATAAGAGCTCCGTTACAGGAGCTCCCATTGAGTCAGTCTTTTTCATCTTTGCTAATTAATGCTATTTTACCACTGCCTTATAATAAATAATTGAATCTATCATGTAGGACACGATTCAGAAAAGAGACAGCAAAAACTTTAGATTAGATATACTAGATAATTTTCAAAGAAATCTTTCTCTGACTGGCTTCTCCTGTAAAGCTTTGAATAATTAGAAAATAAACCATTATCTGGCTTTAAACGGTCTTTGAAACACCGTATTACCAGAAAAAAAATTAATTTATGTGCACATTGAAGATGTCTGACTGGTACTGAAAACCAAACAAACCAAAGATTTCACTCCCTGAAAAATCTAGGTGAGCCATAATATGCTTCCCAGGATGGAGACTGCACATTTGTACCTGAAGTATGTAAGAGTGATGTGATATCACATGATTATCTAAAACAATGAAGCAACTTTTGCTGTAAAAAGAATGAATTTTATGTCTGTGGGGTTTCTAACAAGAATTTCAGAAAATGTTGAATATATTTATTCTCTAAGAAACATCTTATACTCCAATCAGCTCCAATCCCACATTGAGGCATTGCATCATAATGTGGTGCTATTATATTGCGCAGTTAGTGTGAGCTTATGATCTAGGAAACAAACACAGCACTCAGCCAACAAACTAACCAAGGCTTGAGCATTCTGCTGTTTCTCAGTAGATTTTAGAGCATCTCACATTGCACTAGTGGCATCCTAGTATTCACTTTTGAATAGTAAAAAGACAGCAATTGTGTGCATATTTTGCACTACCTGAGGTAACAAAAGAACATTTTTACAGTCCCAGCTCCCACCTGCACTTTTGTACACTCCAGTCATCTTAGACACATCTGCAAAGCCCTCATTTGCAAGAAAGAATTTGTACCATATTGCGATGGTCAGTGTGAAGACTAGTTTGCTTAATCTGCATTAAGCAAACACTTGAGTGTGCCGTTTCCAGGATTGGTCCACAGAACTTCACTGCAAGAAAACGCTGTAAGAATAAATACAGTTATGGAAAAGAAAAACCTAATAGTAATTTGATAACCCTTTGCAGAATTTAGCAAGATCTAAGAATGAAATGTTGACATTTCTACAGTTACTTTACATATAAAAGACGTATCTTTCATTAAAAGCAAAGCACTTACTTAACATTCCTCAAAGGTGGATCTAGTATTCTTCATTAGCTAAGATTCTATTGCCTTTGTCAAACTCGTCTTCCCTGCAAAGGTCTCTGTTAACTATAAAATCCACTTAATGTAATTAGAATTCTGTTACATTTAACAGGCTATGAATCAGAACAAAAGAGAATGTCTTCTTGTTTCCTCATCATCAAACAAATGGAGCCTCCAACTCCTGTGGCATCTGGATTCGACTCCCTTTCACGTTTCACAGGCCACACGGTAAGGATGAAGAGTCTCCTTAGAAATTTGATATTTCATCTTAGCCCAAAAAAATGGTATGTAAAAATGTTTCTGTTTTGATTCATAACAGGAGTAAATCTCAGACTTTTCACAAACAGGAAACAACTTCCTCCAAATTTATTTTTAAATTTGCTGAATATATTCCAGTTTTGTCTTGAGAAAAGTTACTTTTGGGCATTGTTTTTTATTTTTAGATTTGGTTATGTCACAAAAGCAGCAGCCTACCAAAATCTACAACTGTTACTGATTTCTAAGACTATGACATATATAATAGCAGCTGAAGTACCTTAATGCGTCAGTCACTGAATGTTTGCCGTTTGATGCTTGGAATCTTTTCTAAGATGAAGAGATTTTTATTTTGCTTTATTTAAAACAAAACAAAACAAAAAAACTAAAAAACAAAAAACAAAAAACAAACAAAAAAAAAAAGCAAGCTGGAATGAAGCAAGGTAGCTTGGGCCTGCATGGACTTAAAAACAAAATGTCCAAAGTAATTGTAAGCAGTTATAAAATTGAAGAAGAGATGAGGTGGAAAATAGTGGGTAAAATGGCTGAAAACCTTACTGTCTGTATTCTAGTGCCAGAAGTATGGCAAATGAGAATAAGAAATGAGGAACTCTTAATGTTCTCTGAAAATGTTATTTTTAGTCTGAATTTATGAGTTAGGAAGCAGAAGGCATATCTTCTGACTAGAACACATTAATATTAAAAACCGATATCTTATTGATAAAGATTGGCATAAAATGAAATGAAAATGTATTGCCCTGTGCTAATGTTGCACGCAGAACCTTTGAATTACAGACTATAAAATGAATGCGTTCTGCCAGTAATCCTTGGACTAAGAGTGAGTTCTTATCATTTGGCAGTGCAAGGAAGCATCCTTATCCGGTGTATAAAAGTTTACGTAGAGATATGGAAGCTCTTAACACTGTCCACACTAGCTAAATTGAAACTCATATGAGTGCCTGTGTTGTAAATCTCACTTTGAGTGTACTGTGTAGACATAACTTTGAGATCAAAGTGTTTTTTCCATGTTTTGTAGTAACGCAGTTTGACACTTGAAAGTATGAAACTGCTTCCTTGCAAGAGACATCTTTGACTTAGAATCTCTGTGTCAGTGACTAGGATGGGTTCATCTTCACAACAGTGCTGTGGAGAAAGTAGGAAGAGTGTGAGTTGAGGATCAGGAGCTGTGGCAGACTGATTCTTTCTGGGCTCTTCAAGTGGTAGAAAAGTGTTTTTAATAAGAACATATAGCAGCCAGATCAGGGACTATTGTTTATACTGGTGACCTTGATTGCTTCAAAAAAGAGGGTTCAAGTAAAACACTTTTCTCTTGACATTAGTTAAACTGACAAAAGCGTGAAAGTGTGATAGAGTTCTGTAATGTTAAGTGTGACTTTGAAACTCTAAATGTTGAGAGTCATCGTTTTGTTTGTTTGTTTTTAAACACAAGTTATTTATTACTCTGAAAAGTCTGATCAAAATAGTAAGCAGTATTCCACTTACAGCTCTCACATTCTAAGTTATGCACTGTATTTGCTGTGTATTGCCTAGCCAGACTCTTGCAGAGTAATGCTCAGGGAAGGAAATATTTTGTGTGTTCATGCAGTTGCCCTGTAGTGTACTTACTCCTGATAGATTTTTTTCAAACAGCTTTCATACCTCTGCTGACATACACATATAGCTTGCCTTACTGTCTTATTTATGTATATATATTAGATTTAAATATGCCTATACTTTTTCCTAACTGCTTGCTATTTTTATGAATTGTTCAGGTGGCATTTCATAGCTATGCTAATGCATACACAAACGATGGTAGAGAGAAAGGGAGAAAGAAAAAGGAAGTCCAGCTTGCCATCTTATTTATGTATTTACTTTCTTTTAAACATACCCATATTTTTCCCTAAGTGCCTGGAACTATAGATGCAATAAACACTATTAATCAATAACCATGCTCAAATCATTCAGTTCCTTCAACTCAGTGCTGGGAAACAAATGTGAGAAACTAAATAGACCTTGTAGAGTGGTCTGTAGTTCAATAAATCCAAGGCCTGTCTGATCACGGAGACAAGGTAATTTCAGCAATTGACATCTCATCTGCAGTGCTCTCCCTCTCTTTCCCTTCTGTTTCAACTGAAGAATTATGAACCCTGTTTCTTTTTTTCTTTTTTTTTTTTCCCCACTTTTGATTTATTTAAACAGTTATGACAAGAAATAGAAGAGTTAAAAAAAAAAAAAAAGAGAGAAGAGAAGGACTCACACTATTTTAACTCAGAAAGAGCACCACAAATAGCTTAAATTTGCTCAGAAAAAAAAATCTTAGACAAACAGGAGAAGAATGAAGAAACTCTTAGTGATAATCTCAAGAAAATACTATAATCCAGAAATCCTGAGAGAGAAGTGCTTTGTAAGAATGAAGAAAGAAGGAGAAACTGCCAGGCCTAAGTCTAGTTATGTGTCTGAAGTGTCAGTATTTCTGAGTGCCTTTCAAGTCCTTCACACACTTTGTGCAGTTAATATTATATTCAATAATACTCCATAGTAACTCTTCATCTCATAAATCTGAAAAACAATATAAAAGTGGTTTCTTCTCATAAAAGTGGTTTCTTCTCATCAAAATAACAAATAACTTTGTTTTTCAGCACCATGACCATAGCAAGAACTAGTTATAAAAATGCATTTTTCTCAGTTTCACCTTTATATTGTACAAACTTCTCAGTTGAAATTTCAGACTACATAACTGAAAAATGCAAATGCCAGTTGATTCATGTCGTAGGAGAATTAGGAAATTTGCATAGCTATGCTCTATTTACCAAGGAATAACACTATTAGAATAGCACTGATAAAATTGAGAAAATTTATCACCTCCTGCAATACTCAATTTTGTGAATAAAAACAGCTAAAAATGACAGTTAACAAGCATTTATCAGTTCAATCTTTATTATTACTACTTTTTTTTTTTTTAATATAATTTTATGATGTGGACACCTATAGCCTTTGAAATACAGTTCTTTAGTCAATGGTCTTTAAACAACAGAAAGCAAGGCACTGTGCTAATACTTTATCTCTCAATTTGTGGGAGAAAGAGAACAGGCACGTGCCTCTGTCACATTTATGAATTTATTTTCCCTTTAAAAATGCCTGTATTTTTCTCTGTGTCAACTATGGATATGAATTGTTCAGGTCAGTTTCAATGTGATAATAACTCTGTATTGTCTTCATTTTTGTGTATTGCATTAATGCTCAGGACTAACCATGGGCTAGGCCTTTTTCAGTACAATCCGAGTAGAAATTATTGGTGATCCGAATAATCTGATTTTGCCTACACCTTCTCACATCCTGTAATAAGATTATCCTCAAAATCTACTTTTCATTATTATGTTCAGAGTTTGAATTCTGTGACCTCATAATTTATTTCCCCTGTGTGGACTCTACGGTTTTGAAATGTATGTATAGACAAACACACATGTGTGGATTAAACAGCAAGACAAACTTGTTTGGAAAGTTTTTGTTGATAATTGAATAATAATATCACAGACAATAAATCACATTGGCAAATCCATTTCTTATTTGTATGAACGCAGACTGATGTTCTTCTTCCAAGTCGGTATTTTGAGCACTGCAGTCTAGATTTTCAGGTTGATAGCATTCAAACAAAATGGAAAGCTGAGAACTGAAATGCCTGCTTACCCTCGGGGATGCCACAACAAATTATTACGACGATCTGGTCTTATAAAAATGCTTTCTGTTGTTATGACAGTTATCATATTTAAATTCTTTATGAGCTTTCATCCGGGCACATGCTTTTGAGGTACACCTCCCTTATTTCCCGTGTCGCTCTATGACGTGCCAGCCCTCTCCCTTGAGAATCAGAGCATCCTGAGCGCAGCTCTGTTTTGTAAGAGGCTGCCTGTGTTTCCGAGGTGTCCTCTTGGCAGCGGCAGACAGCAGAGACGCTGCGGCCATCCCCACTTGTCCCCGGCTGCGTTGGAATAAAGCCACTCTACAGCACTTACAATCAGGCAGGAAAACCTTTGGAGAGCCATTTTAATTGGCTTGCAGCTGGTGCGTGCTGCCAGCAGGGCACAAGGTGTCTTAAAAACAACAAGTGGGGCATGTGGAAGAGGGGTAGTGTTGTGACTGTCCTTTTGTATCCTGTTAAGAAATGTGAACGTTGATACTGATCACCAACCCAGCCAGCTTCAGACTAAAAACGGGCAGGTAAAGTGATGCGACTGTTTCTCCTTGCCCTTCAGTTGCTTTTGCTCTCTTAGGTCTTGAGGATGGTTAGTTGGTCCTCAGGCAAGGGGTTCTTCAGATTTACATTGCATTTTTTCATCTAATTAGGAAAAAAATGAGCCAGTCACTGAAGAGGCCAATCTGAAGATACGAAGTGACCGCTTGTAGTAAGGAATAGTAACCTTCAGGCAGTGTAGATGATGCTGCTCCACATGGCTGCATCGCATAGCTCCCTCCCTCAAAATAAAACTCAGTAAAAAACAGACCCCAATCTCACTCCAGGTTCACATGCCTAAATGAACCATCCAGTCTCACTAGATGGCAGAAGCCTGCATAACAAACAGCGTCGTTAGCTAATTTTCATTCCAGAACCAAAGCAAATAAAGTGAGAGCTGAAAACAAACAAAAATATATTAAGCTGACAAAAATTCTCCAGTGGGAAATGGAAGACAACTAGAAACAATGATAATAACATTTTCATGTGCTTTCATTACATGAGCAATTTGGGGATGTACTGCACAGTTCAGAAATATTTCAGATTGCTGGGTATGTGCCATAATTGCTGGTTTACAAATATGTAGATCCTCTACCACAGAAGCTCCTTTTTTTTTTTTGCCCTCTTGCAAACAATTCTAGATCAAACGTTTTCCATTTAAATGGTTCAAAGAAAGTAGCGTTATCCAGAAATAGCATTAACTTTCATGGTTGCTTTGATGAGGATTACTGAAGCACAGTATCATTCTGGCATTTATCAGTATGGGATCTTAATTTCCATAGTGATCCGAATTAGTCTTGCTCTGCATTAACATTAACATAGGCTATATATACTTAACTAAGTATAAAACTGAGTAATCTGGGACAACGGTTACAACGGATGCTTTCAAAGATGCTGGTAAGAAATAGCAATTACCTAGTTCTTATTAAGTTTACCTGATAAAAAATTGATACACCCAACTTACTTTGATTACTTGTCTATCTTTTTAAGTATTATATTAGCAGTCACCAAATCTGAGGCTTTGGTGTAAAAATGAATTGTCCTCATTGAACGCTCACAGCTCCAGTGAAAATTAGTCCCAGCATTGTTTTGTCCAGTAGGGATCCCACTAGGAACAGTTTCTTCTTGCATTTACTCATGCTTTTTTTGCACGTTTTCAAAACCATAAAATAAAGGTATTGTACTGCAGTGGAAACTGCTGCGGATAATCTGTAATCCCAGAACAATCCCAATCCCATCACCACCAAGCCTGCTTGGTTCACTCTGTGGAAGACTCAGAGCTCAAGAAGTAGCCCCTTTTGGGTGAAACAAAACTGAAAGACGCACATTTGTGGAGGCTGCCTCTGCACTTTGCCATCCGCATACGCTTAGCCTACAGGGTAAGTATGAAGTATCCCCACAATGTTTATGCTGTGTGCATATTAAATTCTCACTTTTCTAGCGTGACTCCACTGTTTGTCCTGGAAGACATAGCTTTTGTCTGATTGAATGGTACTAGCATCAAAACTAATTAAAGAGATGGGCTTGGCATTTCTGGTATTACTCTGTAAAAATAAGGGAATTTGACTTAACTTTTCACAACTTCTCAGTTGAATTAATCTAAATAGTCTAATCACCAAACAGTATAAAAAAACCTGTTGATCTCCTTATCTTCGTATATTAAATTAACAGACATTTCTCTGTGAATCCTTCCAGCATTAATAGCAATGAGCTTTAAACCAGATTTTGGAAATAAAAGCTTTTCATTTTCTTGCAAGACCAAAGCCATACATTTCAGGAAAAAAAAAAAAACAAACAACAAACAAAAAAACCTGCACAACGTTGAATAAACATTTTCTGTGAAACATGCATAAGGAGTCATATTTTAATTGGAAACTCTAACCCAGTAGGAGTTTTAGAAATGAAGTCGATTACAAAAACAAAGATTTGTTTGGGCTGGCTTGTTTGCAGAACATTTAAAAAACAAAGAGGTTATGAAAAATATGAATATATTTATATTATTTGAGTTTTCTCTAACTTTCCCTGTAAATAGTAGCCCGTTAAGACATCCATTTCATGTAATACAATTACCACATTAAAATTTATACAGTTGATTTAAGGATGTCTGCTAAAACTGCCAAAGCCTCCCGCTCAAACCTTCTGTCACCTTACGCTGTTTAATGTGATGTGATTATCCTAACTGGTTTTGAAATTCATCTGCAGATACACAACATATTTGAATGGATTTTTTCTTATATGGACAATTCACATGAGATGGCAATGATATAACTTAATTATGAAAAGACTGTAAGCAAAATGCTAACCGTGGACATAACTGTTCAGTACTGGAGAACTGCCAGCCAGAAACCCTATAATTTAAAGAAGCTTAGGTCTCCAATTTTTAGCCTAGGCTTGGCTCTTGCTATAATGACATTTTTCTGTTTATTCTATCCTATTGCTTTAAAGCCTTTCCATATGGACCTAAGGACTCCACCACACTAAGGCAAAAACAAATTCAGAAGAGATTTCTTAGTCAATGTCAAGAAGGAAAGGACCAGAACAAAACACTGAAACTAAGCTGATCATGTTTCATTCTGGCCACCTAAATGATGACTGTTTCATAGACCAAAAATAGTTCTTGCTGGTTACTACAGAATACAAATGCAAAAAAAAAAAAAGACAGCAAAGTGCATAGGCCTGATGATTGGTAATTAATTGACTTACAGGATTTTCTGTCACAGCAAATAAGCCATAGCCTTATGTTTGTGGAGTGAGTCTGAAATGAAGCTTGATGAAAATAAGCAAGTGTCTGTTCTATTGAGGGTACAAACCACAAGCAAAGATTCATTATCGCAGTAAGAGTCACAACCAAGATCCAAGTCTGAGGTTTATTCAAACACTGGAGCATTCCAGAGTTAGATCCTTGTCTTTAACTTTTTCCAGATCTACTTACAAGGGAGAATTGGTGGGATGTATATATCTACGTGTGTACGCAGAAATATTCCCTGACAAACAAATTCTAGTTAGGAAAGGGTACACCCAACATGCCTATCTAAAGGAAGCATTTGATCTTGTGCACCATTAAATTGCGTTGTACGTGTCTCATTACTGCATGTCATATACTGAAATGAGTTCACATTTGATGAGGAAAATGAGGTGAAATCAATCCTATTTTTCTGTTGACAATGCAGTGATCCTGCAAAAACAAAACAAAACTAAAACAACAAAACAACCAAATAAAATATGTTGCAAAGAACATGTCACAGTAGAAAGCTACAGGGAATGCAGCAGTGAACAGTTGTGAACACAGTTTCCACCATGCCTGGAATAACTGTGCTAATGCCCTGTTCAAGAAATACTTAAGGCCCTTTCAACCACAGTCTTTATTAAAATTCCTTGTAAAGCTAGAACCAATAAATTGAAAAAATGTAAATTATATTCCTTTAATGACAGAACTCTTCATCAGTAGTTGCAGATTTCTCATTATCAAGACAACAATTTCTCAATGCATAAAAAAAATCTGAATTTAAAATCCAATTATGTCTTGAATCTGCGAAGTACAGGCACAAGTACTGAAACATTCTAACTTTCCATACCATAAGTAAAACTGAGAATATTAGATTTTGTAGCTTTACTTACTTGTAATGTTCAATTCTGTGCTTGTATGCACTATTGCACTTCTCTTATCAAAGGACATATGGTGGAAATATATTAATAATAATACACATATTCCCATTTAGAGAATAGTATCATTAAAATATGAGAAAAGATAAATTGTACGTGATTCTGAGGCACAGTTTCCTTTAAAATCTAAAACTTTCTTGCCATCAGGAGGAGAATATTGTTCCTTTTAGCCGCTAACTGGTAAAGATTTCTTTTGTAGGCTTTTAGAAAAATGCAGATTACATTGGCTAATTATACATAGAGATCTAGAGTCTTCTCTATTATTTCAAACAGTAGATAATGGCTTCTTAAGTAACATATGGTAAATGTGCTGAAGTATTATCATTTTCTAAAATCAAATTGAATATAAAAGGCAAATATAATTGTTCAGTGTTCAATAATAACTAATGTGTTTGAGTGTCTACCTTAATACAAGTAAAAAAGTACAGATTTTTAAGTCTGAGTCTTTTGTAACATTAAAGGTGTTTTCTGTTAAATCCTGGCCTTATAATTATTTCAGTTGCTACACTAATTAGAAACTACTGAAAGTAAGTTTATAGTTTTATATATAATTAAAGTCGAGTACAGAGAAGACTTGGAGGATCTGTAAAATTTCTGCATAGATTTAATACCTTGCTTTGGGAAAATTTCCTTTTCAAATTCATCTGGAGCAGAAACTATCTGTAAGAATGTCTGAAAAAAATAAAATATTTCTATAAGACCATTACTTTTATGAAACAGGTAACCTGCATAACCGTTCCTGTGGTACACAGTGGATCAGTTTGCAAAAATGACGCTCCCAATTTTGTGTGAACATTAGCTAATTGTATTTTGTGTTCTATGGACAAAAAAAATATTCTTTTTTTTTTTTTTTTAACAAGAGCAGTGCTGCTATGGAAATGATTTTTTTTTTTTTTTTTTGTCAGGGAAATTCATAAAATTTGAGCATGTTTCATTTGAAACAAATAGATAAATAGTATACAAATGTTGAAAGAAACTGCTTGCAATGTTCGGGCAACCTTGATTTTTAGAGGAACCCTGGCATGTTCCAATTATAGTTTCATTTAAAAAGTTGGCCTTTGAAACTTGACATAGTTGTAATCAATGACTACTGTCATTCTAGGTTTACTCCACAAGCTGAATATTGTGCTGATTCATAACTTGTCCTGTTCTTACATAGGCGATATGATTTCTTCCAGGTTTTTATGCTGCTCTATGATGTTATAAACTAGATGCTCTCTGCAATACTGCTCTCAGCACCTGCGTTTTAGATGATGCTGCAAAAAATGTTGTCTTCCCTTGCTTTTCTCAGCACAAGCAGAAGGGGCTTGAAGGCCTGTGTCCTGAAGCGGTGCTCTGTACAGGAAGAGAGACTGATAGGCAGCGTTTTTCCCCCAGTGCTGGGCATGGGGCTGAAAAAGAACATAAATGGATGGAATGAGAATGGATAAGAAAGGGAGGAGATTTGCTATCTGAAATGAAATATATGAAAAAAAGATTGGACTGCATGGAAGAAGGATTCACAGATACATCCACATCCACAGTATGTGGATGAAGATCGAAGATTAGAGGGGGGAAAAAGAATACACAATGATGAAAAAAAGAGAAGTGCCGACAACTGAAAGTGCAAAATCTGTTACAGGTGATGCCACTGAACTTCACAAGTTCATCAAGAAAAAAGCCTTGTAACCCCGAAGAGAAGGAAATATTGTGAACAAGAAAAATATTTTTCTCCTAAAGAACCAGTTGTGTTATGCAAGACAACATAAGAAAAAAAAAAAATCAGAGGATGCCTGATCTGAGATTCCTATGTGTGTCTCACCAAGCATGTTGCCAACTCCAGGAAACACGGAAGGAAAACAAACAAAACAAAACAAAATGAAACAAAGGCTCCAGTCAGCCTCAGAAGTATTCAGATTTATAAATGCTACCTATTCCTTCAACCTGCACTACAGGTTCTGTATTTAAACATGCATTTTTAATTGAACCCAGTAATAATTTCAGTTTCCATATAGGGTTTTGTTTGTTTGTTTGTTTTTTGTTTGTTTGTTTGTTTCCCCCTAAGACAGGGGTCAGTGCTAGGTCTATTTGAAGATTTGTCTGTAGAAGTCTTATAAAGAGGGAGGATTTCATTTGTAGAGGCGTAGAACTGAAACTTGTTCTGGAACTTGGCTTAATTACTGATGTGCGGTTAGGCGGGGATTCCCCACACAGCCTCCGGCAGCTCTGGATTACCTTGAAGATACTGTAGCTATCATAATCTGAACGGATTCCTTATTCATCGTGCGTTGCCAGCCTGGGCCCACACTGTACCCATTCTTAATGATGCAGGCGGTGTTTTTTGCTACTTCAGAGCATTTCTTTCCTGTCTCTTCAAGGATCAGAATCTCTCCAGTTTAAGTGCAGGAGGAAGGAGAGGATTTCCTTGGTAGAGAAAAATTGCATGCAACTATATAGTTTCAGGGTGAGGTCATCGTATAGGAGAGAACTCTTTTAAACATAGGTTTGTGTTTCCTTTTCAAGTCCCTCGCGGCATTTCCAAAAGCGCAGGGGGAAGGGTCCACCCCAGCGTGCCTGCCGTAGCTATTAACTCCCTTTGTAAGGCTTAAGTACCTGAGAGGTATCTTCTAAATCCTGTCCCCGGTTCCTTTGGTGGGGTGATTCCTATATGGCACTTTGCCTAGGATTTAAGGCCGGTATTCTTGAGAATAATCTCTGGAAATGCTTTGAGCGTGTATGGAAGATGAATCCTGTTTTCTCTGGAGCAGTTTTAGTAGGACACCGTGGGGAAGGTTATTGTTGCCTTTAAATTGAGCATAAATGTGGGTGTTCGGAAATAATTCTTAGCCATCATAAAATTTACATTTAACAATTTTAATCCAACAAAAAACTTGGTTTGTTTTGTATATTGTGTTTGGCATGCAGGGATCAGTGCAAGCACCTCTGGGGCGAAATTCAGCAGCTGTTTAATAGTGGCAGCAATGCTGCAGAACATTTTTAGGACATAAAAAGCAGAAGAATAACTTATCTAATTGAAACTGTGTGGGGAATTTAAGTAGGCAGAATGTAATTACTCAAGCTGGAAGTTGGCCATTCAAATATTGAAGCCTTTAAAGAAATGTTAATAACTATTCACAGCTTTAGGAATGTATCTTCAAATCACAATTTTAATAAGAATAAAAAAAAAAAAAAAAAGAAAATACGTTTAGCAGCTTATGTTAGGGAAATATTGTATTAACTGTAGAGGACAAAAATGAAGGTAAATATTGAAATGCATGTGTTATCACAGGATGAGACTTTGATGTATCAATCCTATCTCCGACTAAAGCCTCCTGCTATAAAACATAAAACTCCCACATTGAAGTATGTTTCTGTTTTGCTTTTACCATGATAAATAGCTATCACACACACAAATGAAAGAAATTTGGCATAAAATATGGATAATAAAAGATGTCATTTAAGAAAATAACTTAGGGCAGTAGTTTTCATTTCAAAAACGTACAAAAGATGGAGAAGAGCAGTAGTTTGTTTTGCATAAACACTTTAAAAAATATTGTCTTTTTGATAGATTGATTGTTTGCTAGCTGTCGTATTGCATTAGTGATTGCTAGCCAATGTGGTTGTTCCTGAAGATCAAAAAAAATTGGCAGAGTTGCAAAATAGGCCTATAATTATATCAGAAGATAATTGTAATGTCTATTAGGTAGAACTAATTTACACTGATAATTTCTACAGAACCTTGCTCTCTTCAAAGTTTCTCTCTGAAAGCTTGCAAAGCAAAATTTATGTGTGTTATCAGGTTATTGTCACTGATTAGAATGTTAGCAAGCCTCTTCATTAACTCTATTTCATTAAAAATTGTTTTGAAGTAATATTTTGAATGGTATTTGAAATCTGTTTCACTTCAAGTGCTTAGCTGTAGTTTAGCTGGATTGCAGACAAATCTGAAGGCTGACACAGAAGCCTCCAATGGCAGTGGTGGTACTCTCAACTTCCTCTGCTAGCGAGAGCCATACCTATCAGTCTTAACAGTGACAAGCAAAGTAAGTCTGTGAATTTCTCCTAGAAATGCTAGGTTATTAATACTAGCATTAGTATCTTTCATGTGATACAGTGCAGTGAGATTTTCCAAGCGTGCACAGCTACTGGTTTGTCTTGAAAGCATCAGAACTGTCAGTGCACCACTGTGTCTCAGCTTACTAGTGGTGAGCTGATGAACCTTCCACTGGTCTGGTCATGTAGAGTTTGTTCACTGGTTATTTGTGCAGGGAAAAAGAGCTTACCTTTGGATACTGCATAATGGAGTGCAATCTAACCAGCAAATAATTAATTCTTTTGTTTAGCATGCTTAAACAATTCACAGAGGAGCAATAGATTGCATGTATTTATTCTTTTCTACATTGGTTTAGTGAAATGCATAACATTTAATACCCATGTAATAGTTTCGCAGTGCCAAATAAAAACAGAGCCATGAAGGTGAGGACAAGACCCTATAAAAAATTTTACCTTTTCTTCCCATATAAAATATTTTTAAATGATATAGAATTTCGTGTGTAAGTGTACAGATTAACTAGTTTTCAGCCATACTTAGTACAGCTTGGTAGAGATGCAATCATTAGGCAGCTTGATTTCCTTTTTCTCCTCTAAGCCTTCAGTTTTTGATCCTTTCTCCACCATCTCCTGGCAGAGATGGATCTGGGAAGAAGAGCTTAGATCAAATTTCTCCGAACTTAGAAGCAGCAGCTCTAATCCTTCTTTCCTGAATAATAATTAGATGAACATTCTTTTGGAAAGCATAGAAACTTATTTACATTGCTCTCTGGAGCTAGATTTAAGCTGGAATTGAGAACTTCTATTTTTTCCTCTAATACTGCTGTCCCACACAGCTGCATGTTTGCTCTCCAAAGTTATGTCTAACACTACTTTGTTTTTTAATTCTTGTCCAAGTAGAAGTTAACTAACTTTGGTGCCAGTTCTGTTCTCAATTACCAGATTTAGCTGAGTGGCAGTTGACATGCTGGAAGTATCTGGACCACCTTGGCCTGACCATAGTATAAATGGGCTAGCGTGTGTCACTGAAGCTCCCTGAGAAGGATGACATAATTCAGCAGCAACTTGGAATTGCCAAAGGCTATGATTTTTCACCCTATATGAAAGAGAAGAAAACTTGATTTTTCAAATGAATGGAGAGTCCTAAAACCTGAATTAGGGCAAATTAGTGTCATTTAGACTATTTTTGACCATTCTTGAATTGATAGACGTAAAACTGCCTTATTTGAATTATAGATTCAATGAAGGCATTTTCCTAATATTTTTTGTTTCTTTGCGTGGGCCCTTTTGTTTGTTTTCCTCTTTTTTGAGAAGAGCAAAGTTCCCACTCTATCCTGTGTCTCTACATTCCTCTTATCTGTTTAAAAACCTCCTTAGGAAAGGGAACTGTGAAGAGGCCAGGAAAAAATTATATCCAATGAGGCTGTAATGTTCTTGACTGCTTGCCCAAGACTGGGGGATGTGTGGTGGGAAGCACATGGCCCCAGAGTTCATATTTTGGTTTTGTATATATATTTGTTGCTCTGGATGGGAATTAGAGGACTTAAAAACAGAACAACAGCAACAAATGTTGAACCAATGTTCCTAAACCTAATGACATAGCTTTTTTTTTTTGTTTACTATGTATTTGTTGTTTTATTGTTTTGTTTCTGTTTTTGAACTCTCTTGACTTTGATGCCACTGTATTCCGAATACTGCTGTATCATTCTAATAGACATCCACTGTATTGTTTGGCTGGCTCTACTTGTGTTCTGCCGTATGCCAATATTACTGTTAGATCATTACTCTTCATCAAACTCGATCAACACTTAAAAGCACAAAAATTATAAGTGGTCAGCTTTGATTTCTAATTCTACTATATGTCACAGATCAGGTCTGAAATTTTCTGGCATGTCCCTTGCTTTATACAGGCTCTATTGAGGAAAGGAACAGTGAGCCCTAGAACTAGAAGCAAAAAGAATAATACGATGAACTCTATTTTTAAAAAGAAACCTTACTAGGGGTAAAAACACTCACAAACAAAGATAAAAAGAAATGAAGAGAAAGCTGAAGGTTCCCTAAGGAAACAGAATTTCCAGATTACAAGGATTTGTCATTTGCCACTAATCTAGGACTCTGATTCTCAGGCCATCCTCTGTAGAGCACTTCTGTGGAGTCTGAGGAGTTACTTTTTGTGAAAATTGTACAGCAATGATGAAAAATTGAAATAAGAGGTCATCTCACTATCCTAGGAAATTTTACTTGGATCTGGCTTCAAAGAGAATTGCCACCACTCCCTTATATTTGTCTTGTGGGGTTCTTGTGCAAGAAATCAAGTTAGGTATTCTTCCTTTTATGTTTCTATGCTGTGAAGAAGGTTGAGTTTAGTACACTGTTGGAACTAATATAGGAGGAGAGAGAAAGAAGGGAGCGAGCTCAACAGCAGAATCATCTGAAGTCATATAACTTCTAAGTCAAAGTAATGTGGACTTCAAGCAGTTTAGTGAGAATAAGTATTAGTAAATGTAGTAATCTAACCTATACTTTTAGTGGGGGAGGGGGTTCAAAATAAACATACGATTTGAAATCCATCTTCCTCTCACAACAACAATCTAAAATCAACAGGGTGAATATGTTTTAAGTTGTTATTCTCAATACTGTGGAAGGAATTTTTTGTACATGTGTAACTGCAGGATGGTGCATTGCAGATCTGCTACCAGGGCATGCATTTAATTTGCTGAATACCAGCTGATAGAGGAAGGAAGAAGGGGAAGAGTTTTAGTTTGTAAGAAAATATCTTTTCCTTGACCCAATATAAATTAAAAAAAAAAAAAAAAAAATTACTGAGGTACATAGTGGTCAAACAAGTTTACTGTTTTAATATGGTGATAGTTCCCTTCCAAGTGAATTAAATTTAAAAGAGAAAATTTCTTATAGGAAAAAAAACTAAATTGTGTTGCACACCTCTCCTAGACCTATACAAACTACAAAAAGGGCAAAATACAATGACAGGGAGATGACATGAAACCTCCTTAAATAAATTTGGGAAGGTTGTTTTTGGTTTTTTGTTTTTGTTTTGTGAAAAAGCTGCAGTAATGAGATGTCTAGAGGGGAAATGATTGAATATTTGCAAAATGAAAGCAACAGCCACAACTATCAAATGCTTCAATTAACCATTTGTAGCAGACTGCTTAATTTCATTCTGCATGCTACACTAGAAAGTTTCCTCACTAAATATTCTCACTTTATCTACTCTCTGCGCTATGGATTGTATCATCTTAATTATGCATTTATTCATCATCTCTCATATTGAAAAGGAATTCTTAACTCGGTTTATTTTAGAATTAGAGGAAATTTCTTTCTCCTGTATGTCACAGAGTAAGTGGAAAGCGTGCTTGGCTGCTGAAAGAATATAATGATACAATCCCTATTTCTGTATTTTTTCAACCTGAAAATGAGGAACAGGCTAAATCTTAACAAAAATATATTTAACAAATGAAAATCCCAAATCTTAAATGACTGTTAATTACAGTTGCTGAAAACGTTGTTGTGCATTCTCACTACCAGCAAGGGTAATTTCAGTATTGAAAACAATTTATTTTCTATCCAGTTTTCAAACTTCCCCAACACTGTGTCTCAACAGCTCCCCATAAATGTTTCTCTAAATGAATGCAGCAGACTTCAGTGGAGTGAAATCTTTTAATGTAAATTAATGACAGGTTTTGAAACATCAACATTTTCCCTTAAGTGTTCTGTTTGTTATTATTAAGATTCAGACCAAAGGAAATGCTGTTAATACTGAAAAGACAAAATAGGTAGTAGGTAGGGGCTTATCTCAATTTAGTTCTGTTTCAGCTGTTGTCTGGAGGTACCTTTGCTTAGTCATTATTCTAACCAACTTCTCTGAAATCTACTTGAAGGAAAGAATTCAAAAATTAGGGAAACAATGAAAAGATGCTTACAGTCAACTGAAGTGATGACATTTTCTGTTGAAGCTGAGGGAAATGCATGCAACCAAAACCAGAAATTTGGAAAAAGATGTTAGGAAAAACTGTTTGAAGTAGAACTAAAGGGAATAAAATTGGAGAAGATCGCAGAAGCATTATGAAAATTGATGTCTGTTAGTGTCATTTCTGTTTACCATGCTAAACAAACAGCTCTTTTCAGCAGTTTGTTCTAGCAGTCCTACTGTGAAATCTAATGCAACATTTCGCTTCATCTCCTTCCTCCTTGCACGCTGTCTCTCCACTGCAAATAAGGAATGCAGCTGGACACACTTCCAATCTTTCTTTCTTCTGCCTCGATGATAGTGGTAGCCATCTGGGATTTTTTGAAATGGCTGGCTAGCAAGATATTTTGCTGTTTACAATGACTAGCAATGCTTGTAAGCCTACAGAGATCTTAATTAGTTTTTCTTTATCTCTATTTTGGTACGTCTCAAAGTCTCTCGATGCTGAAATATACGCTGTCTCACACACTCCAAAAAGAAGAGAGAAGCACATTGTGAATGAGCTCATTTTGAACATCAGCTTATGGTTTCAGCAGCTCTGTTGGCTCTGTGCTTGGAGCAATGGGAAATGTTTTGGCAGCTCAATTGCGTGATTCCTTTTTTTCCTGATCCAAATGGGCAAACAGCTGGGATCTCACCATCTTAGAGACAATTGCTTACTGGAGTTCATTTATCTGGTGAACATCATGCTGTAATCTTATTGAATGGTACTTTGTTATTTTTCTTACTTTCCTTTTTGCCTAAGGAAAAGAATATTCAAGTTCAACCAGAGGGTCTTTACTATCTCTAGCTAAAAATTTGTTTAAAATTAAGAAGAAAAAAAAATTTGTGAAGTTCCAAGGAAGACAAGTAAAATTCCTTGTGGATACAGTTTAATGTGGTTTTCTCCTTTGAAAATAGATTTTTTTCTTTTGTTCTTCTTTGAAAGCACACAAACAATATTACTGATGTTCAGCAGTTATATGCAGTAGACCCACAACGGTCTGATTGTGAAGTTTTTTTCCTTTGCCTATAGAAAGGAATTAGTGATTGCCCCAAAAGAAAACGAATTTAAAAACTCAAGAGCAGATACTTTTCAAGCACTTATTGAAAGCAGTTCTCAAGGTCCTTAAAATGCTTTGATAGAAGTATGAATGGTATCCATAAAGAACATGAAGTAACACTGTGTTATCAATTGAAGGACATATACTTCACAGTCAGTAGCTCCAAAAATGCAAATGTAATTTAAATCTCAGATTTTTCTTAACCAATATTTGATTTAAGTCATCTAGTGATTTTTAATTGACTGTTCCCTCCCAAGTTTCCACTAGTAACTCTTCTTTAATCTTCTGGAAAAGGACATGGAATGATAGGAGAATACACTAAAACTGTTGTCAGTACTTATCAGATAACAAAGAGATGTTCAAGTCTTTTGGTTCACAGAGAAATTAAATTCACTGTTTCTTTCTTTTTGTAGTGATGAAGACTGACATGTTTACATATTTAAAGAATAGTGGAACTGATTTTACTTTCAAGCCATAGATGTTAATCTTCTGGCTATCTGCATCAGCTGATTTGATTACCGTAGTATAAGACAGGACCTCTGTATGGGAACTGCTGAGTCACGGCCTGAACTTCTGATTGATCACCTGAGGCGAGCCATGAGTCAGCCAGAGGAGCACAGGTGAAGGCAATTCCTAGACCTAGAAGGTTCTCTTCTGGAGATTGCTTCACCCTGTGAGTGAGCCCAGGGCAGGGTTAAGTTTTCTATTTATTCTCTTTCGTTATCATAGTCTGCTTTGCCTAACTCTGTTGTTTATTTTGTGATTATAACATCCTAGTATTCTTTGATGATACAACTTTTTTGTATAATTCTTTTTTGGAGGAAAGGGAGCTATTTTTCTACATCTATTAATAAATTTAAATAAGAAAAATAGTAGAATAGGAAGTAATTATTTTTTTTTTTATTTCTTGACTTAATGCCCTATTTCTAGTGTGATCAAGTACTGTTATTGTTGTTTGGGTAGCAGAAATTAATTAAATATATCCATCTGCAACCTGTTGCGTTCCTCTGGGTGCTGGAAACAAGCAGTATGAATATAACTTTGCAGCTGGTGGAATTGCAGTGATTAGAGAAGTATTTTAGAAAGTTCAAGAACGTTATTTCCATTCTTCTTTTGACTTTTTTTTTTTTTTTTTTTTTTTTTTTTAATACTCTCATTTTTAAATAGACCTGAAATCATTGCAGCTGAATGAGGTGATGGTGTGTTAGAGATGGAAGAGAGGCAATGTAGTAAACATAATCAGGGCTAGACTAATAACGAATAGTAGCTGTGAAAAGGAGATTTGTGTGTGTGATCATTTGTGTCTTTCTCTCACCATCTTTGGGATGTAGCTGTTAAAATAGTTTTCCTTTTTCTAGCTAGTCTCAATTCCATTAAGTAGCCATTGATCTTCATCTACTCTGGGTTTTGTTTGTTCTGTGTTTTTTTTTTTTCTTGTCTCTCACTTCTCTTGCATTTTCTCAGACATCTGGGGTTTCACCTTAGATTTGCTACAGCTTCTGTGATTGACTTCGTCAGCCTTATGGAACTAAATGGCAGCAATTCCAGATCAGAAAGGCCGTGCTGGCTCTGCTTTCCTTGCTATCCTCATTAAGGTGATGTGAGTATTTTAATACCATAAATATATTGATTGGATGGGGCACTAGGCAGCCTGGTCCAGTATTGAATGGGGAGGTCAGTGGCCCTGCATGCAGCAGGGGGGTTGGAGATTCATGATGCTTGAGGTCCCTTCCATCCCTGGCCATTCTGTGATTCCCACACTGATAAACATGTTGAACAACATCTGTGACAAAATGTAGTCATGCAGTAGTGAATCTACTGCAAGAATGCAGTAGCAAACTAGCTGGCTTAAAGTGTATGTTTGTAATACGTTACATTTACTTCACTGTGGTCCCTGGAAGATGGCGTAAGATTTTGCCTAGTTTCAGTGTTGACCTGCTGCCATGTGGGATATTGTGGGTGGAGCCTAAATCTCACATAATACTTAAGTTATATTCTTACTTACTGCCATCTTCCAAGGTAATTCCTCCTTTGAGTTTTTATTGATCGCTCATCTTTAAAGAAGCAATAGCTTTCAGTCAATCTCTAGTGGTCAAATGGTTCTCAGTCCTGTATTAAAGCCTCTATTTTCTTAAGTATTTTTAATTCGGTCACTCTTATAAAGAATCCTTGGACTTAATCCATTCTTAAAGACTTCACTTGTGCTTGTCCAACGATTGTCAGAAAAACTCCTTGTCCAGAAGTTCTTAAGGATTTCATATTCTGAAGAATAACTAATTAATAGAAATAAGGATGAAATGTGTATTCTTAATTTTCTGTTACCAGTTTTTACAAATAGCTTTACTATAGCTGTTTGTACAATATTTTCATTTTTATAAAATAATTAGACTTTTCTATGTTAAAAGCACATTAGAAACTGGTAAGCCTTCGAAGGATATATGTACATCCTTCGCTCTGAAAATAATGCCTCCTGTTCGTTTCTGTGGAAATGACCACATATACAGAGAGCATAATAACATTTCTTACAGCACATTCTCTGCTGCAAAACACTCTTTTCAATGTAGCCACTGCCATTACCTATTCATTTTCGCCAGTGATGGACAAGAACCAGCACGCTGGCTGCACTGATTAAAAAATGTATACAAATTGAGGTGCCCCATTGTTTCACTTTCACTAAGGTGAAAACGTTTTCACTACGAAAATGTTGCCCATAAAGTACAGTTTTCACTGTGCTAACGTTGATTAATTTGTCTCCAGAAACTTTCAGAAAGTTTTTTAGAGCTTGATGAATATCTTGTTTCGTCTAGTCAAATGCTGTTGGTATTCTGCTTCAGCTGTCTATCTACAAAGTTTACTTACTGCCTTCTACTTGGTTTGATATTTATGAGTATATGTTTAAACAACTAAAGACTTCTCAACAGTGTAGGCAGAACTAAATTTTTGCCTCTCAAAGAACATGGACAAAACTTGTCTCTCCTTCACATGGGATAAAGAAAGAGAGACATGAAGATTTAAATGTGCATCTCTCAATACCGTTCATCAGCAGCTGTTTCTAGTAGTTGCCTCTACAATGAATATGAAACATAAATAGAATTAACAATGCACAACGCTAATTTTGAAATGTGATAGAGTTTTATGCACAAAAAGGAAAGGCTCACAAACTTAAAGGTTTTATTCATTGTAATTAACTAAAGCATTCAATGATCAAGGTGAATAAAGCTCAGCATTTATTGTGAAGATATTTTGCTAATTCTGGTTGAAATATACTAAATTAACAATGGGGGGAGGGGGAAGGTAAGTGGCAACCAGAACATGAAAGTGAGTAAACAAAGTATGCTGATGCTCCTCAGACTATAATACTTGAAAATATATGGATGCATTGTCAGACTAGAAACTAAATTGCACTTGTAGCTGTCATAGGCCTACTCAAATGAAGCCTGTACAGGTCAATTCATTTAACACATTTTTTTTCTCTAGTGTATGAGAAAAACAGCACATCAGTGCTTCCTAAGAATGAAGAATTTCAGGTCTACAGTTTGCATGAGTGATCAAATATTTATAGCTATGACATGTAAGGCAGTCTAAACGAAGCAAATAAAAAGCTGGAAGTAAGATTTCTGAAGTTTCACACTGCTAATGGTTATGCATATTCTTCCAATAAAGAGGTTATATTTTCAACAATGTTTAGTCTTTTATTTCCTTATCCAGTGCACCCTAGCATTTTGCAATATTAATTCACTGGAAAATATACATTGCTGTAATTAAGAAGGTAAAAATCTACCCTAAAAAATATATTAATGAAAAAAATGTTCAAAAATGGCCTCAAAAAATCATCCACATCATCTGTCTATCCCAGAACCGAATTGGCTGCAACTAGATCTACTTGACATCGGTAATTTGTTCAATAGCAAACATCTCCTAAATAGATTTTTTATTATTATTTTATTTCTTGCATTCCTTTCTCCTATCTCACTTGTGTCTTCCATCTTGCTATTAAGTGCTTTTTTTCTTCACCTTTAGTCAGTAAGCATTGGAATCTACCTATTTCTTTTTTACTTAATATTTTGTAATAAGTCAAAGACTGTTATGAGGAGAATGAAAAAATATAATGCCTTATCCAATTAATACACATAGCCAGAAGCACTAGAAGTGTGTAAAATGGATATGTTATGAAAGCCTAAATATTAAGTTTCATGGACTTATATTTAAAATCTTATTCAGAAAGATTGCACAGATCTTTGCTAATCTCCTAGGATTTCTGTTATTTCTACTCTATTGTGAAAATAGCTTATTGCAGTTTTGTACTTCAATTATTGTAATTGAGATTTAAAATTTATATATATATGTAGTATAACTGCATATGTGTTTTGAGGATGGTTGGATTTGTGTTGGTTTGTGCTGCAAAAGCACATTTGAAATCTTCTGATATTTTGGATATATTGCTGTTCTGTCAGAGATACATTTTCCATTGTTTTCATTGTTGCCATTTTTTGCATTGTTTTGTAAGGTTGCTAAAGCCAATTTAGAGTGAGGAAGAGAACAGAGACAAACCTGGGGACTGGTGATCCCTCTCCTTTCATGTTTTCTTCAGGGTAAGGCATTGTATTGTAGAGGTTTTGTAAGTCAATGCCCTATCACAAGAAACAAAAAGCAGGACTGATGAGTTTCAGTGTTGGTGTCCCCAGGTAGTTATCTTCAAGGTTTTTGGCCATCGGTAACATCATTCCCAGCTCCTCACCTCCTCTCATGCTGACTGTGGGATCAAGTTGGTTAGTTACTTCGTACTAGACTGACATACTATTATGTGCTATGGTGCCAGCATTTTCTGTGGTCATCATGAATGTGGTTTACCATGGACTTACCTGAGACTTACTATCTTTCATCTAACCACAAGCCTGAAGGAAATGGGAACTGTAAGGAGAGAAAACCAATTCAAGCTAATTCTGGAAGAGATTTGAAAGCTGTCAGCAAGAGAAAAACAATTCGAAGAAAGACAAGTATTTGCTGTCAAGAGCTGTTATCCTTTAAGAGGGATGCTCTCAGATTCTTGCAATTTCTTGACAACGAAATAAAATCAGTAAGCCAGAATACTTATTTGGCAACTCAGAGATTTTTCCACTGTTTGATATCACCTCTAGACTCAAGCAGCATTATGATGTATGTTTTCCGAGAACTAACATAGCCAAGATTTGTTACAAAAGCCTGGGGAAACTCCTTTTCCTTTAACTTAAAAAAGCATTCCGAAGTCTAAAACTTTAAGGTGTTGGTTTCCCCCTGCTTCAATTTTTGTTTCAGGCTGAGAATAAAAGGAAACAATACTGTATGCAAGTCTGAAGTCCTTAGGCAAAATTGTTCATAAGCTACCCATGAACATGGAGTCAAAATGAAATGTAACTTTAAAATAAATGGAATGCCTCCCCCTACTGTATAGAAAAAAATAATAAAATTAATATAATCAATTTTGAAAGAAAATGTTATCAAGTCAAATTTTATTTTTATAAAATTTGATCAACTTTTAAGATATTTAAGTATGATTCGGGTACTTCACTGCTAATTACAGAATTAAGGTATTTTATGAATTGGATCCCAATGCAAAAAATACAAAAAAACTGCAGTGTGATCTGAAATATTTCCATTTTAGGATTTCATTAGGTTTTTATGAATGATTAATTAAGAATTTTGCAATATATCTAATCTCGTGGCAGTACATATAAAATGAGCATTTACAAATTCCACATTAGATTTATTTTCTTTAGGTTTGTCATTCTTCAGGTATGCAAACAATGCACGAGCTCATTAAAAATATCGCTTCACTTATTAGGAAATGCTCAGTCTCTGAAGAAATTCCTGTTTCAGTTCTTGAGATTAAAAAACATGAGGACTGCTCTGAAAGTATTATCTCCTGTTTTATTACGTTGGACCATGACATCATAGGTGGTTGTTTGCGGTACGAAAGTAGAGGCTGTTAAATTTTGTTGCCGTGTAACAGATAACAGCAGAGGGGCAGTCTGACAAAATGGTGCATGACATGAAGTGGGTATGAAGCAAAAGTGTGTCACTGAATTCCTCTATATGAAAAAAAATGCACCCATTCAGAGTTTATGTATAAGATCCAGTAGATTTAACTACTTTTTTTGATTAATAAAGAACTCAAAGATCTTTAGACTTGATACTAATGCTCTGAAGAGCATTAGAAACAAGACGTCCATTCACAAAATTTTTGTTGCACGAGAAGTTTCATTTTAGGTTATGCTCCATTATACTGGTAGTAAGGGAGAAATTACAGAAACATAGGGGTTTGAAGGAACCTATGGAGTTTGTGTTATCCAATTCCCCTGCAAAAGTATGTTCCCCACAATAGGTTGCACAGGAAAGTGTCCAGATGTGTTTTGAATATCTCCAGAGAAAGAGATTCCACAACATCTCTGGACATCTTATTATAGTAAATTAGAATTATTTCTATTTGCTGTGTTCTTATTTCTTTTTTTTTCTTTTTCTTTTTTTGTGTGTGTGTTGTAATTCACTTAGTAGGCAATTTCTAGCTCGGAAAGACAAGCACGTCCCTCTGATTTCTGAAGTTTCTTCTGTGTGAGTAATCCTCTGTAAATTTTCATACCAAACACCGCAAGTTGTTTTCTTCATGTACTCAGCATTGATTTACTAACACGTGATTGGGCTAACTAATTTGGATCTTTGTCTTTGGGATCTACCAAAGCACTAAGCTACAACTAGAGTCGGTTTTTTGTTTTGTTTGAGTTGGTTTGTTTTCACAGTTTTGTTGTTGATTTTTTTTTTTTAGCTCTTGTTTTGATCCTCTTCACAGATGTAGAGTTCTGCTTTTTCAGGGTAGAATACTCAACTATATTTAGATAAGTGGAAAAAATATACGATGTGTCAATCTTGATTGTAATGGAGACAATACTGGTTTGAATATTGAAGATTCTATGACAATTGTTTTATGTAAAGTGACTGCTGTTTTAATTCTAAGCAAAGAGTCTAACAGAAAGTCAAACCTCATATTGTGTCAGATCATTTTAGATTGCCATAATGAATTAGGAAAATCATAAATAAGCTCCAGAAGTTGTTACTACTAAATGATCCAAGATTTCTGAAACTTAGAATTTATTTTTCCCTCTCCATTTCTACAGGAGTTTTAATCCCTTCTTTTCGTGCTTATTCATCACTTCAGCTAAACCAGGTGCTTTACGTACTGTGCCTGTAGTTCAGCAACAACAGAGACAAATAGAAGTATTCTTATAACCCCAGCAAAACATATCTCTCTTCAAGGAGTTCGTAGTTTCTTTCGTATGTATGTTTTTCTTTCTTTTTTGTTACTTAGCCTAAGACATTTTGCAGGCTTTATGTTTTCATTACAAAATTTTGCAGTCTAAAATCTCTGAAAGGAAAAAAAATCATAGTATGGCTCAAAACTGTAAGACTATCTTCTATATGAATCTAATGGAACACCATTTACATCAATGCATTTTTGTTAGGCTTGTGCCAGATTTTCAGATGTTCTTTTCTATATGCTTGTTCATATTGTCCTTTCTAGGTCTTCAAGCAATTAGTTTTCATTTGCATGCATCATTTCACTGCTTTGCTCCCAAGATACAGTCCTTGCTGGCTGTGCTATGATTTTATTCCCTCCAGTTTTTTCCATTTGGGCTTTTTATTCATTTTCTTCAGGCTTCTCTTTGAGCTCTGCATCTTTGGGGCTCCTGGTTTACTCTCTCCTTTGTTAATTTTAGTTGCTGGCACATTGTGCTTCTTACAAATAGAAGAAGGCACAATATGGATTTTTATTTATTTATTTTTAGTTTCTGAACAATTACACCAGTCACTTATGTCAATTTCCCTCCACAAAAACTATCTATTATTGATATTTATTCATAGTATGATTTTGATTTTCTGTTCCCCAAAATTCTGTATGAACAAACAAGTAATTTTCCCAGGGAGAATTTCTGAAAGAAATTAGTAAGTCAAAGGAGGCTTATATGTGAGAATCTATTACGTTACAGATTTTATGTGTATAAAATATAAATATACGTATATATAGTAAGTATTCTTAATTGTTTATTGTTTAGTTGTTTGGGTTTTTTTGTTTTGTTTTTAACTGTTTCACAATGGATCTTGGCATTTGTTTATGTTATTAGAGATTAACCCCTCACAAGAAAACAAAAACCAGTTAATCATGTTATAGTCATAGGCAAAATTCTTGAAAGTATAACTAGAAAAAAAAACAAAATATATTAGTCCTTATTTTTAAAAAAGGATTGCCTTCTTTCAATATCTATTTTCAGTTATTGTTTGAGTTGTCCTTCGCTAAATTCTTTCATTTTTTTCCTCACAATTACCTGAATCGAATTACAATCTATTCATATATCTAATTTTAAATAAAAATACTGAACACAATTTTTAATTACTTGTATCTAGTAGGGTTTGTTTAATATTTAACTTCAGTATTTATAACTTTAACAAAACATTATGTACTGTAGGATATTGTATTTCCGAAGAATTATTTTAGAAATTACGAGAAAATTATTTGTTTCCCCCTCAGTTACTCCCTTTAGGAATTCATGTGTATAAATAATGGAAATATAAAAACATTGTCTTGTATTTAGATATTAAAGGGCTTTGTTATAGGAAATATTAGCCTCAAATGACCAGATGTTGATTGCTGTGTGTTTACCATGTACATGTTAATAATGGTTTAAGTTTGATTCTTTAATTGCAAACTTGTAAGTTCATCATGACTCCCTTAAACTAAAACTTAATAATAAACTGCAGTATTTTAGTAAAGACGAAAAAAATGAAGTGTTATTTTTTTTTTAAAAAAAAAGCATTTTAGTTGTTTCTGGTAGCAAATAAATTTGGTGATAATAATGGTGACAATCAGTAAAACCAGTGATATACATATCACTGTGCTGTGAGAAGGAACCTAGGCAAAACAAAATATTGAGAGTGAATTCTTTTATTTTTTTTCTTTTCTGCAAAATTATTTACATTCAAGATTTTACTCAGCTTCAAAAGGTTTGTGTCCTTTGACATATGCAGTCTTCTGTACACTGGATTGAACTAAAAAAAATATTTTTGCAGGATAAATAGATGTGGCAAAAAGAACTGGATGCAAGGAAAGAACAAGACATTCTGGTATTTGGCTGTGGGACTTTTTTCAAGTGTAAGTCAGATCTTAGATCGCAGTAATGTTTTCCAGGTTAGTTTTGCAGTTTTTGTGACAAAAAGAAAGTTCAGATACTGGAAAACAAACCTGGAAAACATTATTGTAACTGAAGATCTAATAACAATATGAAATGAAGTATTTGTGAAGAATGCCATTAGATATTTAGAACAAGGTACTTTTTCTGGTCCTTTATTCTGAGGGCAGGGAATAGACTATGCGGACATAGACTATTGATCAACATTTCACCTTTGCTCTGTACTGGATTTTCTTTTCCCATCAATATTATGTGCATAATTCTTTTCCTCTCACTGGTTTCTCATGAGCTGCAGTAGAGGGCAAAATAGGAGTATCAACATCATTAAAATTAAGAAAATTGAGTAATCAATGTAAATTAAATTGTCATTATTTTGCAAAGCTACAGCTGTGGCAAGATGTTCTTTTTCCTGCATTTTAAGTTAAGCAAATATTGAGAATTGAAGCACTCTGGTATGCAATCATGTCCAAGATACAAGTGGCATTGGGAAGCCCATGCAAATTAGGATTATATTTTCTTTAAAAGGCATCAACTTGTATTCCTTCAGTTCCACTTATGATTATTGGACCAATGCTCATTTTTGATTGTTGATAATTTTCTTGAATATACTTTTTATTTTGAAAATAATAATCTTTTATCTTGCACTCAAGTACCCTCTCAGAGAGGTTATTAGTGAGATGAATAATTTGCTATCTCATTTGAGTTGTTTGTCTAAAAACACGTTGTTAAACATTTCTAAATATTATGCATGATCAAAATGCAGTGACCACGTGCTGATATTTAAGATTTTAGTAGTGCAAGGTAGCTTGCAGTAAGTACTTGAATTTGCAAAACATTCCTTCATATATGTAGGATGTATTGAACTTCAGGGCAGTTTGTTAGATAAAACTAGATTTGTCTAGTTTTGTTGTCTATATCATGGCATACTCTTTGTGCTTATTGCCCTGAAAGAGCTCTGGTGCAATGAGTTTTTGAGTTTTTTGACCTGTTCTTACTGTGCTTAGTTTAAAGCACAGCTGGAGAGTGACAAATAACTACTAGGTTTTCTTACAGAGGAAATACTTCAATCACTTACACGTGACTGGAAATACTATTTCTCCTCTTCTGTCATCAGGTCCATGGTTCAGGCTGTATGCTTTATAAAACAGAGGAACAGCTCCTAGCCAAGCACCTGATTCACCTGGAGAAAAGTAACTTATTATTAGTAACCAATAGTCAATGTTTGGTTCTGCCAGTATCAACAACTCTTTTAAAAAAATCAAGAGGACGTCTTGCATCCTTTGGCATCCCCCTCCACTGGAAAGATTAGCAAGAGTATCAGATCAAGAGACAGAAGGCTTTAAAGCCTGCAGTTAAAGCTCGTGTACTTTGTCCACGTTCATGTCTAATTTCATAGCATTATCCACAGATGAAGTCAGCCACAGCCACTTAGTCTAATCATTCCTCTATGTCTTGATAGCAAATTAGATAAAAATATCATATGCTCATCAAGATTGTCATCAGGATTTCATACATACTATTTTCTTAATTACTAAGATTTTGGGTAAAACTGATCTAGTAATTGTAGTGCTGCAGATTACATGATCGGCAATGGGTTCAGCTTTATAGTACACATACTATAATTAAGGTTAAAGTTACTTTTAACTTACAAAGTCAGAACAACAGAATTAAATAAGCACACATGGGTTAAAAGAAGTTACAAATCTGTTAAAATATTATGATGCTATTATGCTGAATAGGTTCAACAGGATGCTTAAATTCCTTCGCGTTCTGTATTCATAGTTACGAGCAAAAAGTAGAAAACTCATTAAATCAAATTAAATGGCGACACGCACTCAGACATTCTAAACTGGGAAATAGTGAAAAATGTCAAGTTCACGGATTTATCTTATCCCTGATGACATTTTTTTTTCCTTAATTTCTATCCTACTTTTTTTTTTTGTCAAAGAATTGCTTGAAAACTGACAAAATCTACAAATAAAATCGAGTATATTGACATGTTAATGTAAAATATGAAAAGGCTTTTCCATTAATGTGCTGATAACAGCACATAATGTATTTTTTTATAGAATAGTCTGCTGACTTGAAATACTGTAGCAGCCTTTGTGCTTGACAGCTTGGGAACTATAGAAATTACAGTGTGTGTGGAGGCTCATTTGCATAACCTCAGTGCATCAGTTCAAGAAGTTATTATCACTTTAAAGCATTAAAAGGCACACATTTTCTGATATCTTGATTTTTTATTATTACAAAATAATTAATATAGTTCTAGGCCTTCTTTACAAAAAAAGGTATTTTAGATATCTGTTCTGCATGAAAAGATATTTTTGTATGAGAAACTTCAACAAATAAACTGGAAAAATCTTTAGGTAACTGCAAAATTGAACACCATAGATTTCTCCTCTTATCAGAGATTTGCTCTATATTTTCAGTCTTGCAATTTAATCTCCATTCATTCTTGATGCAGGAATCAAAAGGAACCGTTTCTTCAAAACGCAGCTTGACTTGTATTGTCTTTTTCTCTCTCTCTCTTTTTTTTTTTTTTTTCCTAGCTGGAAATCTTGTAGAGTTAGACATCACTTTATTGCACTGTTTATTCACCAGAAAAATGAGACAAACAAAAAAAAGGGAAACAAAACAAAGCAAAACAAACAAACAAAATCTATCAGACTAGGAGGAAGAATCCATGTGTGTATGTTTTGAGTTTTATTGAAGGGTGATGGTGGTGATTGTTTACAAAAGCTATGGAACAAGCAAATAGATTTTAATGTGGGATGGTCTGTTCAGAAAGGGAAAGGTGCGGACTTGAAATTTATCTTCTGTGAGTTTCTTATCATTCTGGGCTTTTTCCACCATGTTTTTCGAGTATGCACAAAGTATAAATACGGTTCTATAAATAACTCTTACTAGTTTGCTAATTAAATCTCCTTAAGAAGCTGTAAATCATGCTTGCTGCTGAATGCCTAGCATGAAAGGTAGGAGACTATATATACAGCCTGACTTACTTGACTTTACTGCTACTCTAAACTCTCTGTTGAAGAAAAAGTACATACAAGGCTTCATGTTGTCATAGTTTTATGATTTTTGTTATAAGTATTCTACATCAAAACATCACGTAAAGCACTGGGAATTAATGAATTAATGCTCCAACTCTGTGGACTTCGATTTTCCAGGTACCTGATTCTCTGAAGAGAAGCACTGCATACTCCAGAGGACTTCGCATCCAAAGGGAAAGATTGCAAGTCACAAGATTCTCCCCGCCCTCTTGCTGCCTGGCAGTGTGTGGATGTGCTCCCCAGCTGTTTCGCCTTTAACTTTAGAGTAAAGCCTTCAGTTTCAGACACTGTCTCTCTCCGTTTATTTCATTTGTTAACCTCAGTTGCAATTATATATTGTATTGTGCTATCTTGCATTCTGATATCATATATAGTAAATTAATTCCTCAGATCATTGCGGCTGTTCTTAGTGCAATCTCCCATCTCCTTACCCTTCCCCTTTTTTCCCTTTCTGCAGGGCCTGGGTCCATGGGTTCCCTGCCCCGTTAGTCACAGAACCAGGCTGAACTGCCCTGTAAACACTTGGCACCTGTCCCCATCAGGGACACAGATAGATCTAGAGATAACTCTATGATACATGTAAATGTTTTTGTCTGTATTAACCTAGATATTTCCCTGGAGAGGTCTTCCAACAGTATTTTGAAATTTCATTTTTTTATCATCTTTTACCAGAGGCTTAATGAAAAAAGATTATAATTTTATTAGCTTTTACCTTCTTCCCCCTTTCTTGCCATCTCCCTTTGGGGGAATTTGTTTGAAGCTGCAGCAGCAACTTAAGATTTGAAAAGTTGTTCCTTCAAGAACTTCTTTTTTTCTTAGAATTCATTACTTTTATACTGAATTCATCAGAAAAAATATTAGATGAAACAGACTTTTTTTTATAGCTTCAGATTTTCTTTCTGACGTTACATGATGGTATTATAACTATGAATTCTTCACAGTAGAAAACATTTTTTCTTCTCGAATACAGAATGAAATAGATGTTAAATATTCTGATAGTTGATCAAGTTTTCATCTCTATTAAGTTGATATTTTGCAACCTAGAAAAATGAGAATATTTGATTTTGAACTTCAGACAGTGAAGTAGCTGGCTTGTAATTGTAGGTTAACAATTTCTTTGGTTTATTACTTTATAACTGTATGGGAACTGCTGAGTCACGGCCTGAACCTCTGATTGATCACCTGAGGTGGGCAGTGAGTCAGCCAGAGGAACACAGGTGAAGGCAATTCCTAGACCCATTTAAGAGCTGGCTAGCAGTGGGGAAGGATCTCTTCTGGAGATCTGCTCTGCTGGTGTTTTGTGAGTGAGCCCGGGATAGGGGTAAGCCTTCTATTTTTTCTCTTTTGTTATCATAGTCTGCTTTGCCTAACTTTCTTGGGTTTTTTTTGTGATTATAACATCCTAATATTTTTTGATTATACAGTAACAAGAAAAAAACAAAAAGAACAGTCAGGGGAACAAGGATTCTAGAGTCCTAGAAATAGCCCTGTATTGCACTCAGAATTAGAATTGAAATAGTTTGACTCTGCAAGTTTGGACTCTTACAGACATATGAGAACTTAAGTTTGTTGTTTGGCCATTAATTCATAGCATCATTTATAGAGACACATCTAACTTAAATTTAAGTATTTCTTTGATTAAGTAATGATCAAAATAATGATCCAAATAAAATTAGTAGTTTTGAGAAATGCTAGATCATGCTGCATGGTGGGTTTTACTTAATTCAATCTGTATTATATACTCAATATACTTAAACTGCATTTCTCATTTTCCTGTAGTTTTTTTGCATCCCTGATTTGTTTCTGAGAGTTTTCTACCAATCTGGTTAAATTCTTTCTGCAAACTGTTTTCATTCCTGTGAAAATGTGTGTGTTATACTAAACACCCACGTCATGTTCTAATTTAGGGTTTTTTTTGTTTGTTTGTTTTTTTTCTCTCTTTTCTAAATCTTTTTTTTCCCCACAGCATGCTTGGGATTTCTTATTGATGGGTGTTTGTGAAACTGAACACTGAGTTTATTTTCAAAATGTATTCACTAAGTCAGTGCAGATGTAGTTAACTTCTTAAAAAAATTAATGCCAGGTTCTGAGTATAGTGTGTTGGGGTTCTTGTTCACTTCCTTCTGAAGTTGCTGTTCTTTGTCATTACTTCTGCCACTCTTACAAGGTGCCATGCATGACAAAGACAATAGTAGTGCTTATTTCTTCTTGGACCTTCTTAGTAAAAATGCCCTTCAACACCAGGAAAATACCAAGAAAGTGTCGGGAAACAGTGGAATTTGTACAGTTCGTAAAGCCACATGAGACTTTTGGTTCAGAATTCTTGTGTATTAAAATTAGTGTAAGGAAGATTATTTTTTGTTTCTTAGTGGATAATACCTTGGTAATATTTTGAATATTATGTTACTGCACAGTAGGAGTCATTAGCTTGCATAAACATTATATTTGTATAAAAAGAACATTGTTAATGCTTTAAGTAAACTTCCTACACCTTTTAATTCAGGGAAACATTAAGAGTTTTTATTCTTAACAAGCAGCATTTTTCTGTTGGGATTAGCAGTATGGAAAGCAAGCTGGCTCAGCTAATTTGTCCACTACAATAGTTAAAGGCCAACACGCTGTATTAATGCAAAATAGCAACATTAAGATAATTTATAATTCTCAGGCACGTTTTCATACTGTTCAGAATGCAGAATGTGCAATTGTTGGTAATATTTTTTTTTTTTTTTGAGAGTGTAGCACATAATCTCTAGTGAATGTATTGACACGCTCTTCATTTCTTGCTTAATTTTTTCTTACGGAAGCCAAATTCTCTTTTGAAATTGCAACCTAATTTCCACTGAAGTTTTGGTAAAATAACTTCTGAATTAGTTCCCAGTGATGGATTTTATCATTTTCTTTACTTTCACTTAAAAGAGCTGTATGTTTATTTTATTATTACACGTGTGCTATCATTCATGTTTATTGCAATTCTGCAATAGCTGCTTCCACTGTGTAATTTACCATTCATTCATTTAGCTTCTGGAGAAGCTTTTACAAACTTCTGAATAGTTATTTTGTGTCAGTTTCAGCTGCCAGCTTGTACTCTGAGACACTTCCTTGGTAACAGTTTCCCTGATTCTACATTTTTTTAAAGAACTATCAGTGATGAGAGTAGTCTGTGATATAAATAAGGAGTTAATTTCCCCTTTGTCTCGCAGGCATAACGTGTAGTGACTTTGAGAGGATCTGTATCTCTGTAAATGGAATCAGAATTGCGTCACAGAGGCACAAATTATCTTTCTAGTTTTTGTATCACCTACAGTCATGGTTCTGGAAGCGTTGTACTAACAGAGTTGTCCAAACTGTCATGTTTTTTCTCCTTTTTTTTCCCACTTTCTTACTTTTTTTTCTTTTTAAGTAGGTGTTGATGTAGTCCTACCTTTTTTTTTTTTAATTGCCCGTCTGTGCCATCTAGCTAAAATAGTTGTCTTTAGGTATCTGTAGTTTTGATTGCAAGTCATTCACTTTTAGTGTGTTTTTATTTTCTTTTGGTTAGTTGCTGTTTTTAAAATTTTGTATTACATCATATTCATTTGAAAAGAACTCTGAAGATCACATAAAAACTGCAGAATCCTTTAGCCTATCATACTAGACATAATGGAGAATTTCTTCAAGAAATCAGTGAACTGTGGATAGTTTGGTCATAAGCTGTTTTTTCATGACAAAACTCGTTTTATATTTTGAGCTATCTTCTGAACCTGTGTTTACTTTCTGTATTGCTTTACGGAGAATAGAGGTTAATATTTCTCAAAACAATGAGGAATCTTAATTTTACACAAGGTCACATTGCCAAGTTTTCAAAAGAGACAGCAATTTTTATTCCACTTACTGTGATCTATGTTCATGCAAGTATGCAAGCTGAACTCTTACCTGTAAAATAGCGAAAACTATGACAGAAACTGAGTGTACACATCTGGGTTGTGTAATATAGTTATGTGAGGTTTAGACATCCAGAAGTTTTGTTAAGGTCTTCGTTCAGTTGTCATAGAATCAAGAATATTTTGGGGGTATTTACAGTGGTTTGTTTCTCTTAATGCAGATAATGAGGTCATAACTCAGAGTTGCATTTGCTTTTGAAGAATATTACCATTAATATGTATGCTTTTGAATTGCACTGTTTATAACTTAACTTGGAATTTAAATCATAGTCTTAGACACTTTTATAGTTATTTCTATTATCTGCTTTTTCCCCTAGGTCTAACTTGTTGAAAAGTATTCTAAAAAAAAGTCTTTTCCTCTAGTATTTCCCTATAGATATCAGAAATTTAAGAAGTTAGAGACAGTTGCAAAATGTTCTTTCAGTTTTCTATCCTTCAGTTTTAAAGATCTTAAAATTCAGACATTTTGGAACTAATAAAAAAAATTGTTGTTCCTCTAAATTTTAAATGAGTTGGGGAATGTGTAATTTTCTTGTTTGTATTTATACTGTTGTTCAGTTAAACCTTCTTTTGTCAGTCAGGGTCCACTGAATGTGTATTTTCCCTCAAAGTCATAATTCTTACGTCTCTTGTGACTTTTATAGTTATTTTGTATGGCTTCAGAGTGACAGATTTAAGTCTTTTTATAGTTATTGAAGTTGAAATATATCTTGATTCTAGTCTCTCATTTTTTAGTGTAATCTGAAATAGAAATAAAACCTTGCATCTAGGAGAACTCTCTTGTGAATTTTCCTACTATTTCAAATATAGAATTTGATAAACCTTTTCTAATCCTCTGCTACAGACAGATCTTGGGGGAGATTTTTCCTTTCTATAGCTGCATTTTATCTTTTAACGTGAGCATTCTAGCTTAAGTCATTTGAATTTTTGACTACGTTCCTATCAGTAGTTGCAGATAGAGAAAAGAATTGATTACTGTTGATGCCTTCGTATACTAGTTTTGATCTCCACTTTCTATGCTTCTGGAAAAGAGACAAATTCTTCAGTAAACAGTTTTGAGGAGTAAACTATACTCGTTACTGTGTTGTAGAAAAAGAGGATGAATTCTTAAATCTAGTTTTTTGTTCTTGTTTTCTGTTTTTTTTTCTCTTGTGTTTATGTTTGAGGGTGAATCTTCCTGTGAATGTTCTGCTCAAATTTGTTGCCATGTGACAGGTTGCAGCATAGGGACAGTCTGACAAAATGGCATCTGACATGGAAAAGCACATGAAGCAGTGTGTCATTGACTTCACTCATGTGGAAAAAATTGTATCTGTGGACATTCATCAAGCCTTGCTGAAGGTTTCTGGAGGCAAAACAGTGGATGTAAGCAGAGTGGTGGTGGTTGATGTGTTTCAGCAGCGGTGAAAGCAACATGAAAGACAAGCCACGTTCTAGATGGCTATGCATATCTGTCACAACAGAAAACATAGTCAGCTCATCAGCATTGCTATGTGAATTGAAAGCTTTAAGTAATAGCAAAATAGATCTTGTTTTGTACTGTCTATTTTGTCTTTTATGGTAGTACTGTAGGGCTTCTAATTTACAGGTAACTTTAATCTGCAGAATGATTTCTTGAGGAAAATTCATTCACTGATTATTTATCAAGCTTCACGCTTTCCAGAAAAAATGCAGTAGCCACAGAATGAAACAGAAGAGGATCCTTCTGAAGGTGAGGAATCCGTTTCATTGTACGTGTGAAGGAATGCTAGCACAGGTTACTCAGATGTTGTGGAAACTTGTCTTTGGAAATCTTCAGAAGCTACCTGGATATGAGCCGAGACAACATGCTCTGGGTGTCCCATCTGTTGAAGCAGATGAATAGAGAGATTTTCTTTAACATGAACCATTCTGTGATTCTATTATTCATGTGAATGACTAGCAGTAATAGACTTTGTTTTGAAAGTCACTTGAATGGTCATGAATCATAATTGTGACTAATAATGGAAGAAGTATGAAAGAAATCATTGTTTTAAACTTTTGTGAAAACGTGAGAACACTGTTTTGAAGATCTTCACATCTCTTCTGTTTTGCTAGTTTAAAATTACTATCTAAATGTCCTTTATGAAATGAAAAAACATACATAACTAAATATCTGTTTGAAGCTTCGTGTCTATTTGTAATGCTTTAGGTTTTCTTAGGTAAAAATGCATCGAGAGTTTTACCAGACCCTAGTAGTCTTATGGATTTCAATTACTTTCCTACATGCACACACATAAGCAAATAATGTATGCAACACTTTTAATCTAACTTTCTATGAAGGGGCATGGATTTAGAGCTTTGGTTTGTGCTTATTAACTGCTACATTTTCCAGCATTAAGTGGTTTTGAAACCAGAGTGAATAGCTTGTTTGTTTTTTCATGTTATACTCTTAGATGACATGTGTTAAAGCTTTGAATATGCCAACTGATTATTTTGTCTTAGACACTGTTTTTTTAGCCCTGCTCACAACTGCCTGGCAAATTTTTTTAGGAAATGTGTAATTCATTACAGGCTGTGTTCTTTACTACAAAAAGATCTTGAAGATATCTATAAAATCGTAGAAATAGACAAATAAAATAAGCCATATATTTTTTTCTGATCCATTGCATAAAAAAAATCTGGGTTTTAAGAATCTTAGCAGGCTAGATCTAAGTCTAAATAAATGGACGTTTGTATACAGCTATAAACAGTCACACTTAACTCCTAAAGACTGTGTCTGGAAAATTCATGGATATATTTTATTAATAATTATTACTTCATAAATCCTGATATAAACAAATTAATAATTTAGTATATTTGCTCAAGGGATGCATTTCTCTTTGAATAGGGTAGAATATATTAGCAAGTTAATGTCCCTACTGTAGTCAAAAGTGAGAGAGAATTAATGAAGATAATAAGGTTTACTTTGATTATTTCGTTATTGTCATTGCTTTACCTGCCCTCTATTATGAATGCCTAATTCTGTCAGTAGTGGCTTTATTATCTTAACTCTGCCTGAATTCCTTTACAAAACAGGTAAAACAAATCAAATTGTATAGAGTAAGTATTCTTACATCTTGCTACTTTAATTTGCTACTTGGACGTGGGTTTTTTTGTGAATTTCCTGATTTTATATATATTTTATATATATATATATATATTTATTTATATATTATATGTATATTTAAGTGCACTTGAGGTGGGGGTAAAAACTTGGCTGAATTTTTCTTTTGGTTGTCATGATGGATACATAAATACGAATTTTTTTTATCTTGAGAACTTTGATTCTTCAACTTTCAATGGACCGATTAACTGTAGTTCAAAGTTAGGTTCCCAAAAACGAATTTGCAGCTTTCTCCTTTCTTAGACAATTGGCTCCTCTGGGTGACTAATCTGAGGATGCCAAGGTTTATCTGTCTGATAGGATGTGAGAATAAAGATGTGTGCATCAGTTGACAAAGTTTCCTTAAATAATTTTTTGCAAGAGCATTCAAGGATTCTACGGAAAATAGTGCACTAAACGATGAGACAAGTTTAAATTATGACCTTTAGGGCATACAGAATTATTTACTGCTCTAAAATTTTCTGAAGTATTTAAATATCTCAAGTAATTCTCTTCTCATGAAATGTCAGATTTGTCTACAAAACACAACCAAAACGAGAAGAATGGCCCAAGTGATTTCATTTATTTTCTACTGTCTAATAGAAAATGGAGATGCTTAGGCAAAAAGAAAATGACATTGCTTATTGAGAACTCTTGGTGGTCAAAATCCATTGTAGAAATTAAAAAAGCTTTTGAACCAGAAAATGTACTACTAATTCTCTGGGTTAAGTTATTAAACCTTTTCTGCTGTTATTGTTGCATTAGTTCAATAAAATACAATAATATCATTGCATCTGGAACTTCTTTCTATGTGACGTAAAATGATCCCTTTACATTTGATTCAAATAACATCACTACTTGCTGGTAATGGCCAGCGCTTGGCTGGTGTTGCCAGCCAGCATGTTTTTTATATTTAGTTCACTAGGCATGTTTGTTTTCCTATCAGCTCTTCTCTTTATGGCAAGCCATTTTCTAAATTCCATCATGGGCCTTATGCTTGCTTTCAGTTTGCATTTTTTGTCATGCCAAATTTTTTTGCCAAAACTTCTGTTTCCTGTATGGGTGTGACTGTGGTAGTCTCTTTCCAAGTGTCTATGTTTCATATTTGAACAGCATATTTGAACATCAGTGGTTGTATCAACTTTGCTTGCTGAGAATGTTTTCCTCCACAGAGAGATCTTTGCATCTTGACATTGACAGCTTTTGTCTTGCCCTGAGGCAATTTTCTTTAGGGTCTGTGGGTAGTCTGTCAGCTGCTTTTGTAGAAATAAAAAGGAAAACAACTATGCCGATTACTTCAAATATGGCTTGCATGTGAAAGTTGATGAAGGCAGTGTTTTGACCTTTTTTTTCTGGACATAGGTATTCAGAATGTGTATGTGTCTTCATCTTGCAAGTATCTAAGATCCTTTCATAAAAATGATTTTAATTAGTAGTATTTAGTAGGGTTTTAATGTCTTAGTAAAGCTTGCACCATCTGCTGATTTGAAATGCTCCTTTAACCAGGATGAAAGTAGTAGTATTTTTGTTCATCTTCCTTTCTCTTTTTCTGAAATGTCTGTCAGGTAAGTGACAAAAGAGGGTGTAGGAGTGGGGAAGATCCTTAGCACACTCACAGCCCTCGGTCACTTTCTGTTCACAGATCCACAGAATAAGTTCTGTGACACAGCAGGGTACAACGCGGAGAAATGTGAATAGTTTGACTTGTTCGTGTCATTGGAGGAGGTGTTATGTGGCAGGTGGCAATGTAGCAGTCTTGTGGAGACCACTCAGGAGTAATGGGCTGGAAAATCCAAGGTCACCAGTGCAGCATCTTCCTAGCACATGCTATTGTTGTTGCATAAAGCAGTGACTCTGATTATTTAAAGGAAATAATTTAAAACAAGAAAGAAAAATGGCTGAGGTTGATGATATGTATTTGGGGGGACATTATTCAACATGATGCTCTTTTCTGCAGAGCCTCAGTTGGTTTCTAGGTAAGGTCGATTTCACTTTTCTTTTTAAAGGATGCTCATCTGGTCTCTCCTTTGACAGCTGCATTATACATGGTAACAGATGTATTTTCCTGAAGTAATGAAGGCTCTGGTGTCTAGAAACAGAAAATCCACCTCTAAGTGTTAGACTGTTTAGAACAGGATTGACTTTTCCTTTTTCTTTTTTTTTTTTCCCTAATTTCAGAAGTATTTACATCTTAGGGACAGAAATTGAAAATGCCTGCTAAGTTACAAAAATGAGTACCTTTCTTGAAAAGGTAAAGTTAAAAATCCCAAAACGTTTTTTCCAAGCAGAACTTTTCATTTCATTTGAGCACTGTAGTGTCTTAGCGTTAGCTTCCTCCTACATTTGTGTGTGCTGGAATATCACCCAGTAGTCTCATGTGTTACTGTATTTCTAAGTGATGACGGAAGGTATCAGATTAAAAGGAGGTAGAAGGAAGAGCATTTCTGTTCCAGAGAAGCACTTTGTCTATTTGAAGAGTTAATTATAAAACACTTTGCAAATTTTGCTGACCTGTAACAACAGAGATCTGCAAATTCCAGCAGCAGATGATACAAACTGTCACCCTTTACATTTAAATAGCTTGGGATACATTGTTAATTTTAAGGTCTGAACAGTTTTATGTTTATAGGAAGACTGGGAGTGTTGGGGAAGGAAAGGGGTATTAAATAAATAAATAAAAAGAAGGATCACTTCTGTGGTGGAGCTGTCTAACAAGCAGTTTCTAACTTGTACATGTGGACACTTGAGGGGCAACAAGATTTGGCTTCATGCTGTATCAGAGAAATCACACATCTGAATTCTCTGACAAATAAGAACTTTCTGTCCTTTTGGATTTTTAGCTGAAACTGATGTCCTTGTCAGCATACCAGGTAAAAACCAGTAATAAAACTGCCAGCACTGTCAGCTCCATTGGGCTTGCTGCAAGTTTCCCTCCACGTCTCAGGCTCCAGGACAGCCTTGCTAGCAGAATCCCTGGGGCTATTGCTCTGCAGCTTCAAGAGACCCTGTCTTTGGAGCAGACTAATAAATAATGTCTGACCTAAGCCAAACGCTGCAATAGTCTCTGGCCTCTAGGCAGGTATACATCAGGATTCCAGGTAAAGAAATGAAGCAAGATCTATGATGCCCAGAAATGCTTAAAACACTATGTTTATGGATTAGCTCTTCTGAATACATTGAAGAAACTTGATTTCACATAGTAATAACTAGTTCTACCTTTCAAACTGTGTCAGGAAGGTCTACCTTTCAAACATATCAGGAAGGTATGGCTGCCGGGGTGGACTATGTAGCAGTCAATGTACGATCTCTGCGGAGAGCTGAAGAGGAGGTAAGATTCTCAAGTCTATCAAACATGTTTCTACCCTTCAAATCAGAAAATTCAGCTGGCTGGATATATAAAACATAGAGACCCTGCCTATGTTTTGAAGCTTATGCAATTGAAACACGTATTTGCTATATTCCACATATCCCTTTGAATTGACTTTTTATGAGCTGCTATGACTCAGGGAGGGCGACATGAGCTTGCTACACCACCTTGTCTTTTACATCTACCTTTCTCTCTTTCCTTGTTCTCACCTAAATCTATGTATTCAGAAGATAAGACAAAAAATTTGTCTAACCCTAATCCATAAACCTACCGTCTGCATCAAAGAACTCAATTCTGTGTTAACTTTCATCTTTCCTTTTCATTGCTTCATTTACATTTTCATCTGCTTGCTTGCACCAGCAAGTTTCCAGAAACAAACTCTTACTACGTTTTCCCTTCATCCCCTGCCCAAAGAAATAGAACAGTACTTACCTTGGAAGTTGTTAAAAATTTCTGGAAAAGTCCAGAGTACCTCTGCTGTAGACTTCTGAGGCCTGCATACAGTAAGTACACTTAAGTTACTTTTGTTTTGCCTTGGCTGAAGATGCCATTCAACATAATTGTGTACACTTAAAATTTAAAAGAAATAATTTTATTTCTTTAACCAAAAATTAGAGGAGCTAAGACAGCTCATTTCACATGGCATCATTCCTATGAGCTGAAAGGTAATTTTCAGGGATTGTACATTTGGTAAGAATTTGTGCATCTGTGGGGTAGGGATTTTAATGTGCGGTGCAGCATTTTAGTAGCCAATTGAGATGGCAATTAAGATATAGCATTGTACATTAACATCACTGTTGCTCAGAAAGTGGCTGGTGACTGCTCTTCAGATGATGGTGCTCACTGCATTCTGCTTCTTAGCAATGAGTTTCTTAGTAGCTCATCCAATCTATCACAAGGAAAATAAAAATCACTTTATTGTTAACATTTCACATTGTTTTCTGCATCCAGGTCCCAAGGACAGAGAGGAGAGTAGAACAGGGAGGGAGGCAGAGGATGGAAGAGCCTGCAAGAGAAAATACCCTTGAAAAAAAATAGTTCCTTGGTTTTCCCTTAATTGACTCACTTTAGCTCAAAAAAAAAAAAATGTGGATGTGGTTCACTAACCCTGAATTGTGGAATACAGTTCTTAGGGGAGGATTGTGTAGCAGTATGTAAATAGTAAGATGCTGAAAACTCATAAGATCTTGGAAAATATCAGAATGTTCAAGAAATAAGGTACATGTACTACCTGTACGTATTTGAAAACTTATCAGAATTGTGTAATACAATGTTGCAGTTTCAGCCCTTGCACTTAGAAGAAGACGCATAAAAGCCTAATCAGTTAACTATCCTGCAATTAGTCATTTTCTTTCTTACTTTTTGCTCTGCTCCAATGTGAAAATGTTTTGCTTACTGACAATCAGTGCAGTTCACAAGACATGTCTCTCCGTTAGCCCTCCTGAGATTTCAAAAGTCTGCTGGGTTAAACTGCAACGGCTATAAAAAGACCCTGTATTGCACCTGAACAACCTCACAAAAATGTGGAAATCGTGTGAGAAAGATTTGTGATGTTCGTATTCCGTCTGGGTTATAATACTTGTGCGGTGACTTTCAGATTAGGAAATACAATTAGTCCTTCTGCCTGCAACTTTATATCCATCGAAGATGTGGACTAAATTCACAGATAGCCCTGAATAAGGAAAGATGCAGCTGCAAGAGATTGGGAGAAAGATAAATTCAGAAGCTCCCTGAATAACCTTACTGTGTTCTTATATCTCTGAAATTTTCTTGGGAATGAGCTAAGGCAATTATCTATCTTGTGACTTAGCTTGTGACAATTTGCTTGAAGCAGAGCTACAGAGGATGCTGACTGAGATCAGTAGCTCTGCTTTTCAACTTCTTGTAAATTAATCTTCTGTTGAATAGAAATGTTGGTGAGTTTGTTAGTCAACAGATTCTTAAAAGTAAGATATAGAAACTTCTCAGAAAAAAATATGAACTGCTTAATTTGGAATAAATACATATATATATATATATACACACACACATATGCACATTTTGTATGCATAGTTGCATAAAAAAGGAGCTTGTATCTATGAATGCTCATATTTATTACAAAAACACACAAAAATCTTCAGACTGAAATTACTGCCTATTCCAAACCAAGTTTGAGTATTTATATTTTTTTGCTAAAATTGTTGAAATTTAATTTACAAGTGGGATTGGTTATGTAGAAGTAAAAATTTCAAGTCTGATATATTTAAGAGGAAATATTTTATAAGTTTCTATCAAAATAAGCATTTCCATTATTCTATGATAGATAGCTGTTCAATATTTAACTTGCTGATGAAGATATTATTGTTTAGTTGATTATTCATCTGTCTTTTCTAAAGTGACAATACCTTCTGTCAGCTGTGTGAAGTCTCTTAGAGTTCTCTGACTTAAGTAGTAATAAGGGGAACAGTTAATATGGTAACATTTTATTTGAATATTTTTACTGTTAGTAATAAATGTACCAAGAACTGTCTTTCTCTTAAAATATTTCAACAATGCAGTAATGAAGCTCTTTAAAATGTGATGGATTAATTCAGGGTGAAAAAAAGAATCTACTCCATAAGGCTCTTCTCTGTGGAAATGTAAATGGATTTTATCCAATTCAGTATCTGTCCTATCCCCATTTGTGTACTGACTGATAGTATTAGCAGGCTAAATTTTAGCTTTGTTTTGTAATCAAAACCCCAGGGAGAAAAAACATTGAAATTGTAAAGGTTTGGAATGTTTTTTGTTTTTTTTTTTTTTTAATACAATAGTATTGACTGAATGATTTTTTACAGTTTTTTCTTCTTTCGTAAACAAAAAGTGATGATTCACATTCTCTGCTGTGTGTCATATTCTGCTGTTTGTCTCATTTAGAAGATCCAATTCAGATGTACATTTGTTTTTTGCTTTATATTAACTTTCAAGTGCTGGGGAAATAAACCAGCAGTTCAGCATTTTTATGCTGATACGCACCACTAGAGGCCATCATATACCTCCTTAAATATTAGATAAATATGCAAATGATTCTAGAGATAACGTGAATACTCAGTGAATGTAAAAGTCTATATGAAAGAACATGGGGAAAATTCTTAATTGAAGCAGGACTTCATCACAAGTTATTAGTATGAGCATTTCTCAGGCCAATTGTAATTGATTCAAAGCACCCATATTCTCTTCTACATTCCTACAAAACCTTTCAGTACACCACTGAGTTTAAATAATAAGTGACATCTGGAGACTGTAACTGTTCCACACAATGTACAGATTTACTAAATCAGGAAACTTGGAAAACAGGGCTGGTTTTAGTATGCTTGCATAAAATATTTTTCCCTCATGTTTCTAATCTGAAAAAGTATGTCATTCTCCATCTCACACAGACTTTTGTGAGAGTTGATTGATGAACTGACATTTAGTTACTGTTTCAGGTAAGTAAGTAATATGCAATCTAATCTCAGCGATTCAGATTCGAGTTGTGGAAATAAATGGTCTTACAGGTAAGGAATAAGAAGTAAATTTTAATTTCAAAATTTAAAAATTAGCATTCATTTTACAAAGTCAGAGATGCTACCATAAGACAAAAGTTAAGGGAAAATTATTATTATTATTTTATTGTTACAATTGATCTAGATTTTATTTACAATAAATCTGTGCTGTGGCATGGCCCTTGTTCAAGAGATTTCTTCTTGTCCTTTTTTTTTCAATTTTGCCTCTGCAGAGAAACCAGCTCTTCAAAGAAACAGATGTTTTTTATGTACAATATTTACAATTTATCTAAACTTTTAATGTGTGCTTGAGAAGGAAATAATTAAAATAAAAATGTATTACCTGCCAGCTTGGTAGTGATATTTTTTGAACAAAATTTTGAATGGAGAGAAAAATTACAGATAAATATAAAATACAAGTACTACTAAGTATCTTCACTTGTTTGATAGTATAAGCAACAGTAATCATACACTTTACACTTATTTTTTTTTTTAGTAAGACAAAAATAAAATAGCATATATGGACAGGAATGAAATTCACAAGATGTAATAAGTGGTAAAAGAGTTTCCCTTCATTTTGGGGGGGGGGGGGAATGGAGGATCGGGGAGTTATTGATGGAAGGAGATGGAACTTATTTCTTAATTCCAAAAGAAATTATGAATGTATATTTATGCTTCGAAAACAGAACGGAAAACTACTAAGGATTATTACGAATGTTTACTGGGTAACCTCAACGATTAGAAAAAATGTCCTGACAAGAACAGCTTGAGACAAGATATATATTGTTCCGCTAGATCTGAAAAAAATAAAAATAAATAAAAAAATAAATTTTACGAAGCTCAGGATTACTGATGAATCTCTTGATAAAATAAATGGTATTTTACATGCGACTATTCAGATATAGCAAAGAAGTGATAGATTTTTTCAGGGAGGTTAATGTAACTGTGTATTTCGGTGTCGAGTGGCTTCAAAATTGAAGAATAAGAATTGAAAATTTTATAAATGAAATCATTTCACAAATATATATATTTTTTCTCCAGAGAAATTAAAGCTATATTCTATCATACCTTGTTCTTTACCTTACTGTATTCTTTTCCAAATATTTATAATATTGTTCATTTTTAACAGTTCTCCCAGGCTGGCATGAAAAACCCGATGTGCCGCACACTACTTGGCTTCACCTTCAGATTTTGACTGCTGTGAAAAATGAGAGGTTTCTTCCCATGATCAGTAGTCTGTGGAGAAAGTATGTCTATAATCAAGGCCATGTTCCCACTCTGGGGATAAGTAACTTAATAAAACAAATAAAGGTAAGTTTTAAAGAAATCTGTTGAATTGGGTGTTTAAGAATTTCCATGTCTAGACTACGTACTTTCCAAGAGAATCTATGCATGTTCCCCCAGACTGAACAGGAATGGAACTGTAGTACAGATGTTTGACTTGAAGGTATTGTAAGAGCACAGAATGCAACGCTTTCTTTCTGGGCTTGTAATCTCAGCCAAGAGGGTGCAAGTCTTCTGGACTGAAGCTGACAAGTCAGCACTCCTTTCCAATGTATCATCTTAAACACTTGTTAATTTAGAGAGGACTGAACCATCCTTTTCTGTATGGTGTAGATGTGATTTTGAACATGTTGCTTTTCATCTTTGTGACTCAATTTCCCACCTGGGACGATGTGATAATAATGCTAATGTGTCTCATTATTGTCTTGTCTATTTAAACTGTAAGCTCTTCAGGGTGAGGACTGTCTCATACCATATGTCTTCACAGAGACTGGCAGAATGAGTCACTGATTGCATTTGGGGTCTCTTGGTGCTACTATAATTAAAAGAGAGACAATAATATTAAAAAGGAAGAAAAGGGGAAGGTAGGTCTGGTATCAAGAGACTTTGAAATTTTCTAGTTGCAACCCAAAAGCAAGAGAAAGACTTCTCTCTAAGGAGAGTTCTTGCTTTTTCAACTTTCTCGACTCCAAATGTCATATTGTTTTTTGAGGAAGTACAGTCAAAGCTTTTCAAGCTGGATAATCCAGAAGCTAGTGGGTGGTATACCATTGTAGATGCTAACTGTAAGGGAAGAATTGTTGCTGTGAGCTGCACTAAGGGCTTCAGTTGGAACACAGATCGAATTTTTAATACAACTTTGCTATAAAATAAGAGCATTGCCTCCTTCCTTGTTAGAAGACAAAAAGATGTTCCTGACAATTTGTACCTACAAGTGGAGTAAGGGAAGATGATGTGAGGGAGGCTGTTTCAGGAGTTGCAAGAGCACATCTGTTACTAAGAGATCTATATTCTGTCTGAGTTAATGGGGAGAAGTCTTTCACCTTTGGTCTGTGTAGTAGGATAAGAAGACTAATGAAAGTTATTCATGGAGGTGCTAGAAATGAGTACTGAAATAGTTTTCCACATAGTAATAGCTCCTGCTCTACTTTTGCGTTTGTAGTTTCTAAACTCACATTTTATCCAAAAACGTTATGAAGATTTGACTCCAGTACCTGTTTTGTACAGCATCTGAGGACTACTTTACAGGACCAATTTTTTTGCTTCCTTTCAGCACTTAGTCACATATGCTATGTGATTTACACATCACACTTTATGTTCCTTACTTAAATCTTCACATTCAACATAGTCTGTCTTATCAATGATGATAAAAGCAAGAAACCTTTCTACGTTACAAGAGTGGCTTTTTTACCTGTTGTTTTTTTTTTTTTTTCTAGAAACTATTTGGTTAGATTTGACTCTTAGAGTTCATGTTTATCCATGGAATTCACTCTTGTAAAGTGGGAAGGAAATCAAAGTTGTTTTAAAGGTATTTAGGAATTTCTCTCTACATCCAGTGTTCTTCTTGGCACAGAGAGGGCAAAGACACATCACTATTACTTGACTGCACTAATGCAGACTTCAAGACCTGGATGAGAGGACTTCTTGCTCAAGTAAGATGTCTTCTGTTTCTGGCTTATTAACTAGTTATTGCGTGTTTTGTTTTGTTTTTGGTTTTGTTGTTGTTGTTTTTGTTTTTTTTTTTTTAACAAACAACAGTAACAAATAATCTTAGTACCTGAGAGAAAACTTAATTCAGTAACAAGAATTTAAATGACCTTTCCATTTCTTTTTGCTAGTGTGTTGAGCTTCAGAATTGGAAAGCAGTACTTATTGTCTGTCAGCAACTGTAAAAATGTTAGTTATACTTCATTTTATTCTTTAACACTTTGATCCAAGTTTGTGCCATTGCCCTCTCAATTAAGTGTGAATTTTAATTGCAGGATATTTAAAATATTTATAGAAAAGTTATATTATTGTATGTAACTTTTCCTGTTGACTTAAGTGGAAAATTACTTTTCTAGTGAAACATACATGTTATGTTTAAGAGGGATCTCTAATGGAGGTATGATTCCTTTAAAAGTGAAGTGGCTCTAATCTGTCCATCCTACTCTTAGCAGTGTTTGGGCAAACTGTAATTCTGCATCCTGTAATAACTTTTCAGCATTTTTTCAGGTTGTGGGAGAGTTTACCAAATCTCTTTACTTGTAAGCAGCTGCAGCATTATCCTTGTGATTGTAATTTATTTATCAAATATCGCCATACCTATAGGAATTCATTAGTTTTCATTGTTTCTATTTCATCTATGGATTTTTGGAGGGATAATTGAAAGAAAAAGGCAGGTCTTGCAGCGGTGAAACTCAGTGAGAGTCAGCATTGCAAATGATGTCTGTCTCCATACATTGATGTATTACAGTTCACTTGCTACTTACTCCAGAAACAAAATATTTCTATTTCTATTCATTCTAAATGTAATTAATTTCCATTCGTCAACCATCCTGTGCCAAACAAAGCATTTTATGATTATTAGTAAATGGCCTCATCATGTGTTCCCTTTTCCATTCTTAACTAATTATTCCAGAAAGAAAACTTTTTACTTGGGAAACATAGTTACCTCCACTGAACAATGTATCTGAAAAATAAAAGCAAAGACCATGTTGAGAGGAGAGAAGGTAGATCCAGTGTATATGAGTTTATAATATCTATCTTTGTATTAGCTCTTTGTAAATGGAGTGGTTGTAGAAAGGATAACAACACCTTAGTCACGTTTTTATTCTATATACATATATATACAGGTTTTCTTTGGGTGTTTCATGACTATTATTCAGGAATTTTATGCATTTCTATTATTAGCTTAATATTAACCTTTTATTCATGACCACAGAAGGTGGATTTATTCTATGGCTGCAGCAATTTAGCAAAGCACAATAATAGTACCAAGACCTCACTCTGAATTTTCCTAGCGTCTGAAGGTAGTAAATGATACACATTGGATTTGTTAATGTGCAGCTGCAGAAAGTAGTATCAGTTATTTGCTGATTCCTTTTTTAATAATTTATCTCCTTTACTCACTACAGATTGCTATAATGAATATACTTTTCAAATAAAAAGTGAAGACCAAATTATTCATAAGATCTAAACAAATACTTAAGGTAATTTACTTTTATGAGAATGTCTATTGATTTCTATAGCACTATTTATTATTCTTAAAGGTGATTATTTTGTTGGTCAGGGGCTGTTATAACATAATTCTTATTAAAAGGACCATATTTGTTATGTTTGCCTAGTTAGACTTAGTTAAAGTTTAACAGTAAAATTTAGAAGTTTAGCAGGAGAATTCAAATTTCCTTGGCATTTGGAACTCTATGGTTTGTTGGAGATCATCTGTAGAATAAATTTCAATTTTTAAAAAGCTTCTATTATAATGCATGTTTATTTACCCACAACGACCCTCTTTAATATCCATAAGAGCTTAATATCATAATTGCTTTTAATGTCTTGGCCAAATGTGAATTAACAAATCCCTTTGGAAAATGTGATTATCTCCATCCTTATTTGTAGGGTGACCTCTCTCTTTGTGGATTCCAAATCACTTCATTATAATCAAGTCCTATGTAGGTAACACTGCTGGGAAAGTTGTTGTGGGTCTCCTATAGTAACAATAAAAACGAGTAATAGCAATCACTAAAGAAAATAGATTGGTTAGCTTGTTATGTAACCAAGGCACTGATGTTGGATAATTCTTTCTACTTTACCATACTACATCTACTAAGCTTAACTGCTTAGGCTTATATTTTACTGTATATAATACATTATTTTATACCATACTATATAAAATATAGATATCTATTATATAAAATACTTTACTATAATAAACAGACTCTAAAAGCATTTGCATCCTATGAGAAAAAAAGTTCCAGAAAAATCCACATGATGAAAAGACAGGGCATGAACAGCTTAGCAAAACTCCATCTTTTGGCTTTAAGCTCATTTGATCAAACTTATTTCAGTAACAAATTCTTCATTATAATAATAGACTTCCACTGATTGACTATGAAGTGAGGATATGACCCTTCATGGATCAAGAAATCAAAAATTTCCAAAACAGAAATTATGTTAACATCTTCAATTTCTGTTCTGCTGACTTTCAAACATCCAAGCCAAACCAGCACGAGTAGATTTTTTTTATTTAGAATTGGTATTGGGAGCACAATAATAATAATAATAATAGTAATAATATTGCATATATGATAATAGTATCATTTAAAGTGTGGTGTCTTTATAAATTGTTCAGACTGGGCTTTAGTACATTATTACTGTCTTCCCCTTTTCCAACCTGTATGAGCTTTTTGCTCTTGGGAAACCAGGTCTAGCAGGTAGCCAGAGGAAGATCCAAGGATTTTCCTTGCTGCAAAACTGAAGTTCATTCATAACAAAGGTAAGATATGTGCCTGCAGTGAGGTTTTCATGTTGTCTCAGTTGTATCCAGCCACTAAAAACGTTCAGTGAAAACTACTGAAAACTACTGTTTTGACACTGTATTATATTAAGGAGCCACATGCTACATTATTATGCCACACATAATTTAAAAAAATAAAAAGAAAAAGAAAAAAAAGAAAATGACTTGGAAGAGCACTGTCTCCTGGGGTCGAAAGCTGTGGTAAGCAAGAATAACGCTAATGTTACCAAAGCAGTTTATCCAGAAACCATAGCCATTATCTGAATTCTCGACTTCCCTCACACACAGAGTTATTGTTCTCTTTTGTTAAGCATGAATCAGATTTTGTTTTTAACCAGAAATCTCAAAGAAGTATTAAATGAAACTTTGTTAAAAAAAATCTCATAAAGTATTATTCAGAAGTTATGTAGAAGAGCTTTACTATACTCCATTAGGCAGAGAAATTGTTGAAAGGATATAGTTCATATTCATTTTCCAGCAGTTTCTATTTTTGTTTCAAGAGTTTTGCTATTGTCTTCAATAGGAGGAAAACCAGCCTCTGGTGAAGTGATGTGTAAAACTGTGGGTACCACACTCCCGAATCACTAGAAATGCATTTTATATTAAACTAAATCTGAAGCATGGCATTTCTTATCACATAGGAAATAAAATACATATTAAAAAGGGTAGAAGCATGGTTTTGGTACTGAGTAGTTTCCAGATTTTGGGTGGCTTGCTTCTCCACAATGTGGTGTTAGGATGATGCTTGTTGAGCACAGAGGAAAGAAGATGAAGAGCTAGGTACTGAAACACTTGTGTCACCTCTGTTAGCCCCCCTTGAAGGTGAAGAAAGAGCATAGCTTTCCCCAGCTCAGGTGAAAACACCAGTAGTGGGGAGGGTGAGTTCAGTGTCCTTTCTTGCATGTTTTGCTCAGGATTGTATGGAAAGGGAAAGAGGAGGAAAGGATAAAATTTAATGAAACATAGAATGCTTTATCTTCCCTTTTGAAGGATTGGAAACATGGTCTTCGTAAAGTCTGGAAATTACTGGAAGCGCTAAGATCAATGGGCAAACCTGGCAACTTTGGGGAGCGCTGTGTCTAAGAAATGCATGTTCTGCTGAAATGTGTTAAAGCGTGTCTACCATATACTTCAGTAGTGCATAAAGTACTTGTTTCTTTTTTATAATCAGCTAAGTGCTTTATCCAAACCCTCAGTCTATTACCTTATAAGTTTTTTGGCAAATATTTATGTATATGCCAAATATTTGGCAAAGATTTTTAAGGAAGAAAAAAATACAGTATTTTTCATTAATTTCCATTTTCCCACAGGTCTGATATTACCTACTCTTCTTGATGTTCACAATAAGTATACTTCTATCTCCAGCCTGAGGAGAAGAATGACTTTAGGGCCTGTATTTACCAGAATTCTTTATGTGTTTACTTCATTGTTATTACTCCTGTACAGAGAAAGGGTGCACAAAAAAAAAAAAAAAAAAAAAAAAAAATGCTGTACACAGGCAAAGCAACTCCTGTAGCGTGCTCCTAGAAGTGAGCCTTTGGGATTGAGACCACACTAGAGGAGATATTCAAAATGAACAGAGGTGCTTTCTCCTCTTGTCTGACTTTGGGCAGAAATAAGACAGAACAAAGATCAGTTTTTAAGAAAATTGAAGAAACTAACAACTTGAATTTAGAAAGAAAGTGATCATCTGTGAACACATCTAAGGGAGAAGATAGTAGTGTGTACAGACACAGAAGACAAGAACTGGGAGAGTACGTTACCCAGGTTTTTGCTGCATAGCAGGTGTCTTAAAGAGAGGAAGCTTATAAGACTTTGTTATTGAGTATTTAATTTCAAAGTTTCTTGCATTTCATCTCCTATCTAATATCAGATCTGCAAATCTATATAACAATTATTGGTACTCTGGTTTCCAAAATGGCGCAACTCTGACTGCTTTCTTTTCCTTGGAAATTTCATTTATAGTTTCTCCTTTCTTTTGTTCTGTACATACAACTAGGAAAAAAAAAAAAATGAGACGTTCAGTGTTGACTAAAGAATAAACAAAACTGAAGAGATGGATTTCAGAAGTCTCAGCTTGAAATCAATGGGAAATTGTGAGGTTCTTGATAACATATGGGTGTTCTTTATTCTCATTTAATGGAAATCTGTGAAAGAAAAGCCTTGGAACAAGTAGTTGACAGTGCTTCATTTTCATATAAATTATTGCTATTGTCAATGGCTCAAGCAGTGATCAAGACAGAATGTTGAAACTGGGAAGAAGACCAAAAGAGCTAGTAACACTTTTTTATGTGGGAATTGAGATAAATAATAAGTATAATAGGAAGTAGGTTATAATACAGAGATAAAAGGGCAAAAAAAAATGCTGATAGTATTGTTTAAATAAATCAGTGATGTCACTATGGTAGTTACAGTATGATTCTTCGTCCTGATACCTACTAATAACTCCTTGCAACATGTTGCCCAATGTTCTGTCTTTAAATGGTATCATAAGCAGCATGTGTATAAATTCTGTACCCAATGAGAACCATTTATTTTACTAAGTTAAAATGAAAGATTAGATTGTTGTAGCAAGAAGAAGAATTGAGTTAGAGCACTCCTTTTTGTTCAAATGAGAGAAACTGCCTAATAGCACCCTTGAACTATTAGTCTGCAAAGGTTTTCTTTGAAGCTGTACAGAGAAAGAAAAAGCACTCATTCTTGATCTCTCTAAAGTTTTACATGCTTTTCACATATAAAGGCTCATTGTCATTAGGACAGTAACCTTGTCTTATTTCAAATGTGTTATTACAGACAGCTGTGATTTAACAGGTCAGCTGTTACGCAGATGAAAGCTACGTAGATGAAAGCTAAGTGGCATTGGTAGGGTTGAAGGTTTAAAGCCTTCGAAGTCCTAAAAAGCAGTTACAGTAGTCAAATAAAACATGCTTAGTGAGACCTGCCTCTTTTTTCCATATATCTTGAGAAAATGTTGGACTACTATACAAGTAGTGCTGCAACATGAAAGTACAAAAAAACATGTAAGAAATTCTACTTTTCTACTCACATATTTATGATAGGCCATAGGTGGTATTCCTTAGCATTAACTGATAAGGTTTTTGTTTTTTTTGTCTGTTGCCAGCAATTAGAGATGCCTATCATTTTGTTTTAAGTGTATGACCAAACTAGCCTTCAAAAATAAACTATATCGTTTAGTATGTAATCAGCTGGGGGATGGGAAGAGCCCATTAAAGTAAATGGACATCTTGAACTGAACAATCTTGAACAATGAATTTGTAGGATATTTAGAAGCTTGTCATGAAATCACTTTCATTACAGGATTCAATTTCTCTACATTTTTGAAGTTTAAAGATTTTGTGTTACTTGTCTTTTTTTTTTTTAATTTGCATTCTGATTTGTTTTGTTTTGTTGTTTTGTTTTTCAAGGACACGTGTTTTTTATGTTTTTATAAAGAAAAGCAGATTAATTGTTTAAGTGCAGGCTATCACACTTTAGTTTTCAGGACAAATGTCCAAAATTCAGAAAAATTAAGTAATTTGTACTCAGAGCAGGAAAGAAGCACTGCATTTCCCTGGATGACTTCTCTTTACCATCTGAAAATAGGCATCTTTTCAGATTATACATTGATGTTTAATTAACAATATAATATTATTTTGAGTGATGTTGTTTGAACCACTGAATTGTCTCTTTCCTCTTCATAGGAAATTATGAATTGTTATTCTGCACCATCTCTGCGGCTGTTTCATCAGAATACGGACCAGTCTCCAAGCTGTTTGAAGAAGAAGAGCTGTGCCCTGGTTTTTGCCACTTATGTCATAATATACTTGCTACAACGGGCAATTAAGCTTTACCTTAAAAATACATTCCTAATCCATATATTTATATGAACAGAAGATTAAAAATTTGTAATCACATATTTCCACCACTCATCTCACTAAAAGCAAGCCTTTTAACTAACCAGCAACTTCGCAAATTTTTACTGTTTTCTTTTTCCAGGAGGTCTTGAATTGATACCTATCCTCCTGGAAAAACTGATGAGACGCTCCTTGGTGTCAAAAAAAGAAACATACAATGCACAGAGCTTGTACCACAGTGTGGATGGAAATTTGGTATGTAACATGAGTTAGAAGGAAAAAAAGAATGCGAGGAAAGTATTAGAATTTTATTTGAAGTTCTATAGGTCACTAAGTGCAATATATGCTCCTCACACAGTAGAAATATTTTAAAATGCATCAGACTTGAAAGAGGTGAAGAGAGAACTGTTCATCTTTGATACCAGAGTCATAAGCTGAGGGCACATACCTCTTCCACCTGTAGCACCTATTGATGTAAGTCTTACTGGGTATGGTTCCTTTTGGTGGAAGCGAAAGGACTTTTTTTTAATGCCAGTCCAGCTTGGAAGCGTAATTCCTTTACTACATGAGAACATCTAGTTCTATGTAATGCCCTTTGTAAGTTGTAGTGGGGTTTTTCCATGTTATTTCAACTGCCCTGGTCATTGTAGTGGGAAGACATGACATCACTGGGAACAGTCCTTTAACATGGCAGTAATTACCAGCATCGGGGATGAACTGTGATTCTGCAAAGCACAGCAAAATGCTCAACAGGAGACTATCTGGACTAACCATGGTAAGAAAAGCTTTGAGCCTAAGAAGATGGGAAAAAGTATTATTGATTATTTGATGTGTTGGGTATATATTCTGCTTGACATGAAAGTGTTCTTTTCTTATTAATTACTGGAAATCAACAACTCAATCATGTATTTATTATTCAAATATTCTATGCTGGGTTTTTTTAATTTAATTAATGTATTAAAAAATGATCCTTGCACCACTATTTGCTATGATATACATACGTTATGTTCTATGTGTGAAAATAAAAAAGGTAGAAAAATATTCCCTGATATATTGCACTGTCGAGCTACTGTCTAGAAAGCTATTAAATTGATCTAAATCTTTGGTTATCTAAGAAAGGTCCTAAATGAGTTCCATTCTTGAAAGTGGAATAGCCTCTATGCATACTGTGTTTATTTTTCTCGATGAAGGAATTTTGAAAGACTCAACTAACACTATGAAAATATAACTGGTTTTTGAGTAGTTCTAGGGGGAAAAAAAAACCACAACAAGTATAAAAAAAAGTGAAAAAGTTGTGTCTGAAGGAAAAAAAAAAAAAAGAAAATGGAAAACAAGATTTTATTGTTCTAATCTACGAGAATAAGCTATGCTGAAGTTAGTCGGAACTTACTTTACCCTCAAACATGCATTAATATTTCTTAGGAGATTTTATTTCCTATTTTTGCAACTGTAAATAGTTCTTCTTACTGATGTCATTGACGTCCATCAGAGACTGCAGATTTTTAAAAACTTTTTGTAGTGTTATTTAACATACCTCCTAGATGATTTTTAAGGTCCTTCTTATTCTACTTTGTTATCATTCTGAAATAATGTTAGGATTCTGCAAAAATAATTCAGTGAGTTATCAATTCTACAGATACAGTTATGCAGTCAAGAAATAGTTGAGGAGATAAAAATAATTAAAAAAGAAGAAGGTTAAGGACATAAAGAAAAAGATAGGTGGAAATAAACTAGAGTTTAGTATAAGAGTAGTTCTGTGGGGAAAATCTGAGAAATATGTGAGACAACTCAGTAGTTATAGAGTCAGTTTCCTGGGTGCTGAAGATAAACATCTATAAAGCTCTACCTAGCTATAAGGTGGATATGGAACAGGCTGAAAAGTATTCATTTTACTAATTCATGGTTTTCATGCCCCTGCTGACTTTCTCAAGGAAATTAAAGAGTCTGAGAACTGACATAAATTATGCTTAAACCTTAGGAGTCAACAGATCTAGACTGAAGAGAACTAGCTTTCATCTGGGTAACAATGGATATTTTCACCTTTGATTATCTCACTGCACCACCCTTTATAAAATGATAGACTTTGCCCAGCAATTGTGACTTGAAATTTTGCAGTCAGACTAGGTCAGTGAAATCTTTTATTCTGATATCTCTTCCATATGAACAGCTCTTTTTTTTTTTTTTCTCTCCCAGTAAGTATCCAGAGCTGTCTACTCTTACTTGGATTGCTTATTCATGGTACTGTTTTTCTTACACTCACTAGTGGCTAAAATAAATATTCTGAAGGTGACTTGTGTGTCTAAATGAAAGCATGCATCAGATCCTCATAACGTTTAGGTATGGAGGTTATGCTGTGCATACCTGTATGGGAACTGCTGAGTCATAGCCTGAACCTCTGATTGATCACCTGAGGTGGGCAGTGAGTCAGCCAGAGGAGCACAGGTGAAGGCAATTCCTAGCCCTATTTAAGAGCTGGCTAGCAGTGGGGAAGGATCTCTTCTGGAGATCTGCTCTGCTGGTGTTTTGTGAGTGAGCCCAGGATAGGGGTAAGTCTTCTATTTTTTCTCTTTTGTTATCAGTCTGCTTTGCCTAACTCTCTTGTTTATTTTGTGATTATAACATCCTAATAGTCTTTGATTATACAATGCCTAAAAAGCATGTTTTGGAGGAAGAAACAAAAAGGCAGGAGAACAAACCCTAAGCCTTCTTTTTTCTTTCTCTACTTCAGGAACCCTCACGCTTACATTATTCTAGTATTTACAGTTCCAGGTCAAAGCAAAAAAACAATGCATCAACTATTCTGTTGATTGAAACCTAGCAAACTAGTGAAGATCTTGATAAGATTAAAAAATCAGTCACATATTTACGTGGTCTCAGGTTTATAGGTACACTTAATAAAGTATGTTTGTTTACACTAGAGAGTTTAAGATGGAAAAGCCTCATGACTTACACAAACTATGAAATATTTCAATTCAAACGTAATTTTTTTCTGAAGATTTTATTTCATTGTGTTCAATCTACTGAAAAAATTTTGCATTATTGACAGATCATGATCTGATTTTTCTTTCCATCTTGTATAATGCAAAAAATAGAAACTCTCATGAGAATTACTGATGTATTGTTTAAATACATTTTACTTAATAAGTAGATTAAGTACTGAGAGCTTTGTCTCTTCGCTTTCTCACATATCATAAAAAAAATATGTTTTTACAGGTTGTTCGTATGTTTTGTTTAAATGACCCAAGTCAGAATGCAAACTAAGATAGCAGAAATATTCTAAAATTAGCATCAGAGAAAGTGATAGTTAATTATCTGTTCTGCTTCCAAAGGCTTACAAGTAATGGAAAGATCTTTTTTGAATATGATAGTTAAAGAAAGAAGGAAGAAGCTGGAAAACAGCCATACACATGATATAATTCCCTCAAAGACTGGAGGGTGTCCAGACAGGAACATCAAGAGGCTTTTAGTACTGTTAAATTGGAATCAATTACCCTTGTGGAAGGGGACTAATTCACAGACAGAAAAGAAAAACAAGCTGCAGTGGAGATTATACCTACTAGGTATGCCATACTTGATTACTGAATTTTTCCATTTCCACCTCTTTTCAAGATGCTGATGCTATGAAATAAAAAATAAATAACTTATTTTATTAAAGTTCATTGCAATGTATTGTTTATTAATTTATTTCACTAGCTAATTTAGGCAATATGATAAAAAGCGAAGAGATAATATAATAAAAATTGCAATAATTGTAGTAAGTTGCTTTCAAGTATGTTCGGTTAATTTTATCTGGTAACAGAAATACATCGTAGGTTCTACGAGAAGCATCTTTCAATAAAGATTTCAATCAGAATAAAAATACACTGAATCTTTCCCTTGCAAATTGTGAAGGAGAAAAGATTTCCAAGGTGATGGCAAGTTAGTAATGTGAATTTCAATTGTTATACCTGCTAGCTAAAACCTAAGCAGACAAGATAACACTGTGAATATTTAAATCTAGAGGTTCTCCCTGTCTGAAGTTCAGTAAGAAGGTAGTCATGTAATGAACTGTTAATGTTGTGTATCAAGCCATAAAATAGGTATGAACTGAACTAACTAGTTAATTAAAATAGGCATTGAAAGGTTTCCCCACTCTGTATTGTGCTCTGTATTAAATTCTTTCCAAACTTCTAACGTCTTTAAAAACTGTGAGATTTAAACATGAAAAATTTTGTATGTGGACATATATGTATATTCATTTAGAGATAAACTCCTGAGCCACTTAACGTTTGGCAGGCATCCTTACGTGGTAGGCATGCTAGTGTGGTGACTTACAGAAAGAAAAAGCTTTAGAAATACCAGTCAGTCACATTTCAGAGGCATCTAATTCTTGTTTTGCTAGTGTCTGCCCTTTGATGTCATAAAATCACGGAATATTGTGGTTTGGAATGGACCTTCAAAGATCATCCAGTTTCAACCCCCTGCCATGGGCAGGGCTGCCACCAACCAGATCAGGCTGCCCAGGGCCACATCCAACCAGCCCCTATGCACCTCCAGAAACAGGGCACCCACGGCTTCTCTGGGCAACCTGTGTCAGTTCCTCACCACCCTCTGACTAAAGAATTTCCTCCGAACATCTAACGTGACTCTTAATACAAAAAGACTTCTAGTTTGTGTAAACAGGATTTATCCTTCAAAATTCAGTTCTCAAAACAAGATTAAAAAAATTAAAACAAAATGAGCAGGCTGACAATATGCAATCGGTGGAGTAGTTTGACATTATTGTCTAGAAGAAATAACTGGGAAATCTGTTTCTATTATAAAACCCATCCGCGGGTAAACCGAAATTATCAGAGACAGGCTACGTAATATTTAATGCTAGGAATGAACTCCATTCGGTTGGAAAATGCCTATCAGCACAGTATTTTGGTGCGTACTGCAATTACGAAGTTAATTTTGCAAATCTCATAAGCTGAGCACTTTGAAGATTCTTTTTTACAATCCTTAAATGCTGGTTCTAATAATGTTATGAGTATATTGAACAACTTTATTAAACTCAAGTTATTCTTTAAAAAATACTTTGTGAACCGTTACTACTTTTCTGCCACTAAGAAGTAAATCTAAGGGTAAAAACAAGAAAACTTTGAAGGAAGCCAATGCCATTTAAAATGAATGATACGTTACTGAATCTTAGGGTTTCTTTTATCCTCTTGCTGTTTCATGCAATACATAATCCTTTAGAAATATCTGTTATTCTGATTGTTAATTCTCAAAAGAATCGAAAAACGTTGAAAGGTCTTGGTAGTAAGCAAGATATTATTCTGGTATTCTGTCCTTGGAAAGGAGATGAGGTTTTTTTGTTTTTATGTTTGTTTTTTAAAAAAAAAAAAAACAAAAACAAAAACAAAAAAAAACAGGCAAGTAAGGTGGACAGAAGTCTAGGAAATCAGTTTTAGCAGTGACCCATCTCGAATCTGTTCCTACTGTAAAGGAAGCCACAATAACTGAAACTGGGTGATGAGACCTAGGGCTGAACTTCATCTGTGCACAGAAACGTTGTTTAGTTTAGCTGTTCTTCAGGAAGCATTTTCAAGATTTTTATCATATATAGGGATAGAAAAGTATCCAGGTTAAGAAATAGGTAAGCCTGAATATGATCTCTAACTCTATGCTAAAAAATAAATATTTTTTTTTAACTGAGATCATTGTCAAGTACTGACTGAAAAAAAAAAATATCAGTATTTGTATAGGAATTAACTCAGCAGAATCAAATCAAATCAGCAGAATTAAAAATAAATTTTAAAAAGACATTATTCTAAGTGATATGAGAGTATTACTAAATTGAAATAACTGCTTGAATATATTATACATCTGCATTCACTTTCATTGGAATTCCACTGCTAGAAGCAATAAATTTTTTTGAGTTATTATGCCTTGCCTTAGAGTATGTAAGATGGAGGACGATAGCGTCTCAAGCGTATTTATCTCAACAATAGAATTTACGAGGATACTTGAAATGCCATATAAAGGACGTACAAAGGAGCTTTGAAGGTTTTCTTCCTAATGTAAGCGTGGCCCAGAAAACTAACTACTGAAGCACTTACAAGCTGCACAGGATTCAAAGCTTCAGATTTCATTTTCAGATAGAACTGTCTATAACTGATCAGAGATGTTTCAGTAAAATATATTTTAGAAAACATTTCTTTTATACTGATTTTTGTTAATCATCGGGAGATTTTTGAAGAAAGATACAAGTAAGAAGGGGAAGTTATTGAAACAGCCTCTTGAATAGAGATCAGTTTGTAAAACAAAAAGCAAGAGCCTGCTTTTGGACAAGGCAGAGCATCTGAGTTTTGCATAACTCATATAGATACTGAAATCCAAAGGCTATAGGGTTGCTTTTTCAATTTGAGTGAGTGGATGCACAAGTGTAATGGATCTCATTAAAGAGCATGAGAATAAGACTAAAGCTCAGTAAATGTCAGTATACACTGGGTCAGCATAATCTGGATTAAGTTAAAAACAACTCTTCTTCAGGCATATATTATGAACTCCAAGCAAATAGGATTATTTCCCGGAGCTTTAAAAGAATTATTTGTTTGTTCCCATCTAATAAACTATGAATCCAAATTGCAGTGTTTTCTATTTTGCTTTCTGAGAAACAAAAGAGTATGATGGCCTCATTCATTTGGCTATAAATCAAAAATATCTACCTATGCTTAAAGCATGGTTTCTGATAATCTTTTCTGTAAATAATAGATATAGCACATGAAACTGTTTTTGATGAGGGACCCTAATCCATCAAGACCTCATTCACATCCAAGAAAGAAGCAGAGGTGTTCTTATTCTGTTTCTGATCACATGGGGAAATATTATATGATATGAATAAAATATCTTGCTACTGCACTTTGCGAGACCCTCTGAACATGCTGTTATGTATAGCTTACAAAAGCAGAATTACACAGAGTAAGTTGAGTAAATATTTTCTTGAACTGATAGACTGATGATTCTTCCTTTGGAATGTTAGAGAAAGGTTGTTACTAAGTGTTTCTGCTGACTGTGCATGCTATATGCAGCCAGAAAATAACTGAATGTTAACGAAATGGGGGGTTATTAAACAGGTATTTAAACAAATACCATAAGCTGTTACTTTTCCAAAACAAGTATGATTACAGACTGGTTTTCCACTGCTTCTTCAAATGCTGTTTTATTTTCTCTCTCTCTCTCACAGTCAATGCAACAGGGTATGGAAATTTAATTCCACTTTTTGCTTTGTAATTTAAGTTTGGTTGAGTACGGAACACAATTACTTAGATTACAAAAGAAATGCAATCTTCTATACTAAATGAATTTTAATTTAGTTGTACCCAAAATGATGTTCTTCACACTTAAAAAAGGCAAATTTTTAAATACTTTCAGCTCATTATTTTCATTTAAGAATTTAATTACAGGTTTTGTCAGGTGGAAGTATTCGTTTCTGACAGAATCTTGCTTTAGTGTAAGCCTAATTTTCATTCTCACAGCAAAAGTAGACACCAATGCATGCTGTCCCAAATCAAGATGCAAATGAGATAAACTGGGAAATAAGAGGAAATCAAATGAATTTTTCTCCATTAGAATCAAAAGTAAACTAGCTGTAGAAGTTGTAAAAACTAAAGTAGCAGTTGAAACAAGTGTTCTGAACAAACAAACAACCAAAAAAGAATCAATTTTAACTTGGTTACGGAAAGAAACTTTTCCTGTTGGCGCTTTTACATGCAGAAGATAGTATCTGTCCAAGTTCCAGAGCAGTAACCAAGCACTCCACATCACTAGAAAGTTAAATAAAATAGTGAAAATTAATTGGAAAATTACTTTTACAGAATTGAAATTCTTTATACAGCCCAATAGAAATGTCATTAAGATTTACTGTTTATTTGAAATCTTTCACATTTTCAAAAATTAAAAAAAACTCGAGATGAAGAAGAAATAGCATAGAAGTCTAGTATATTTTTCCTCTTTTTCTCCCCTTTTTTTCTTTTTCTCCAGTTTTTCTGACTTTCTTCCAACTCTCTTAATTTATTGTATGTACTTTGAGGATATTAAGCAACACTTTTTTCCTTCTCCTCCCCCTTACCTATGGTGCTCATTTTCTCTATCTAAATTAAATTCTGCTAGCTGACTGTCTTTCTTACCTGTGGTTGATACCTCTAGTCATTCACAACAGTTCCAGTTTCATAACTTCCTTCGTTGTATTAGTGGCAATAACTCTTCTTCCTGGTTTATGTCCAAGCATGTTGGCCTAAAATACCATGTGCCACCAAGGGCAGGAACCAGAAACATGGTAGAACAGGTCTGCCCACATGGCCTATAAGTAAACTAATTGCTGCTTAGCTACAAGTTTGGATAGATGACTTAAGACTGTGTAAGAGCTCATTATACTGCTGTGATGATGAGAGTTTGACACTCGTGGTAAGCTGTGACGTATGTTAGGGATATATCCCATTCTTTGATGTTCTTTCAGAGGCAGTAGGTCTCAAAGTTTTTTTTCTTGTGCAAGAATAAGAGTAAAATCCTATACTCAGTTTGCTTTCTTCCATTTAGAACAAACTTCCAGCCAGTCACTTTCATCTCTAAAACTGGCATGGGAAAATATCTGAACAAATCAAATTAAAAGATCTAATAATCTCTAAAGCAGTCCTTGTGACTAAATATCAGCCTATTGAAATTAGGCCAAACAACCCACATTTTGCATTGGTTGCTTTGCATTTGCAGTTTACTAGCTCATAACATAAGGGTATACCTATGATCAGTGTAGTCCAAGCATGGCTATATGCTTAGCACTCAGAATCACTGTTCCATAAGTGATAGCACACTAACAATATGGACACTTCATTTATTTTGTTTACTGAATATTCCCCACATTACACATGGAATATTTTTGTAGTTGTGCTTTCACAGAACTAGAGAACAATTATTTAAAATGTTTTGAAGAGATCTCAGTAATTACATGATCACCAGATCACAAAAGCTATGCTCAAGGTGTTCTTCTTAGGTTTTTTCAATATCATGAGATTGAAGCAGTTTTATTGTACTATCAATCTAGCATTTTCTCCCCATCTGCTATAACTAGTATGACAAAATACATGTGTTAAATGCAAAAAAAAGGATTTTTTTTTTAATGTGTTGTTGAGGGCTGACAGAGTTTTTCAGCTATAAATTCAGTTGCTGCATAATTAACACAAATTGACATAACCAACATTTTGTAATTAGATTCTTTATTAATAAATTCTAATTGTAAAAACACATGGATTTAATTGACATTTAACATGTTAGCTATTGCAAGCTTGATATCAATTAACACACTTATCAAATGTCAATTACCAGGTTTTCAGTTTTAATTGCTGTGAAATTGACTTGCCATGGGCTACCTTTTTAAATGTTAATGTATTAACAATGTTCACACATTTAATGTAATAAATATGACATCTAATATGCTATTATTTCTTACATAATTTCACTACGTTATGTGAAAATTTATTTTCTTCATACTTATTAAATAACAGTAAGATTTTTAACTCATTAGTTTACCATTTAATTAATTTTTAGGCCATTTTGAAGTAGTTATCTCACAGCATTCAGAATAGTTAGGCAGAAAGGCAAGTCACTATTTTAAACCAGCACCAGCAGACATGTTAGAACTATTTCTTAGCATTGTATTTTACAGTCAGCTTACTTTTCAACAGAAAATTCTGCCATGCATCTTCTGTGTTCTCTTGTGTTATCTATATAAAATATCCTTCTCAGTTATACCACATTCATATAAAACAAAACAACAAATCCTGCACGTGCACTACTGGTGATGTCCTGTCAAATGGATTTAACAAGTGTGTCCTTTCCCTTCTTTTATGACCCTGTTGATGGCATTCAGCCATAATAGTGATATAAGATTCTGGCGGTCAGGATCAATTTTGAGTTGACAGCTTTACCACTGGCATCATCTTAAAAGATGAAGATTCCATTGTGTGTAAAATAATTATACTAAGTTCATATATAATATTTTTTTTTAATCTTTAAAACTGACATACTTTGTGAAGCTAAGCACTACCCCCGATTTAATGGAAAGTGAGATGCAATAAGGTCAAGTGATTTGCCTAAAGTCTTGAAGCTTGGCAGTAGCAATATTGAAAATAAGTTGAAGTTAAATTTTTGGAGTGGCAAGAGGATCAGGCTGCCCCAAAGGCTGTGCATAGTGGTGACAGATGAAAGGAGTATTAATCACAGGCCTCTTGGAAAGGAGGGCTGCTTATTTAGCAGAATAGAATGAATATTTAAAAAGACCTTTCAGAGCATTGTAGAATAAATGCATATATCTGTAAGTTATTATGTCTTAAGGGCTAGCTATTAAGTGAGAGGATCAATGCATCAAATAGTAGATGCAGAACTTTCTGAACTAGAGCAACATGAATCATGATCTTCCAGACTGCTAGTGAAACATATGCACACAAAGCCAGAGCTCAGACTTTGCATCAGACCAAACTGTTGGATTGGACTTCTCTTTCTGGACTGCTGAAAAAGTCATGTTTTTCTCCATAATGGAGGCAAATTCCTTCTCTTTTTTCAGGGCTAAAGGCCAGCCCTCACTATGCTTTGATAGACATAAATGTAAGGAGATGCCTTGCAGGCCTCAGGCAAGGAATTTAGATTAGCTAGCACTTGGCCAAAGGAGACCAAATGGCCTAAAGATCAGTCCTATATTTCCTAGCGTCTCTAGGAGCAACATCTAATTGATCTTTTTTATTGCTTATTCCTCTTGACGTTCATTCATGCTTTTGTTTCTTCATTCTGCACTAAAACCTAGTCAAATTAGGCTTTTAGCATTGACACTTTGTACTCCTGCTGGCACGTGGCACTTGAGAGATAATTGCTGAACCATTCTAGTTCGTTAGGGATTTGCAGCACTTTTGAGATCTAACACGATAAATATTTAATTTTTAGCACTTTCTGTAAGTTGGTGGACCTGCAGGGTCCAGGTCCTTTAACAGACAGGAAGTCACCCTTGTTCAGTTTCTCCTAATAAACAGAAAACTCCTACTATAATGCAGAAATCTTAATCTTGTCACTCTTCCACATGACGAAGTGTTTTCTTGAGGACTAGCTTGCTCTCCTCTAAAGATTTGATCTCTTTCTTTGTATCTGGTTGGAGTCTACTAGGATGAAGTTACTCAGTTGTCTGCAGTAACTGTTTATGCTTCTTTGTAAACTCCCAGGATCCTGCTGGCAGGAGAATCTCACCTGTATTACAAATTAAAAACCATTTTGATCTGTTAGCTGATAAATGATCTCTCTTATGTGTCTTTCCAGAAAGAGTTAATCGCCTCCGTCTTTTACCTCCCTGTATAATTAATGAGTGTACAGATGTTATAATTATGAAATATACATTAAAGTTAGGCTAAATAAGATCAATGCAAAAGGACAATAAAAAAATGGAAAGTCCTTACTGATGGTATAGGCTCACAATACTCTCCCCAAGGAATGATCTCCAGGAAGAGATCCTTCCTTTGTGGCAGTCAACACTTAAATAGGATCTCGGAGAAGTGGAGCCAGGCTCCACCCCTTCTGGTAGCACAGGTGAAGGTAACTCACTCCGGTGGCTGATTCATTGCTTGCCTCATGTGGTCAATCAGAGGCACAGGCCATGATTCAGCAGTTCCCATACACTCCCTCTCCTCAGATATACATTACTTAGAGGTTCATAAAGATGTAAATACGAAAAGAAAGGGAATAAGTGGGCGAAATTGGGAAGATGATTCACTAAAGATCAATAGCTTTTCCATCTACTGATGAATAATTTCCTAAAATGTTTGCACCTGCTTTCTCATCTATGTTTTTCACATATGTTGTATCACCATTGCATGTAAAAGTTATGACAAGATAAACATTATGAATTAATGAAAGAGTGATATCCAAATTCTCTTGTCTATTATCTCTTTCTCTTCCCAAAAATCTCAAGGTACCAATAGAGTTTCATTGCATCTATTAGTTTACTGCAGCAGTTTGGCTGCTATTGCTTTACCAAAAGTATTTTAGGGGGAACAATGATATCAAGTCAAAGAGCTATATTAAAATATCAGCTCTACAATATTTTTGTGTCTCTGTATATTAAGAATCATGTTTTATCTGAACTGTTTTAGTGGGATTTTTGGAAGTGAAAATGTTGAATTTTCATCGAGTGCATTTAATTAGGATGTCTGTCTTAGCTTTTTCCTTCCAAAAGTGTCTCAGAAATAATGCTATCATTAAAGATTTTATTTTTAAATAATATAGCTGAAAAATTGAAGGGCTACTGCAGCAGTATTATTGGTTGGAAAAAAAGATTAACTGTGTTTTAAGCAAGAGTACGTGACAAAAATGTAGCATTTCCAAAGCTTAGATTTTATTTCATTAAGTAGTTCTACTAAAAGCAACTAACAGAACAGTAATAGACTTAAGTAGAATATTCCAGAATATTGAATACTCATACTGTGTACTTATAAATGCTAGCAGTATGACAGGAAGTATTCTTGCGTTTGCACATAATTATGATGCAGGATTGTTAAAAATATATATATATAATTAGCAAATCACAAAGAAGCTCTGTGATAGATTCTCAGAGCCATAGGATTAAACACTTACACTGTGAACTTTTGATTGACTTCCTGGCAGTCTATCCAGTAATCCATCTCTCCTGAGACTTAATTTCACGCTCCAAACACAGAACAGCTGCGGACAGCTGCCATTTAAAAATAAACAAACATAAATAAACCATCAGTAAAATAGTCCTTCAGTTCTCCAAACCACCAAACAGAAGCACATCCTGATCAGAAGTGTCTTTTTCCTTTGTAGGCAGAAGTTTCTCCAAATGTAAGCAGAATCCAGGTGTGTGACATCTTATACTCTTACCATGTTTGTGGCCTGTCATTTAGAAAAGATACATGTCATCTTTGTTAGGAGATGCATGTAGAGTCTGTAGACTGTAAGTCTACCTCTTCAGAGACAGGGGACATGCTGGAAGGATTAATGACTTCTGTTATTTTCAGTTTAGTTACATGGCTAGAAAATCAAAATTCACTGTTTGATAGACCAATATTCTTATCTTCACATGAAACCAAGGAATCTAGGTTTTCTTTTTATTTCTTCTTTCCTCTTTTTTTTTTTTTTTTTTTTTTTTTTTTTTTCCTATCACACTCAAATTGAACAGATTATGAACCATGAAATGTCGTAGTACAGGAGACTACAAGGTAAATAGTATGACTAACTGCAAGGGCAGCTGAAAAGTACTGCCTCCTATTTTATTATTTTGGCCCACAGCATCAGAGGCAGATGTCAGTGGAACAGCAGAAGAGGTTGAACCTTCCCACAAATATTCCATTATACTTTCTTGCTTTGTTACAGGTGGCAGCAGAGGGAGAGCCTGGCAAAATGGTATTTGACATGGAAGTGGGCATTAAGCAAATGTGTGTTACTGAAATCCTCCATGCAGAAACAATGGTACCCACTGACATTCATCAGCGCTTGATGAACATTGATAAGCAGTGGATGTGAACATAGTGAGGTAACAGGTGCTGCATTTCAGCAGTGCTGACAGTGATGTGAAAGACAGGCCACCTGTAAAGCTAATTTATATCCTTTGGGTCTGGCTGAGTTTCACTTTGAAAATGGTTAGATGATGGCTCAAGTATAGCCATTCAAATCATATCTGCAATGATCTTTGAGAATTTCTAGTAGAATATGTGACAGTAAGATTGCCACTTCCAGTTTTACTGAATTCTCAGTAAAACCTGAAATAAGTGACAGCTGACAAAATGTTACTGTTGCAGCATGTCACATATCAGGACAGAGTACCCACTGGTATCAGGGTCGACTTAAAAATTTTGTGTGGTCTGAATGTTTCTATCAGTGTTAACTGATGACAATAAATCTTGCCCTGATTTTTTTCTGCATACATGAAAATTGGTAAAGGGAGGGAGGGAGGGAAATGTCCAGTTAAAATGCCAGTTAAATCTGATGCAATTCTAAAGAACACTTTGAAACGTAACTGTATGTACTTTCTCACCTATTTAACACCATTGTATCACAGATAGGATACAACAAATTATCCATTTGAGCTCATCTATGAAATGGCTTTTTCAGTTTGGGTAGAGTTAGGGTAGGATACAGTGATAGGAGATATGATCCTCATATTCCTTATCTCAAGTAGTAAGCCAGATAAAATAATTTTATACATTCCTTCTATGCAAACAGATAGTACATAATTTTTTTTTTACTATGATGTAATTGTAAAAATCAATCAGTATGTTCAGTAACATGCCCCAAAGTGCATTGACTAGAGAAATAGAGGGTATACTAGAGAATATATAGCAAGCAAATCTTCCTTACTTTTAATATTTATTCCAGTTATTTCTTAAGTTACTTACTGTAATGGAAATCAGGATTTAAGATTGACATGCAAGCTGCTATGGTGAAAGAATGTGGAAGCCCCTTTCTTACTTGCCAGCATCATCTTGAACATATGTTGTGATATCAGGTTACAAGAGCAGTAAAAACTGCGTATGTCAAAGGCTTTTAAAAATGAGTACAACCAACAAATAAAATTTTTAGAAATTTTCATGCTATGCACAATGATTTTAATTTGACTTATTAAAAAATTGAGAACTATTCAAACACTTAGCAAATTGGATGTCTCAAATAGTGAGAAAGTGCAAGTTGTACTCTACCAACTCTCAGCATTTTTTAAGGAGCTGTTTGATAATGACTACAATTGCATTTCGAAGACACTAATTCTTAAAGCCACTAATGTATTATTATTTCTATCAATGATCAGTTTTAAAATACTACTATTTTATTTTGTTACCGTTATTTATGCTAGTGCCATCACACATGAGACAGGTAATAGAAACTGAATAGCCCTTTGTTGTTTGGCTTGACTTCAAAAGTTTTTGAAACATTTTCATATTTTAAGCCTTTGTTCTGTTTTTACTAGAACAAGGTAATTTTTCAGAGTTGGGTAGAGTTGGGTAATTTTTCAGAGTAGGAGCAGAAGAAGCAGTGTGTATTCTCTTGATCACAGCTATAGATTTGTAGGTGTGTTAGAGCAGCAAAAGTCTTTGAAAATACAAATGATTCAGTCAGTACTTTCATTTTTCTTGGGTTGATAGTGAAATTAAGGGTAAGAAGTAAACTACTGTTATGTGCTACATGTTGTACATATGCAAACTAAGTAGTCTTTGCTTCACATCTGAGAATGTTCCAATGCTGAAAACTGTGTGTTGGGATGGGGGTTGGTATTTAATGAATAGCAATTAATCTTCAAATATTTTAGCAGGTGCTGAAAAGTTCGAGTAATCATAGAATCATAGAATATCTTGGGTTGGAAGGGACTCCAAGAATCCTCAAGTTCCAACCCCGTGCCACAGACTGGGCCACCAACCTCCAGATCTGGTACTAGTCCAGGCTGTCCAGGGCTCCATCCATTGTGGTCTTGAACACCTCCAGGGACAGAGCATCCACAGATTCTTTGGGCAGCCAGTACATCACCAATGATAATGATAGCGCAGTGTTTTTAGGAGAGCTTACGCTACTAAGAATTTATTTAAAACTTCTAAATTCATAAATAATTTATGCTTTTTTTGTTTTTGTTTTCATACTGTCTGATTATTCTTCACTTTATTAATTACCAAAAATACTTATGGCGTATAAGAAGAGCGAATGCTACAATATTGTCTATTTGCAAAATGGGGATGTTTTAACATTGACCATCACTGTGACCTTTTTATTATATTAAAATTGCAATTTCATCTGCAATCTTGCTTCTCTAAATGCTCCAGAAGCTTCCACCTTTCTTGTGAAAGGCAGGTTTATGTTCTAATGAACTGCTCAATTCATGCAAAGGAACAGACTTATTCTCTTTAATTTTTACTGTTTTAAGACTAAATTAGAGAGGTCTTAGAATTAGTATCAATCAATATAATAAAGCTGTATGGAAATAAAAGATACTGCTTCACAGGAAACTAGTTCTTTCTACTTTTGTCTAGTAATATAAACTTACATGCAAGTCATGGCTAGATGGAGGAAGAGGAGAGCAGTATAAAGGCCTAAAGCTTGCCATAATACATTTTGAAATCATCCTTCTAGCCTGCATTTATGTTAACAAGTCTCAGATCCCTCCCAGATGTTGAAACTAATGTGACATGGAGCTCCCTAACTGCTAAACCAAAATGATAATGTACAAATTGACAATAAATAGGTATGGAACTTGAATTACTATTCAGGCTCCTGAAGTAAGGCCAGGAACTTCTTAAGAGAATGATGGTTAAAACAAGCCAGTTTTGTTCTAGAGAATATTTTACTAGTTTCAGTATGTATTTTATATATATATTTTATATATATTCTATATATATGTTTTCCAGTGCCCAGGAATAATCCAAGTTGTAGATGTGATCTCTGATTATAAAGGGTGTAGTCTTCGCATAGTGTTCAAGAGAGATCAGCTTAAGGGGATTAATATATAAAAGTCTGTGATTGTGCCAAACATCAGACTCACGAATCACTCTTCTGCTGTCCATGAAGTCCCTATTTAACAATCTTTTAGCTGCACCGGATACTTGGCCCTCACTCTCTTTCGTATTTACTGTCTTATTAGACTTACCCTATTTCTTCAGCTCATTTTTAGGGCGATATCACAAAAAGTGTTATAGTGCCAATAAATGAAATCTGAATGACCATGAATATAAATGAAAAGGATTCCTCTCAGTGTTAAATTTAGCAGATCACTGACTGGCCTGATTATTTTGTTCCATTTAAGTTCATTGTTCTATAATTCCATAAATATCCCATTTTCCTTTCCAGCGCTTTTCTCCCAGATATACTCTGATCATCTTACACTGCAAATTCATCTTACAAATTTCTAATACTTTGGCTTCTAATCTTCCTCTATAATGATATAGATGATAATGATATAATGATTCCATTTCAGTTCCCATTCTCTGTTCTTTTTCTTAATAATTTTGAGTTAATGGTGTTAAGAGTTGAATTGTCTATTTCTTCCAGAAGAAAATTAATTATTTTCCTGAAAAGCTGAATGATGCTTTTTCTCAAGATAATGCTTTTTGATTTTTTGTATTTATTAATTTCTCTAAACAAACATTTATTTAAAACTGTTGAGCACCCATAATACTGCTAGTGTTTTCCAAAGAAGTGTTTGGTATTTTCTTTCTATTTCTTCATTAACAGATCTGATTCAACACTACTGATGTTAAGTGGCAATACTTCGGTATATTATTTGAAATATCTTTCCTTAGATTGCTTAATAGTTGTTTTTTTTTAATGGAAAATATACTATCCTAAAAATCTGTAGCCTGGTAACTCCCAAGTTTCTTGTCTTGTTTAACAGAAGTAAGCAAGCATCATGCTGAAAGAATTACCATTCTTTGTTCTTCCTATCAGTCTCAGTCTTAAATTTCTTTTAGTGTTACACAGCTGGGAGGCACACCAAAGGAGTCTGGTGATATATTATCTCAAAGCCAGGTTTTAGATGAGCACTTCCTTCAAGTGTCTTCTCTCAGACTGCTTCAGAGAAAGCAATTCATTAAGAGAGCAAATCTTTAATTCAAACCTGTATTCTAAGTTTGTCTCAACCTTTCAACAGCAAGTGAAATTCCGTCTAAAAGTGATCTTGAACATGTAATGGACAATCATGCAAATCTATTTTTATTAGGATGTCTCACCTGCTTCTGTTGTGATGAAAACAGTAATGATTCCAAAATCATTACTACGTATATCAATGGCAACTATTATAAAGTTTGATTCATAAGAAAATGATTCACAGTACTGAAAATTAACACAGTCAAATTTTGGATACACAATCCAGAAAGATCTCACTCTGAAAATAGTGACAAATAGACAAATAGTTTCTTAATATTTTTCAGCATTGTTTATTTGTCAAGCATGTAGATAAGTTTGGGATATACGTTCTTTGGCGGAAAGGGTCTGTACTTTAAATATGTAGCAATTATTGTTTTCTTCTGTTTTTAGTAATAGATAGAACTATTATTTTTTAACCCTGAAGGACTCGCTGATGCCTCAGCAATTCCTACCAAAAGGTTTAAAATACTCTAAAAGCATTATATTTACTTGAGGAGGCTGGGAATAATAGAATCAGAAATAAATACTGTTGTAAATACATATAGGTTTTTCTGGAGAAATGAAATGCAGCATGTAGTAAGAAAGTAACTCTATTTCCTGACAATTATATCAACTTTCACTAAAATAAGGGCATATTTTTGAAAGCAGCAAGCCACTTCAGAAACTGCTTCTTATTTTGATTTTTACTCCCATTTGCTAGTACAAATAAATAGACATCTCTGACATGAAAACCACACACAGTTATTTACAGTAAAGTGTAGTCAAAATATGTAGAATGTTGTAGTGAGTTCCTTCAAAGCATATTCCTGTCTGCTTCTGCTTTCTTTCATGTGTAACATTTATTTATTTATGTTTTGTTTTCTCCTTCTCATATTGATTGTCTACTTCCATTCTAAGTTTCATCATAATTCAACACGTTTCTTACATCAAGATTACTGATATACTTACTATCTTATAAAGAAAGAGAAACTTCTTTTTGTGACTAGTGAAAATTAGTGTTTGTGGACATTGCTCACTGTTCTGTCATGTTAATCAATACCACGTGATTTTCTGGGCTATATAGAAAATAAGTAATAAAATAAGTCATAATTTAGTGACCTTGTGCCACATAAAAAATGTTCCATTTCCTTATCTCCTAGAAAAATTCCTCTAAGTTCCTTCTGTATTATGTTTAAGATGATACTAATTCTGTTACAACTTATTACCACTGAAAGATGTAGTGATCAGTGAAGTAGTCTACATGTGTGCACGCTCTAAGTTGTTATGAATTTCATCACAATCACTGCCATTCTGCATGCTTACAAAATTAGTTGTTCGAAAATGTGATTGCCAAACTTGGAGCTCTCCACAATCTCCTCTCTAACTTCTGCTTCCCACTTTTAAAACTGTGATAATTCCATAGTAACTGCTGAGTCTTCATAGTCTGGACAGGGACGAAACGTACGTGTGAGATTTGGCCATGATATGAAAGAGCTGAATGGAACTGGAAATTAGTTGGGCCTGGATCAGATTAAACTTCTAAACTTAAACTCTATTTATACTTGCAAGGAGTCAGAGGAAATAAAACACTGCAGAAGTCTCCTGTGGGAGCGGACCTGTGTGTTAGTGGTCCTCCTGGGAATGAGAATACTTGAGGAGGCAAAGGTTTCTCCTTGCCAGTTGTTTAGTTAAAGAGTAGTCTCTAATGTAATGCTTTAATTCTTTTTCGTTATGATGGTTTCTGTTTAATTTTCTCACAGATAAACTAGGGAGTGAATCAAACAAACAAGCAAATGCTCATTTGATGAGTGGGCTCTTTACTGAACAGTTAAGAAATTCCACAGTTGGAGTAGAATTAGCTGAAAGGTGAATGTATTACCTGAATAGTCTATGTTTATTACCACAAACACTCTATTCTTAATTTACACTGTGAATAAACTACTTGTATGCAAAATGTATACCTCAGGTATAAATGAACTTGTCATTTAAAAAAAAAAAAAACAACAAATAAAAGCAGAAGGACGCTCAGTGGAAAAAGGAAAAAGTAACAATGGGCTGTGGGGTGGTGCATGCGTAATCGTTCAAGAACTTTTATTCAACATACTATATAATATCCTTTAAACAGTTTGGCAAATAGTCCTCTTCTGAAGATTTAGATATTCCTACATATGAAAAAGAACCGTAATAGACAAAAGAAATTGTCCCAAGCCGGCTGTTACGTGAAGAAAGAGTTGTTTCTATCCAAATATTTGGAATGTTAAGCTGTCATCCTGTTAAAATGTCTTCCTCTCTGCAATTCACAGAAAACTGTGACTTCCCCTAATAATAATCCAATTCTTAATAAACTCTTTGGATTGACCGGAAAGGAAAATTTCTCTCTTGGAAGTCTTCACAGTATAGTGAAACTATACTCGACATACAGCAAGAGGAGTTCACTGTATCTCTGACAGAAGTATAGCCAAACTACAAAGAAAGCACATCAGCAAGTATAAAGCACACTAAAATAAAAACCTTCAGCATTTTCTTCTAAGAGAAATTCCTTCCAGTCCCTCCTGATTTCCTGACAGGTTTAAGTCCCTTACCTAATGTTAATTTTAATCACATTTTCCTACAGCACATAAAAAAATCTGCATTCATCAGCTTTACAGAGGATATTGGGAATACAAAATGTTCAGTTTTGTTTGCATGCAATAGCTCATAAAATGTAGATTAGTTTAGAAGGTTTCAAAGATTTTATTCCATTATTTCTATCCAAATTCTGCCCCTTCTGGAGTTCAGTGAAGTTTTTTCTTGACTCTTTGTTTTTCTTTATTCTTTGTAGAGACAATTACTGAGAATCTTACGAAGATTTTTGACAGCTTCATTTCTTATCAGTTAAAGACTTTTTCTCTCTCTAATGGCCTGTAAGTACTGACAGAACTAGTCACTTCATGTTCAGTTGGTAGCCTCTTCTCAGAGCTCATAGTCCCTTTGTAGAAAGCCATTCATATGCAACTCAAAGAAAATAAGCAAAAAAAAGCTCTCTTGAAATTGGAAAAAGAAGCACCATCTTTCTTTAGTTCTCTTGAAACAAATACTAATGCTTGTAAACAGTAATTTGAAAAACATTTATTAAAAAAAATATAGATTTTCATTTTTATACAAAATTTTAAAATAAATGAAATTCTTGTATTATTTAATGTTCAATTTTCACCTGTGCAGAATATGCTGTTTTTAATAATGGAAGATATTTGGTAACTTTTTTTCTCAGCTCTAGTGTTCAATTGATAACCATTTTTACGTAAATTCATAGAATTGTAACATAGAATGGCCTGAGTTGAAAAGGACCTCAAAGACCATCTAGTTTCAACCCCCCTACCATAGGCAAGGTTGTCAACCACTATACCAGGCTACCGAGAGCCACATTCAGTCTGGCGGCCTTGAATGCCTCCAGGGATGGGGCATTCACAACCTCCTTGTGCAACCTGTTCCAGTGTTTCACCACCCTCTGCAAGAATTTCTTCTCAGGGAAACGAGATCACATTTAAAAAGTTGTATACACGATTTTTGCCTTTTTAGAAGCTGAAATCCATCTTGGGTCACCATGTGAACCCAGGGGTTAGTATTGTTTCTACTTACTAGACAACATTTTTGGCAGACTGTCCCTTAAGATTCAGTGCGTAGAAGATTATATTTTCTGGAGATAATAGTTTTATAAATTCATAAATTAAATAAATAATAAAGAAAGAAAGGAAAAGACTTTTTCATTCTAGTGTTATCATACCATTAAGATTGTGTTAACTTAAGAACCTTTGATTTGTTCAGATACATTGTTATGAATTTAATTCAATGTACAGAAGCCCAAGATTCTTAATGAATTATGACTAAAGATATGTAGTAAATAAATGTGAACGTGTTATTGTAGGAGGTAACATTGCTATGGAGAAGATAGTCGCTGCATTTCATTATTTTGAGTTTTGTCATATCTCTAAAAATAATAAGAAATATTTCTATCATCACAGAATCACAGAATGCTAGGGATAGGAATGGACCTCTGGAGATCATATTGTACAACCTCCTGCTAAAGCATGTTCCCTGCAATAGGTTGCACAGGAAACCATTCAGGCAGGTTTTGAATTTCTCCGGAGCAGAAGAATCCATGATCTCTCTAGGTAATCTGTTCCAGTGCTGTCACCCTCACAGTAAGGAAGTTCTTCCTCATGTTTCTGTGGAAATCTTTACATTCCATTTCATGCTTATTGCCCCTTATCCTGTCACTGGGCACCACTGGAAGGATCCAGGTCCCACCCACTTGATTCACACTCGCTCTCATTACTTTCATGGCTCTCTGCTGGACTCTTTCTAGAACTTCCCTGACTTTCTTGAACTGAGGAATCCATAACTAGATGCAGTACTCCAGAGTGCATTCCATTCCTTTATCCGGGTCACTGATAAGGATGCTGAAGAAGACCAAGCAGAGTACCAACCCCTGGTAACATCATTAGCCACAGGCCTCCAGTATCTTAATGGGGGCTATAAGAAGAAAGGGGTCAGACTCTTTTCAGGGTCTGTTGTGATAGGACAAGGGGAAGCGGTTTCAAGCTAAGAGAGGGGAGATTTTCTTTGGTTAAAAGGAAGAAGTTTTTTACAATAAGGGTGCTGAGGCATTGGAACAGGTTGCCCAGAGTTGTGAATAATGCCCCATCCTTGAAGACATTCAAGGTCAGGACTGGAATCTGAGCAACCTGATCTAGCTGTAGGTTTCCCTGTTTTTTGCAGGGGAGTTGAACTATCTGGCTGTTTAGAGTCCTTTCCAAATCAAACGCTTCTATGATTAACTACATTCTGCACCACTGATCAAAACACTCAGATCTATGCCAGTCAGCCAGTTTGTTAGATGAGACAGGGTCAAAAACCTTGCTGAGGTGAAAGTGCACAACAACTGCTGCTCTCTCCTCACCTATCCAACTGGTGATGATGTAGAATTGGCATAATGGTCTTAGGTTTTCTATTATGAGTGTTTTAGAAAGTTAAATCTATGTGTTTAAATGTTGTCTGATTTTATACTGAGTATGGGCACATGATAAAACCATAAGGAGACAGTGGTAATTTCAAACAAAATCTTATCAATCCTATAATACAGCTTAGCAGATTTTCTATTTTTAACAACATATGCACATAGCATATGTTCTATTTCTCTTTTGAATTGACTCATTTCTATTCGAACAATCCAATTTATTTATTTAATACAAATTTAGTTTCAGCCCCGGCAAAGATTTGAGTGTTTTTTTTTGTTTGTTTGTTTGTTGTGTTGTTGTTGTTTTTCTGTTCATTTCCAGATATTCAAAAGTATGTTTCTTTCACGTGTTACACATTTTGAGCAGTTCAGATTTCAATTTCAGACCAATTTATCCCTAGAATGAGCAGAATTTCATAGAGTGCAGTTCTACCCATCCCTCTGCATACCCTTCAGTACTGAGAAATTAGAAGAGGGGGCAAATAGATTTCTTATACCAAACAGACAAAAGTCTGTAGGCACTGCAGGAAAGGTAATTCTCGTTATCCATATTCATTGCTTCCTATGACTGGAAATACCACGGGAAGGACTTGAACATTCCCAGTGAAACACACACTATCTACTCATCTTTGTGACAGAAGTAAATTTTCCCAAGATATACTATGCTTTTTCAAAATTAAGGTTGCCAAGGTTTCTTTAAAGGTAACAGTTTCTTTCAGATGCTAATAAGAAAATTCTTTGGAGATATTTTTGAGGGAGCCGGGATTAAATAATAGGGAGATGACCTTTAAACTCACACCAAAAAATATAGTGGAAAATGCCAGGGAAGATTTAGACAGATATTTTTGAAACCATTTCCCACTGACAACAAGCAGGGAGCTGTCTTTGTCAATTCTTTTCATAGACAGTGTCATCTGAATGAAAATCAAATGCCATTAAATTTGATGCATTTGTGTCTGCTATATCTTTCGTTTAGATTACTATTTCCTCATAAGCAAGAATAAGCAACTACCCTCTCTGTAATTCTTTCTGAGAAATGGAAGAATGATGCAAGTGACCATTAGGAAGATAGAGAAGTAAAAACAAAAGAGTGAAATAGGTCACTTTTCCATAAACAGAGGAAAGATCCAGCGGTTAATAGTGTTCATAATTAATTGATTTTCTTCTGCTTTAGATTTTCTCAATAGTACAAAATAAGTGAGACAAAATGCAGACTTAGTTGTTGTTGTTTTTACAGAAGAGTAAAACTCTTCCGATATTCTTTGGGCCCAGCCCTACAGGTGGTTTTCTTTGCACAGGTAACACTCCAATAAGGAGCATAAGATTCTGGAGTATTGCTTTTTAACCCCTTGCCTCATATTTGAGTCCTCAGGAGGGAAACCAGACAATCAAGATAGAAAATATTCTTCAATTTCTTTGTCTTTTAGAGATGGCCAGTAAAGGAAAGGAATTTAATAATAATGATAATTACATATTTATATAGTATTATATAATATATAATATATAATATATTTATATATTATTATTATATAGTTTTCAAAATGTTTTTCGACAGGATACATAAGACTCACTTGTAGCTAAGGCATGATGTTACCCAGTGTCACATGGTAGGCCAACATTGAAGCAAGACTTGCAGTACAGGCCCTCTTGAACCTGTTTGATGCATTGCATGGGAGCTTATATGTTAGCAGGTTGAAAGAGATAGGAATTTGGCTCTTTCACTCTATTCAACTGTGTCTTTTGTTTCCTGCAATTACTAGAGCAGATTTCTTTGCTAATCTCCCTTGATTAGTTACTTGTTTACTTTAATAGAGTTTCAATTTTCAAACAGCACTTCTTGTGTTTTTAGTTGTAAATGACAAGCTAGGCTTTTCACCCTCCCTTTTAACGTAATGCATGGGAGTGAAAAAAAACCAACAAGCAGTACTAAGGAGGCTTAGCAGTTTCCCGCTTATCACAGTAATAAGAAATTTGTCAGGAACAGAGAAAGGTGTATAAAACCTTGTTTAGCACTGACAACATAAACAGGATGTTTGAGGAAAGAAGAATGAATTCTCATGTTGTACTCTGGAAGCGTGAAGTAAATCCCACAAAAACCCTTTGAGAACTTTAGCAAAGAATGCTGATAAGCATTTACAATAAATCTCTAAGGAATCAGCCTTAATCTCAGCACTCTGTGGGAAGGAAAAAAAAAAAAAAAACAACACAACTGGGTTTTGCATTCTGACCTGGAAGAGATCCAGAATTATTTATTAGTTTATTTATTTATTCATGTGAAAGTTCCTCCAGCAGCTGCTGCCATTTTATTTCTCACAGATAATGGGTTGCCTGCTCACAAATACATTTCTCGGCCTCGAGATTAGAGTTCCCTTTGCAGCTGGCATAATTTTTCTAAGACTTTGTATAAAGTCTTCAATTTTTTTTTAATACAAGTTATACTTTTTACACTTTTCTGAAATTTCTAGAGGTTTTTTTGTCTTCCATATTTAAAGTCTGCTGGTAAGACTCATAAACAGTTAATAGCAGAGAAAGAAGGGGAGAAGCAAAGATAAAGTGATGAGATATAGAGAAAATTCATATTTCATTGCAAGAATTTGAACCTAATTGTTTCAAACCATCTCCATTATATATAATATAATATCATATTCTATATAAAATACATTTCAATCATGCTTATTCATCTTTTTGTGATAACAGCCTATCTTGCCCCAGTGTTTTCAATAGGTACCTAATTGAGCCTGAAGTATGGCCTTTCCTGCCCTCTCCAGAGATTCAGGAGTAAAATGAGAAAAATTGATCTTAATTTAATAAAAGTATTCCTGTATGCTTGCATATTATTTATGTACACAGAAATTCTTATTCCAAAAGCTTAATAACCTAGAATTATTTTTTTTCCTTTTCCCTCTTCTGTTATTTCTATAAAGCAGATGATACAGATGTTTCAAACATAAAAGCAGATAATGGATTTGTTATATATAAAAAGATATATTAATGCATATCTTAATATATGAATGCGTATCTGGACACCAATTTTTTTTTACATATTTGTTTGGGGGTTTTTTTGTTACATTTTTGTACAGTAAGAAAGGTCTCTCCTCTGTTATTAAATGCTTGGCATCAAACAGATTTAAATACAGATTTTTTGTCTTTCCTGTTTTAATGAACCATGTTTCACCTTTCCCAAAGGGTCTGCAAAATGCCTTGCAACAAATTTTGATTAGCTGCTTATTAAAATGTAAGTCTATTTTTTGGATAATAATATCATATTTTATTTATATATGGCTATTTTCTGTGACTTATCGACATAGAAGTACAAAATGCAGCCATTAAATATCTCTTCAGTAAAAGATATTGAAGACCTAATGGCCAATCTTAAGTGTCCTTAATGTGTAGTCTAAAAAAAGTAGATGTAGTTCTCCGTTTTTTCCTAGTCTGCTGTAATAGAGCACTCAACTATTTAGTATGCTATCTACTTGGCCTGGGTGAAATTAGAAATGACACAGATAATTCCTACAGGGAAAGTCAACAAGTCAAATAATTTTTTAGTGTTTTTTCTTCTTTCACTGCATTCTGTACTCAAATTTTCTTGAGCTAAGTTGATAGGCTGCATATAAAAGTCTTACATATATAAAAAAACAAATGTCAAAGTATTCATAATTTTTGGTTTGAAAAGTAGCTCCTTATGTTGTGTTCAACAGCTGCATTCCACGTGTCACGTCTTTCAAGAATCCTAACAGTGCAGCACACTGAAGTCATGCTTCTTCAGTTAAACCTCGATATTTCTTCCTCTACGAGCATCTTACTCCACTTGTGATATGCAGGCAGACAAATTTTCAACTAGAGCACTGTGAGAATATAGGAGGAATTACAGACAAGATGTAGAAGTTTTTTATTCATATGAAATAACCGCTGCTCTACAGAAACTGCTTGTCTCCCTGGGACTCCCACTGGACCAAAGATCAACTCTTGACCACTCCCGGGGTTGGTGACACCAGTTACAATCACCTGAGGCACATGTGCTGCCAGCATATATATATTTTTTATAATACATACTTTTAAGGTCAGACTAAAATAAAATAAATCATACATATATCTAAAGATATTGTAAAGACAGATTGTACTGATAATTTTTCCTTTTACAGTAATCATTGGATCCCAAAGCTTTTGTTCATGCATTTAGCTGACGATTCCATTATATTCCGGATACGTACTATAAAGTTTCCACGTGTTTTTTGAAGTTTCAAGACAGCGGACACACTTTGTCAGTACAAAAGGAGTTTTCATGCATTCAATTTATGATGAGGTATATTCTATTTATGTTTATAACTGGTATTAAAAAAAAAATAATCCATGTTTGACTGTGCATACTTCCTTGTAACATGAGTATGAAGTTTCCATTATAGTTGTGATACCCTATTTTCATGATGCGTAAGCATATGCCAAAGTTAGAGACCGTTTATCAAGAATATTTTGTTATTCCTTCTATTCCTTGATCCTTGTCTTGGTAATGTGATCTGAAGAGATAATAGATCTATCAGAGCAGCTTTTCTGTTAAATCAAGCTCTTAGATATTTAACATGTTGGAAACATGTCAAAAATGACATTGTCAAAGAACTGGACTTTTTTAGAAACTTCCTCTTTGCCCTCACATTTCACTTACTAAGTATGACTCAATTGTATTTCTACGATTCTGACCCTGGCCAGTCTGAATATTTGCCTTATTCCAGGTTACTAGCTTTTGTCTAATGAATTTGGGAAGAAAAAACAAGAAAAAAGCTACTGATACAGTTCCTTTTAATCCAATCTACTAATAAGGCAAAGCAATTAAGTGTTTCACCCAATTTTAGCTGCAATTAATGATGGTTCCGTGCCTTCTGTGAGATATGCATGAATGGGCTGTAAGGATCGTGGATAAAGTCAGTAGGGTTACATATAGAGTTCTGCTTAGTGTGTCATGTTTTTCTCTGAGGCCTATTTTTCCTCCTGGTATATGTAAAACTACCTACTGTATTTCTAGGAAAAAATAATAACACGGCAAACTCTTTATACTCTGAAACGCTGCAACCTAGAGCAAATTGTTCAGAGTTACTATTTTGTCATGGCTTTAAAATTTAAACACAGCCATCCTTGACTATTAAGGCACGGGCGAGATGATAGCCAATGATTCTGATCTTCCTGAAAACAGGATTGAGTAGGGGACAAAAGATTCTTTAGATGTACTACATGGGAACAGATTACAGAATAAAACTTAGTGGAACTATACAAGCTACTTCTCCTGGCTTCTGCAGAGCTTTTTCTTTAGAAGTGAAAGGTTATGGGTATACTAATGGTCTCACAATTGATCTTTTACTGGATAACTTTCTAAAGCCATGTTGACTGCTCTGAGGATGCAAATATATTTTCTTCAAAACAAAGAAACTTTGGAACTTGCATGAAAGCAGTGTAATTTTAAGAATTTAAAGACTGTTGAATTCAAATTTCTGAATTGGGAAACTCAATTTAAGTTCCTCTGTGAAGTCTAGTATACCTTTTTAGATTCTGACACAGGTTTCTCATCCTTAGTTCTTTACGTCAATAGTATTTCTCTTCTTTATTTTAACTTCTCAGCATGAGTTAAAGGGACTAGAGCTGAGAGATCAAGACAAGTTTTCATAAAACATCTGCTTTTGGTATTGACTGCTAGTTTGCATTATAAATGATGCTCCAGAGAGTGAAAGACTCCAGCTGGTCTCCTGTTCCTCAGACAAGAGGAATTAAGAATAAAAGGCTTCTTCAAAGTTACTGTGTGTCCATATATTGACACCTCAGGATTTGTAAACGCTTTGAGAGAAAATTATCTTATGTTTCAGGTACTTATTAAAAGTGTTTAATGAGCAGCAGCATCATTTTCTGTTCCATGAGCATTGCCTATGGTTATTTTTTTTTATTTCCTGATAGAAACCAATATTTAGAGGTAGGAGGAGGAAAAACAATAAAAAATACTGAAGTTCTTATCTTTTTATCTGCATGTTTACTGAAAACATTTCATTTAAATAAATCAAAAGTACTTATTGTACATTAAAAATAATATATTTGAAGCTCAAAAGAAATTGACCTCTGCACCTCTCAGATAAATGTCTTCATTACTGAATTACTAATATTACATAGACTAGTCTCTCACTCTTTCAGTTTTGAATGTATAAAGGACTGTAATTTCTGTATGAAACAGGACATAAGCATGATGCTTACTTTATAGAAATTAGAGAATCTTAAAATTGGAATCAAACCTACACACAATTTTATAACTGGAGAAAATTGAATGTATTGTAAAATGCTTAAATTCATTTAGATTTGTCTTCAAAAATGCTTATTATAAAATTATATCTCATAATAATGATGATAAAAGTTTATGATCTTGAAGTAGAGGAACCAGTGTAATTGGCAGAATCTTGATTAAATTTAATGAGAAAATGTTTGATTCCATACTTATTCCAGGATATATAGTTTAGATGAATATATATTTTTTTAATAACTAGTTTTTACCCTTTGAAAAATTACATCAGGAAAGTCAAGTTTGTGTCACATTTGACCTGCAATCTGGGTTTAAGCTTGTCGCTGTTGATTAGAAATATCCGTAAAGATTTTTTTCATCTTGAACTTGTAGAGTTTCTCAGGGAATATTTTTTTTTGTTAATATGAATTTCATGAATATCTGATTTACAATTAGTTTTACCATTTTGGGGCATTGGATATCTAGGAATGATAGCAGTTCTTGTTCAAGTGTGATACATAAATTAGTAGGATATTTAGTCAGTGACTCTTTAAAAATTAATTTCCCGATTCTGGAAAATTTTGTTCTTTTTTTTTTGTGACTCTTTCCTAAGACCTATTTCAGAACGCATGACAAGTGATTTCAAAACATCTGAGCTTTGTGTTTGCTTATGATCTGATATGCTAGGTTCAGTGACTACTGTATTGACCCAGTTTATTTCATTTAGTAAATCATATAGCCGTTCAACATGATTTCGTTTAATATCTATATGATTTTTAGATTTAGATTACATCCAAATGTAATGTGATGTATTTGATGCAGCAGGTACAGTGGTTTTGATACAATTTGTAAATTATTTTATTACATAATTTATGTACCTGTTTCAGAATAAGGCAGATTTAATAGATGGCTTTTTTATTTCTGTTTAAGCTGCAGTAATTTCTTCATTTATTTAATTCAGCATGTGATATATTGGCAATATATGTAACTAGCTAATACATTTATGGGAGTGTATAATTCATCTGCAATATTTCTGATTTTTGAATATTCTGCATCTATATTCTTAAAGGCTAGAAGGCAATTTCAAAAGCCGTGATGGTAAGAGTACTGAAAAAGCTCATTTGTGAAGAACATTACAGGATGAAGATTATGGTTTATAAAGATAACTGCTTGTGAAGCACCTTGAATTCCGAATGACCTTCCCAGTACCATGGCACTGTGTTGGAAATTGTATATTCCAAAATTATTGAAAATCATCCATTAGAGACTCTTGATAGAAATACTATGACCTTCTCAGTAAACCTAGTTTCAACACTTCTTATTCTAAGAATAGCATACACAAGAAACCCAAAAAAAAACCTCAGATAGTTTATGTGAAGATCTGCCCACACTGCTTGCTGGGAATCTATATTTCTGCTACCTGAACTCTGCAACTCTACAATACGTCAGTATCATTATTTCATTATATGACGAGATCTAAATTAACATTTGACCTCTTCACAGAAAGTGAAACAAAAGACATTTAATATTTTACTGAAATCTGTTTTGCAGGTGGCAACCAAAAAGTAAAGCAAATAAAATGCCCTGCTGAGAGCATTATGTTTGAAATGAAACAATTCCAAGAAAAGTCTTTATTTCTCAAAGCGGTTGATCTGTTAATTGCCTATATAATTCTGGTTGGGCATTTAACAGAAAGACATTTGACTAGAAAACATGTAACTGGAAAAAAAAAAAAGACAAAAAAAAAAAAAAAAACAAAGAAAAGAAAAAGGGAGACGTATTATTATTTTATCTTATTTTCTCAGGTGAGAAAATAAGATAAAAATGCAGTATTTGGGGCTAAACTAGCCCTACCTTATAGATCCATCCTGTATATTTTTCAGGACATTATAGGGAATCCTTTTCTTAACTGCTTGATTGTGAGTCTGTATAAGTACTTATTACTTGGCATTATTTGGCAAACAGTAGGACATTTCCTTAAAGAGTAAATATATAACTTTCTACTATTGTAATAATATTCAATTGCATTTTGAGGTAGGAAAATGATATTATTTGTCCATTGAAATAAAAAAATCCTAAAGGAAAGGCAAAAAAAAGAATAATTGCTATTTCTCAAAACCAAAAGTTTGTATTTCTTTTAATATCCCCAAAAATTGAATTATTTACGCTTGTCAAAATAAATGTTGTAAATTAGGAAGAAATATCTGTTTAAGATTTAGTCTGCTGTTCTCCTAAAAAAGTTCAGTCAACTTCTGTTACTTTCTACGGATTGCACTACACTTCTTCCTAATGTAGCTTGTGAAAATAGGAAATATGATTATATCTTTTAAATGTACAACCTTCTTAGTCTTTAATTCAGTTGAAAGAATCCTGATATAGATATAGTGTGCCATGTTCATAAATTGGCATCCATGTAGTTTTCATAAAAAGCTAGAAAATTCAGAGAGCTAGCCAACTGTTGATGTTGTTTTCCAGAACAGTAATAAAAATTACTCCACAGTTATTCATGCATTCTAACCAGTGACAGATGAACACTGCTTTCCGTTGCTTCGTAATATTACAGTGAAGACAATAAAATACTTATATATTTGTAATGAAAATATTGCCAAGCAGCTGGTAGTGAAGAGATTTGGTAGTAACTAGTAATTAAAAGCAATCAAGTGGTAAAAGAAAACAAAAATCCTACAAATTAATTGTTAGCAGTGTTCAGAATATTATTTTGCTTCATCATTGTTGCCGATCTGCCGCAGGAAAATGTTTAAATCTATATTCCTTGTTTAAAATTCAAAAAATTAATGAACTGTGATTTAAAAAATCTTTCTAATTTGGCCCATAAATAGCACGTGTAGGTGCACACTTCAGTGAGGCAGATGGATAAAGATATTAACTCATTACATGTCTGGAGCTTACCATTCTGCCACACACATTAAAAAATTATTTTAAAGCCGTCTGAGTTCTCAGTCTACTTTAACCACACAGACCTGTACACTGCTCAAAAAGAACTGCTGAGTATTTTTACTACTAATAAAATCTTTCTTCTTTGTCCCCGCCCCTTCTATGTAGTTATGTAGAGCAAAATGTGGAAGGTACAGGAAATGTAGGTTTAGAATGAGCGCTTTATGTAATCACAATTTTCTGAATCAGCCCTAAGGGAGCCATGATTGCTGATACAATTTATTTTAATTTTAAGACTGATATAAAGACAGATCTACTGTAAAAACTTGCCAGCATTATTCTGTTAGAGATCTGATGAGTTAGCTCTGATCAACATAGAGTTGCTGGTAAAAACCGAATTCAGATATTGTTGAAGAAAACAAGTAAGTACAGAATCAATTTTGCTGGAAAAAATTCTCTTAGGAGAAATAGAATTATTATTTATGAAATAATAATTCTGTTGATAGTTGTTAGGTCCATAGAAAGGGTGGCCGTTCCCTAACCTAGCTTTGACACGTAAAAACAGCTGTCAAATTCTAAGGCACTTGCCCAAGATTATCTTAGTCTCAGGGAGAAATACGAACAGCCAGGTAGTAAACTTCTAGATATGTTACAATGATATTTGGGATAACTAATTGGCTAACAAATGTTTAAAATTACGCAATAAATTGATCTTTGTAACATATTACTAACAATGCAATTCATAATGATATTATTGATAATTGCTAACAAGTATAGACCTGGCCTAAATTGGATCTAAAGTACAATAACTGACTGTATGGAAACTGCTGAGCCACGGCCTGAACCTCTGATTGATCACCTGAGGAGAGCAGTGAGTCAGCCAGAGGAGCACAGCTGAAGGCAATTCAGGTGGAGCCAGGCTCCACCCCTCCTAGACCTATTGAAGGGATGGCTAGTAGTGGGGAAGGCTTTCTTTTGCAGATTGCCTCTGCTGGTGTCTTGTGATTGAGTCCAGGATAGGGGTAAGGCTTCTATTTATTCTCTTTTGTTATCATCATCTGCCTTACCTAACTTTCTTGTTTGTTTTGTGATTGTAACATCCTAATGTTCTTCGATTATACGCTGACATTTTCACTGTCACATATGATCCCAATGCAAGCAACTTTGTGTGTCAAGGATTTCATGATTAGAACTGAAACAAGCTTTGTTTAGTGTTTCAATTGAATAGTCATAGAATTGTTTAGGTTGGAAAAGACCTTAAAGATCATGAAGTCCAGCCATGACCTAAGCATACTATCCTAACTCTAACAATCCTCCACTAAATCATGTCCCTGACCACCAAATTCAAATGGTCTTTGAACACATTCAGGGATGGTGACTCAACCATCTCCCTGGGGAACCCATTCCATTGCTTAACAACCCTTTCTGTAAAGAGTTCTTTTTTGATATCCAACCTAAACTTATCCTGTCATAACTTGAGGCCGTTTCTCCTTGTCCTGTTAGTTGTCACCAGTGAGAAGTGACCAACCCTGCTCTTGTTGCAATCACCTTTCAGGTATTTGAAGAGAGTAATAAGGTCTCCCCTCAGTGTCCTTTTGCCTGGAATAAACAGCCCCAGTTATTTCAGTCAATCCTTGTAGGGCATACTCTCCAAGCATTTCACAGGCTTTCTTTGGCTTGTTGCCCTTCTTTTGACCTGGTCCAGCACCTCAATGCCCTTTCTGTCTTAGGTGCTCAAAAATGAACCCAGTACTTGAAGTAAGGCCAAGCAAGATCCCTTCCCTAGTCCTGCTCACCACACCATTCCTGATACAAGCCAGGGTGCCATTGTCCTGCTTGGCCACCTGAGAACACTGCTGACTCATATTCATCCAAGTGTCCATCAGTACACCAAGGTCCCTTTCTGTCAGGCAGATTTCTAGCCACTCCTCCCCAAGCCTGTAGGGCTGCCTGGGGTTGTTGTGACCAAAATGCAGGACCCAACTTTTGGCCCTACTGAAACTCGTACAGTTTACTTTGGCTTATCGATCCAGTCTGTCCAGGTCCCTCTGCAGTGCCTTTCTCCCCTCTGTCAGCTCAACACTCCCTCCCAATTTAACATTGTCTACAAACTTACTAAGGCTGCACTCAGTCCCCTTGTCAAAATATATCATTCAGTACAACTTCAATTCTTTGTATTTTAAATCATATTGATTCATACTGTAGAATTCACGTTCAAATTAAAATTAGTGAAAGAAATCAAAATTCAGCATCCATCAGATTTGAAGATGAGTTATGCAGTGGGTTTAAGCACTCGTGGTTTGATCAGTACTGATTACGTAAGGTCTTAAATGTCATATGATCTATGCAGAACAGTGTCCAAGGAGGAGAGATTGAATGGTGCTTTACATTTTTCAGGTTCTAAAAATTTTTGCGAATACCTCAGAAGTAAACTAGTTTGTTATATAGATTTGGAAATTCTGTTGGACACCAGATGCAAATGCTGTAACATACTGTTACAGTTCATATCATGCTCAGGCTGTGCTTGTTTCATTATGTAATTCAAGATTAAGATAATGAAAGAGTATTTTTTCTTGTACCCTTTTTTTGTCCATACTGGAGATGAGCAAAAATCAGATGTCATGTAATATTTACATAGTGATATCAAATAGAATTTGGATTTATTTTGCTTAAAATATACCTCAGTGATTTTTCATAACAGGTAATTTGAGAACTCCAAGCTTCTGCTAACTTCATAAACAGAAATATCTGAAGTTTAATTTGGTTTAAATTAGTGCATTAAAAAGTGTATTTGCTGAACTGGAATGTACTTGGAGATGTTTCTGGTTAGTATTTTGACATCTAATACAAAGTCAATTTGAATTTTATCAAAATATCAGTTGTTCTCTAATTAGCCTCTTGGTTCACTTATATAATATTCTCAGCAGATTTCCTGAAAGTTCATGAAGTTCCATTTTGTGAGAAATCTAATGCTTCCTCTTGGAGATTTGGGAAATCCTAAGAAGATTTTCACATATACCTATTCAAATAAATGGTAAATTAGTGACTGTTTAGCATAGCATGCTTAAAAATATTCTGACAACTAGTTTTATCTTAGTAGTCTAGTAAATTAAGGAAACATATTTCATTAGTATTTTTTCCCTAGAATAAAGTTTATGAGATACTGCATTTCAACAATGGTGAAGATTAAGATTTTAGTTATTATCTGCTATTAGTAATGACAGTGCTTAAAGTTTAGCCTCTCCAGGCTGTGATCTCATCTGACTTTGTAGAGCTGTGGATATAATGTCATTGAAAGTCCAAGTACTTACACAGATGAATGCAATTAATGTTAAAGTGTGCTAGAGATTTATACGTGCCACTATCATTACCTCTAATGGAAATTTCACATGTAAATTGCCATGTATGGAAATAATATGCTTCTTAGTGCACTTTATCTAAATGTCATCTGTGCAAGCAGTTGATTTAAATATAAATGCAGTTGTTTTACAGCATGGCAAATATTTCCTTAAAAACAAAACAGGCTGCTGGTTTTGATGTTAAGAATTGTCTTCGTACTACATAAATTATTGCAAATTAAGGACTGTTGCATCCATTGTTGCAACATGTCTAATCATTTCTTCACATCATACTGTATAGCCTGGATTGGTGCACTGATTAGGGATTTGGAACAGTTAGAACATGACCATGGGGTTTCATATTAAAAAGATACTGCATAATGCCATTCTTTCTATTTCGAAGGTAGATGTAGAAATCAAATTTGAGAGACAAGGCTTTCCTGTGAGTCATAGATGTCCTTAGAACTTGCAAAATGTGCTGCCAAGAGGGCTGGTTTTGAAGTAAGCAGACCATGTAGTATTCCTGCATATATACGAGTTACTGCTTATACATTACGCCTCTTGCTCATCATTATGCAACATTGCAAAGTAATTTCTTATGTATAAAATTTATGCAATGTAATGATCAGCATTCTTAAGACGAAAACATTGTTTGTTATAAATACTTTCTATTCTTTTTAATTAGAGATCTTTACAACAATCCAATATTCTAGATCAATTTTATTTATTTATTTATAATTTAATAAATTGCAAAGTTTGTAGTCTTCTTTCTGGGCTTTATGAAAGCCATCAACTTCTATTTTTGCACTACGAAAAACAAATTTTCATCTTAATACAGCCTCCTAAGGCAAACATAGCTATGTGACCATTACACCCATGCCCTCTGTGCGATCTTAGCCCCCTAATTAATTTATTTCATATTTGACAAGAACTGGAAATTTTAGAACTCTGTAACTTCATGTAGGTTTCCTATAGAAAGAGCTTCAGAGAATGACTGCAACCTAAAAATTTCATTGTTGTCTGCACCTCAAAATATTCAGATGGGATAAAAGCCTGTCATGATTTTATAATTTATTTATTTTTATTGGTATTCCACACCATAACCTCATGTAGTGCACTAGGAGTTAAAAAGTTAATGCTCCAGTTCCATGGACTGCTGATATTTCCAGGTACCTCGTTCTCAGAAGAAAAGAGAAACTATGTACTCCAGAAGACAGAGCAGTTGAACAGATTGCCCAGGGAGGCTGTGGATTCTTTTTCTCTGTACATATTCAAGACCTGCCAGGACACCTATCTGTGCAGCCTGCCGCAGGGGGCCTGCTTTTTGCAGGGGGCTGGGCTCGATGATGGATCTCTAGAGGACCCTTCCAGCCCCTACAATTCTGTGATTCTGTGATTTCTCTTAACATTGCACCAAGAGCATACTGAAATATGATTTTATATTTTTTGTTTTTATGGGGATATCATAAACTACAGATACCTTTGATTTCATTATACAGTAGTGCACATAAGTTAGGAATGTAAACCATTATGAGACTAAACTAAATGTTTTTCAATTAATTTCCAAATCTGAAAAAGAACAATATTATTATATTGAAGATATTCTAAGGAATAATATTACGATTTTACAGAACACATATTCAGTGTTTCATTGAGTGTCAAAAAGAAAGCTTATGCATTTTTATGTGCTAAACTGCTCTAGATAAAACTTAATAGAAAAAGTAGATTTTAGTTAATCCACCAAGAACATTTATGAAGACATTATCTTTTGTCAGCACTGGTTATGTTAACTAATGAGAAGAAATTGGCCCTCCTGGTTTTAAATAGCTACATAGACATACGCATAAAATTTTCTTTTCATTTTTGTTTGTTTGTGTATTTGGTTGCATTCTGGATGTTTTTGGTTGGTTGGTTAGTTGGTTGTGGGTTTTTTTGTTTGTTTTTTTGTAGTGTCTTTGGAAATGTGGAAATAACTTAAAATACTTAATAAAACTCCAACTGTACCAGGACTAGTTGACATAGTTACTAGTCATGTGCTTGTTGCAGGTCAACATGCTAAGCGTAGTAATCAAGGAACGCATTATGATCAGGTTATTTTATTTCTTAATAATTTAAAAATCATGTTTGTCTGGTTCATATAATGCAAAATACTTGTTACTAGCTTACTCTTAACATTGTTTTTCTTATTCAGAAATTCAGAATTATACTGTATTTTAAATACCTATTATATTGGCGTGTTTTTTTTTAAATATTTTACATATTTTGATAAGGCCACAATCTTAGTAAAGTTTTGAGCGTTCATTAAAGTTAAGAGCCCTGGAAGAAGCTTCCCAGAGAAATTGTGTACTCTCCTCTGAAGTTATTCAAGATCTGTCTGGATGATTTCCTCTGCAACCTACTCTAGAACTGCTTTAGCAGGGGACTAGATAAACTCCAGAGGTTCCTTCAAGCCCCTACAATTCTTTGATTCTTTTAAAATGAAAAATACCATTCCTATTTCATTTTTTGGTAGTTAATCCCAAATCTTATGTATGGGAACTGTTGAGTCATAGCCTGAACCTCTGATTGATCACCTAAGGAGAGCAGTGAGTCAGCCAGAGGAGCACAGGTGAAGGCAATTCACCTGTGCTCCTAGACCTATTTAAAAGCTGGCTACCAGTGGGGAAAGATCTCTTCTGGAGATTGCCTCTGCTGGTGTTTTGTGAGTGAGCCCGGGATAGGGGTAAGCCTTTTATTTTTTCTTTTTTGTTATCATAGTCTGCTTTGCCTAACTCTCTTGTTTATTTTGTGATTATAACATCCCAATATTCTTTGATTATACATCTTAGTACTGTGCAGAGTTAAACATATTTCTTTTGAGACAGCTTTGAAACATTAATCATGTCCTTTAGTGTGTCTTATGCTCTTCCATAGCAACATGCATTTACACTAACCTTATATCAATAGCAAATCTTAGCTGTTTGGTGTAGATGATGGTAGCCAAATAGGACAAATAAATTTCAATAAAAGAAGCAATCCAGAATTTTGGAGACTCAAAGTGTGCCTTGCCCAATGGGCTTAGGTTTTATTGAGGACAGTCATAAATAACTTTAAAATATTCCAGTGTGATAGGATGGAGCTGAAGATTAGGTCATTATGGAATTATAGTTCCCTTGCTTAATGATTTTACAAAATTGCTTGGCAATCCAACAAAGAGAAGGAGCACAACGTGGTGAATGCAGGCTAATTAAACCAATAATTGCTTCTTGTTGTGCTCCCAGATAATGTGCCCCTGATAATTTTAAATGAAGTCTTGAAGCTGACTTCTTGAATGAAATGCTGTGCTAGTTAAAGCTTCGCTAACTTTCTGTGTGCTTAGAAACTGGCCTACTTCTCAAGGTCCCTTGCATTTCTCAGACAAATATTGCTATGGTATGTGAAGAATACAAGAATAACTTTCCTGTATCTCAGGTAACAGGGCTCTGAATTTCTGTGTTTTCCCTCTTTGCAGTAGTGTCACTAGATGGTTTGATGTCTCCAAACAATTTTGAAATAAGAAGCTGTAAATTAAGCCTTTGGTGTTTAAAGTTCTATTTCCTTTCTGTTTTAAGACTTAGGAGAAGATGCAAACTTCTATCTACCTCAGGAATGCTAGCATGAATCTAGAGTAACTCCATTGGGATTTACCACAGCTTTTTGAGTTATATCTGTGTCAAATGCAAAGTATGTGGCTGTTGACTGGCAGCTATGTTTAGAACTTGGGAAATAATTCATGAGGTCCCCAAGAATTTCAAGGTGATCTTCAAAGTGATCTGAAGAATAATTTGGAAACTTTTATTATGGAATTTGGAGGAAGAGTCTTCAGCAGTTAATCGGGTAAAAGAAACTCTTCTGACAGTATCTAGTTATCAACTCTGCTAGAATTATATATGCTGATTCTTCAGGCTCGCTTTTGAAGACAATTTTTAGTCATCTATATTTATTAAGAAAATGCGTTTTAGGTCCAACAGCAATAAAGATAATATGTTTTAATATAAGTGATAATTCTATTAAACCACAAAAGAGAAAGAACAACTCTTTTATTTCAACGCTACTTGTTATTCTTACATAATCTCAGGTAAATGTATTTAATTTCCTTTTTGGTGCTTAATGACTTTTTTCTGAAATATTTATCTGATATGTCTATTTTTTTTTTTTTTTTTTTTAATTTAAATGACAAACTAAAGAAAAATAAAGGTTTTCAAAAGCATTACTTGAACCATTATGATCAGGGTCATCAAAGTTAAAAAAAATAATAATAATAATCTAATATCGCTTCAATTCTGTCTAAGAGGAAGCATGATGCTATTTGAAATCTATGTTTTGGGGAATATGAATGTATTTTAACTATTTCAAAAATATGTTTATTTAGGAAACTAACCTTAAAAAAAATTTTCAAAGCTTATTTTCTAATACTGAGAACCTATCTAGAATAGATGAAGACAGAGTTGCCAATTATTGCTAATACTTGCTATACTGCAAAAGGCACATATTATATGTCCTCTGCAGTCTGTTGTAATATTCTTAAAAACAAGATCAGGACCTTTCAGTTGACAGAAACTGAAACTCATATTGGTATTCACAAAATTGTAGAAGTAAAATCTGGTAGAACTAGTTAGCAGTCACTTTCCTATTAATCCCTGCAGTAGGTGTTCATGACTGAAATCCATGGTTATTCAGCCCAGAAATGTATCTCAAATTTGTACGCTTTTAAATTGTGAAGTATACGCTTAGGAATTGTGAAACTGCATTTTTTCTTGTCTTTTTAATGAGAGATAGGTCCAATATATTTAGTTGGCAGCAACTGGGCAATGAAACACAATATTGCTAGTGAAGATTTTATTTCTATTTGCTGTGTGTCTTGTTAAGCTTTACTGATCTAAAACCATCTGTTTAAAAAGCTGTAAAAAAGTAGACTACCAACACACATAAATGCAAAGCAAAACAAAATAGGCTTAATATCCACTGGCTGATAGTTCACTGCAACATAAAATTGCCTCAAGATGGATGAAGAGAAAGACTATGATCTGTATAGTGACAAACCTTGATTTCTACTGCATGTGATTGATAATAATCGCCTTTTTTTCTTTAGTGAGTATTTACTTGCATTCTGATAGTATCTTTTCATTTTCTGTTGTCTTGAAGTAGCTTTTTAGTATAACATACAAGTGTGCTTTTTTACCTTTACTATGTACACTCTAAATATAACAAAAGCCAGAAGTAATTTAAACTGATAATGAAAGTGTTGTAAGATGCATATAAGGGCAACAACGTTATTTGTGTTAAGACACTCAGATGTACTGTCAAGTAACTGACTTTATTTCAGAGGCAAGCTGCAATTATGTAATAAACTGTCAATGAAAAGATTTTCCAATATATTTGTACACAGCATAACTTAAGGTAATATTGGCTAAATGAATTATTTACAACATTTTATGTAAAGTTTTCATTTAATTTCTCATTGAAAATTTAAAACTAATTGGAATTGGCTGTAATCTTTTCCACAGTCTGACTATATATCCAAAAATGGAAAATGGATAAGCAAGTGTTGCTTTATAGTTGCAAGATTTTAACAACAAACATACTTCAATAATGCAGTATTTATATAAATCTACTATAGAATAGTACACAGTAGTTAAATTTTTCCTAAGCATTTTTCGCTTTAAGGATGATTTACTAGCCAAACTAATTACTTGCAATGATTATTAAATGCTAGAATCAACTACAAATAATAAAGATTCCAATCCATAAAAATTACATATCTGAACTTAACCCTGTCACCTACATTCCACTGGATAAAATTGTCAGCATACAAATGAAGGAGGAAATAAGTGAAGTGGGAAATTAATAGAATATCAGTCATTATACAAATCTATCAGACTATCAAAAGACACAGAAAAATCTATGTCTTATGGAATTAGAGACTTTGGTTTTGATTGATACTTTTGAATGTAGGAGTTTGAAGTTAAGAAAATATATCCGATAAATTGTGAGTTCCCAATGCAGTATGTGATTTGTGAGAGAAAATACAAGAGCAAAGGTAACGTAAAACAGTGGCAAGAAATGAAAATATGCCTGAATACACTTTTGAGATAGAGTTATTAGAATACTGTATCTACTTATGTCCATAAATCACAAGGCAACTGAGATTTTCAGGAGAAAATAATGACATGAATTCTTCCATCTAGGAAATGTGTTTTATATGAAGAAGATGGATGTACTTCATTTTTCTAAGAGAAAATGAAGTGACTTGACAGCCCTATAACTAACTTCCACAAACTTCTGATTGTATATTTCTTATTATTCAAATAGAAAGGACAGAATGAGATCTTGAGTCAGACTAAAAATAAAGTGACTAAAGTTCAGGTAATAAAGCAAAAAGTATTTGGACATTTCCTTTATAGGCAACAAGATTTGAAGACCTGTAAGTCTCTCTCTACACAGACCTTAATTATGTGTTTAATTTTAACTTTGGAGGTTAAAGATTTTAAATACATATTCTTAAAATGTCTTACAGTGGATTTTATGCTTTTAGACTGTGACTTAGTGATTTTTAAGTAGTGTTTTACCCTTACATAGTATTATTTTCTAGAAGATTGCTTCTTAAAATCAATAGGTATACAGACGTTTATTTTTCAACAAGACTCTAATATATATTTGTACTTATTATTAAGGGATAAGATGATTAGACTTAAAGCAGTTCTCCCCTGTGTGTTTTAAGTAGGCAAAGATAGGAGAAGAAAGGGAGAAGAGGAAAGCAGATGTGAAGCCACAGATTATGGTGTGACATAAGAGAATGAACAGATGTCTTCAAGATTTACCAGTCAGTTGTGGAAAGGTGTTGACCACTTGTGTGAGATTATACTATGCAACTTCTTTCTCTGAACATGGATGAAATATTTGCCTACGCTTTCAATGTAAATTGAAAGAAAGTAGATAAACAAGCTCTTTTTATTTCAGTCTTGAAACCACATTAAAAAGAATGCCACCTGTAGTTCCAAATTATTTTCATGTTTTGAATATTTATAAATGATACTTTTTACACAGTTCCTTGGAAACTGTTAAGTTCAGCAATAGTTTAGACTTCAAAGAGTATTTAACCATTTTGTATTTGATAAGTTTCATAAAATAAGAATATGAATAACATTTTTGACATAGTAAATGTGTGGGTATATTTAATATACTGACAATTAACACAGATAATGTATTAAGTCCTATGTATTCAAACATTTAAAGATATGACTGTATGGTTAGGATTAAATAGTTGCTTATTTACATAGCTTACATGTATATATGGTGGTATGTAAGCCATCTATGCTACTGAAGCTACTTGAACTATTTAGCCTAGTGTGTTGTCTTCAGTGGATTTTTCTGAGTGGACACAATCCCTAGTTACTGCAGCTACACAAATTCAGGATGGCGAATGAAGTAGTTCTCCCTGACAGGTGAGTAAATTATAATGATGTCATGTAACAAAGTGGCTAGTATTTCAGATTTCACATTTTGAAAGTTTACCTGAAACTTCGGTTTTGCAATACTTGTTGTTAATTTGCTCAACTTTGTCTTGTAATCCCAATCTTTCCTTCAAATTACCTCTCAAACCCACATTCCTTATATGTGTAGATAGCTGACAAATTTAGAAAGCCTTCTGTGAGAAACTAAAGATGTTTCCTAGTTCAGTAATTACATTTGCTTTAGTCTTCATAATTTCAATAAGAATGTTCTTCCTAGAATCTTGAATTGTCTTGTACACATATGAAGGAAAGAATATATTATACTGGCAAAATTTTCTGTTGTTGTTGTTTCCCTCTCTTTCTCCCTCCATGATATCAGATTCTTTCAGGTTATATTTAATTACGCTTTCTCTGCTGTCTAAACTTTCTGGTAGATAATGTTGTAGGTTCGGGTAACTGTCTTGGTTTCAAAGTCATGCAGTTTCCTAAGATAATAATGTTTTTGAAAATTAACAGTGTGTTTATGAAGTATAGGAAGAGGAAATATTAGATATCTTTATGATTTTCCTCTTTCTGTACCTAAGTTTTGACCGGAATTTGTATCTATTTACTTAGCAGTGTTTTGTGCTAATGTAGAATTTCAATTCCTGAATCATGATGTTCTAAATGTCCATAGCGCCATTTAAAACATGTGCCAAGGTCAAACTGGCCTTTGGCTTAGTACGCAGTTTGTGACGTGCTGAAGATTTTGATAGTATCGAAACAGTATTTGTTTACTTCTTGCGTAATGAACATCTAGTCAGCCATGCAGAACTAACAGTGTACAGGTAATACATGAACAGCATAGCTGGAGGGAGAAGACAGAGATTAAGACCAGCATTTCTGACCATGCTGAAAATATTCCTATTTAATTCTAAGAACTGATCTAAACTGCATTTAATTTCTTTGTGAACTTTCAAAATTTACTATGGCATTCTACACATGAAGAGATAACACAGTAGAAAAATTTCTACTAAGTAGGAAAACTTCTTAACACTGAATAAAACCAGAGAATGTTAGTGACAGGTTATCTTGTATTAAAATATCAATATGCAACGCTGAAGTCTGCAAATAACAACCTGAAAATAACTTCAGCAACTTAATTTCTCTCTTATCTCTAAGATGCATGAGGTGCTAACATTTATTTTCTTCCCGAAATTCAAGGAAGTTACAGATCATCCTGTTACAGAGTTGTGCGTTAAGTATCAAATATTTGGAAATGATTTATGGTCTGTTTAATTCATAGAATCTCCTGCAGAGAGTGAGATAAAAGGAAAGGAGCTATGAGAGAGAAGGGGGGAAATTTCACGAGACCATCACTGTTTATATTTAAGTATTAAATATATATATATATATATATATATTAAAAGCATACTTGATATTAGATTGTGGACGCTTTGGGGAGAGTCACAAAAGTAAAATAAAACAAAGCATCAATGAAGTTTAATTTTAAAAAAAAAAAAAAAAAAAAAAAAAGCAACAGAAACAAAGGCATGCTTTGCACTGACCCTAAAAGAAAGACTGCTTCCCTGCTTTTTAAGAATTGATAAAGTTAGAATGAGAAAGAACATTTCTTGGTGCTATATTTTTGCTTGGAAAACTTTGCCAGAGCTGAAAATGACCGATTCAGTTGCATGCTTTTCTGACCCTTAATGTCAAATTTAACTTTCTAACACTTGGTCATTCAGTCACACACTATGCATACAAAATGAAGCTATGATAAATGTCCTCTGAATTTCCTTTAAACTTGAATTCTGAATTTGGGACATTCTTGCTCTGTGTGTCTGTAATTAGAGCAACTGCTGCTGTTATGTTTCCTGCTTTTTAATTCACCATGTCCCAAGATCTCAGGTCATTGCTTTGGATTTTCAATAGTCTAAACAACATTATCATCCTGCTTTAATTAGAAACATTTTCCATGATAAATTTACAATTTGGTCCATTTACAAAGCAGAAAGGATTTCAGAAAACACTCTTGAATGCCTCCAGATTTTAGGAGTAGAGAAACTCATTGCAATGTGCTCATCAGATTACTGTGCAGACTTCTTTTCTCCATGTGACTCAACTCTATAAATCACACTCTTGAGAATGTTTTGCCATTTCCAAATTAGTACAAAAAATGCAGAGATTCGTTGTTGACAGGTAAATATTTCTTTTATTTAGAGTCTAGACATTGAAATACCATGGAAAACATTGTTTAATAAGAGGAACAATAATGTAAATAAATATTCAAACTATACAAATTATTATACTTCTTTTAAATGAGTACCAGGTGCTAATGTAAGCAATAGAGGTTCTTCAAAAAGGAGTCTGTGGGTAGAAATACTCTGTTCAGAATGGTGATAAAAAAAAAACACAACAAACAGAAGTGTTCCTAACTTTTATTCTAGGCAAAGCTGGATGTGGATCTGGGCAGCCTGGTCTACATGCTGGCAACCCTGCCCACAGCAGAGGGGTTGAAACTAAATGATTATTAGTGTCCTTTTCAACCCAGGCCGTTCTATGATTCTGTGATATGATTCTCTGCTACCTTTCTGAGATCCATTTTTAAATGATTTTATCATATAGAATGGGGCATGGTACATAAACATCGATTTAAGGAAATATGATCTAAATCTTGAACTATTTATTTTAGTATAAATATAACACCACAGAAGTTGCTATTAGTTCAGTAGATTTTCTATTCAAAATCAGTGATTTTAACTGTTACTTTTTTTTTTTTTTTTCATTCTAATTTGATAACTTAAATGTTTCGATTTGCCTATGTCTTATGTATTTTACCCTAGAAATGTCTCTTTGGTTTTGATTGGTAATTGTAATAACTAATAATTTGCTCTCCGTTTTGAAGTTTTTTAAACTCTTAAACAACAAATATTTTATGAGGATTTTGCATAAGTAGCTTTCTTTGCTTATCCATGTGGTTACAATGTTAATGTGTGCACTTAAAAATTGTTCAGAATTTCTTTTTAAATGGAGTTTGTGAATTGTGTGATATTCTATATACATTTTTTTTCAAACCACAGAAAACTTGTAAAAAAAAAAATCTTTCAAGACTGTTCACTCAGTATCATTTATCTGTTTATTTTCTAGTTGGCACTTCTTAGTCATTGATGAGGTAATAGTAGCAAACTAACCGTAAGAATCTTTATTATCCATGTATTGTTACAATTCATCTCCCTCTTGTCTTGCTCCAATTTGTAGGAGGGAGAGAAGGTTCTTTTAATATCCATATAACCAGCGTGAGATTAAGAAAAAACAGTTCAAATGTTGGTCTGACCTGTTTATTACAGATCTTAATCAGGGAGATGGGGAAGGGGAGGGTGGACACTACCATGAATTAGGGTAATGAGGAAGGGAAAGAGGGCAATAGAAAAGGTAGGAAAGAAGAAGCAAGAAGCCTTGGTATGAAGCAGGAGAGAGATAGTCACCACCATGGATCCAGCATGGTTCGTAGTTCCATCATTGATCTTCAGTAGTGGTGGGTTGCTGGGCATTGCTGTTCCGTTGATGACAATGGTGACCATGGCGATGATGGCAACTTTTCACTGGTAGTACCAACTTACAAATAAGTCCAAAGTGGTTAAATCAGCTCTCTTTGGAGTGACAGCTTCTGGCTCTGGGATCTCAGTGGAAACTCCTTTGTTCCTATCTTATCTGGCCTTGCCAGCAGATAAGAGGTTGCAGGGAGGCACCAACTTGTATCTTGCCTTCGCAGGATACAGTGGCATCGTCCCCCAGTCTCCCATAGCAAACAGGAGTTATTTGGTCACAGGCTAGGTCTTCCACCAGTAAACAGTCCTGAGCACTATCTTCAGAAGGTAAACAGCCCCAAAGAAATGCTTTCAAATGTAAAATTGTCCACACAGTGATGTTGATTGCCACACAGCAACACCCATCTCTCATCTCCTAGAGTCTTATCACAAGAAATACCTCAGAGAGCAAGCTTTGAGACAGAAAACCAAGAAGGATTCATACTCCTCTGCTTTAGCAGGGTAGTTGGACTAGGTGATTCCTGAACTAGATGATTTTCAGCCCTATGATTCTGTGGTTCTGTAAAAATTTCTGGTAAACTCAACTCCTGCTGGAACGGGTAGAAATTTACTCAGTGATTCCATCTATGTTACATGGTTTCTTCTTTCCTCCTGATTGTATCGTTGAAAGAACCTGAAACACTTTATCCAAAGATCTGTTTGCATATCAGGAAGAAGAAATAATAACACGTGACTGTTAACTTTTTTGTTACTTTTTTAGTTTTATTGAAGGTTTCAAGACAGGAAAAAGAAAAGGGGTATTAGTGTAGTCATATACTGTAGGACACTGTACTACAACAACGTGGTGCTGTAGAATAGTGGTATTATCACGTAATTTCATTTATTTCTCTATTTATTCATTGATTGGTTGGAGTACTTGAGGGGTTGTTCAGCTATTTATGAATGGAATAACCCCATGAATTTCCTTTTCTGCACAGTAAGATCTGTCAAAAACATTATGCTCTCTGGAGAAATACTAGTTTATACTTAGCTTAATACTTACGGTACAGTTAATAAAATTAAGTAGAAAATATTTCCACTTTTTTTTTTAATAACTTGTATGTCAAGTTCAAGAAAAATACTGTTGAAAATAACATGGTATCATTACTTTTGAGTTTATCCCCTTCTACTCCTTGTCCCCAGCTCCAAAAATAAGGGCTTTTGAGTATTTGTTGTTTTTATCTCTCTCTGTTCCCCACCCCATACATTCCACCCCACCTACTATTAGTATCAAAACTGATAGACTGTCGTATGACATTTTGGTATGCAAAGTGCTGATATTGTTTTGACTGTAGGGATGTGAAAATTCAGATTACTCAACATTTAACCAAGATGAACCTTCATGCTCAGTCAAATTGTACAAGGGTATTATTTGCAGATAACTCAAATCAATTTCCACCTTTCTGATCCATTTTGTCCTCAAATGACCAATTACAATTTATTAGTATTACTGAGCAGTAAATGCAAACCTTATAATTCATTTCTCTCTCTTATTTGTAGGGGCTGAGGTAATAAGCCTATGTATTTGCTCACTTCAGCTGTGTCAGCTCTGTTATAATGATGTCATAAATAGATTTAATTATTAAAAAGTCAAAGATAATGCAAAGAAGGAAATTTTCTTCTTGATGTATAGTGAGCAGGGAAAGAAGACAATCCACTTAGAAATTAAGGAAAAAAAAATAGCGAAGATAATAGAATCCCTTGTGAGATAGCAAATTTGTGCTGTTGTCTTGCACTGTACTATGTATATGAGCACAAACAAAACAATAACAAAACAATACAACAGTAATTCTTTAATTTTTAATTTAATTTTTTAAGAAAATCCTTAACGTTATTGTTGAATACTTCGGCATTACTTGTATCTGATCCTATCATGTAACTAAGCATTTATTTCTAATAAAAAAATAAAAGTGGAAAAAACATGTAAAATGAATCCTAGAACAGCTTACAAGCTCCAGATTCAGCAGTCATTGATGTTTTCCTAGGCAGATTTATGGCCAAGTAACAAAAGTTCAGGCAATGTGAACTTAGGCTCCTAAGATCAGAAATAAGAGGCAAGACTTAAAATGTGGGATTGGATCTAATATTTGTATGGTTGGAATAAGTTTGACAATGAGAAGTTAATTCAATCCAGCAACATTCTTCCTAATGTCTCTACTTCACAGCTGGAAATATAGGTGGCTTGTGCCTGTTTACTTCTCAGTTTAGAGACTTACTAACTTCAGTCTACTTTCTTTCAGTCTTTGGTGCAAAAATAAAAAGTCTCACAATGAGGTCAGTACTATTTCTCTAGAGGCCTCCATTACTCTCACGCTTTTCTAATTTCCTGCTTGATTCCCCAGCTGGGGGAGGCTCTCCTTGAAAAAAAACTTTTTAAAATGTACAAATACATGTTTTAATATTATTTAAGCTGAACAACCTTATAATAATTACATTCTTATATTTTGTAACTTGAGAGATGCATACTGCATCTGTAGCTTATGTAGCACTAGTTGTTATGAATAATTTTTGCAGAAAATTCTTGGCAATGGTCTTTATACCTTACACTACGTAACTATTTATAACATGTAAAATGTTTTTTGTCAAGATTCTAATGCATACCTATATCTCTATACTGTGATGGTTTTTTTTTTCTCCTTTCATGCTGGTGTTAGGCAGTCCAAAACTGTGAAGAAAATTTGTGTTTGGCATGCTTTTACTCTTCAGAAGTGTTTTTCTTATGCACTTTTCATCTCTCTTTGTTTTCTGTAGAAGTAGTTAACTTCCATGTTATCTATTTTTATTCACTACTGATTCTCACCTCGTTAAATCAGTAATATTTTGTATACACATAATGCAGCCTTCAGTCATTCTTTAACATCTACTTATGCCGTAAAGATTAATTTTTAGTTCTACATACTCAAAAAAGAAATATATAAATACAATCTGAATTTATTTAGTAAGTTACAATTTTCTTATAAGCTAACAAAATGGAAGCCTAAGTATTTACATAATTTAACTGCTGTGTTTTGTTTACTACAGCAATCAGTTTAAGATTATTAATTTTTGTCATTGTTCAGTCACATTTTTTAAAAAGAAAGTGGTATACTGTTTTTCAAATCCTTCTTCGAATGGTCATATTTGCAAAAGAAACTGTTCACAGAAAATATTATGAACAAAGAACCAGATTATGAGTTTTAACATTCATAATTTCTGAAGAAAAAGAGTTCCTACACTACCTTGAGGTTGATATTCAGATTATTCATGGAAACATAAAAGAAAATCCTTGTCTTTTTATGTATTCTGTAAAGACTCCATGCTAAAAACTCAGCTGCTAATTCAACAAACTAGATAACTTCAATGACAACCACAAATTCTGGGGCAAAATTATTGTTCAAGATTGTTAGCTTCTCTCGTTTACGTTTCATTCCTGAGTTTCTCTCATTACATAGAAACATAAAGAAAAATAATAAATCTCCTTTTGCTGGAGTATTGCAGAATTTGCTTTCATTCTGCATTGGAACGAAAGTGACAAAGGGTGGGGGGGAGAAGAAAAATAAAAAGGAAAAATAGAAAGGAAAAGAAAATGAAGTTGAAGAGGTACGATCTCACAGTTCAATGGACTAACGGCAGACTCTTTTGAAAGAAGCTTATACATGATTGTAATGCATAAACACTGCATTAGAAAGACAGAAGATTCAGAAAGGTTGCAAGGAGCTCTTCATTCTGTAAAAGACAAACACATTGAAGTCTTTGGTGGGAATTTGATATGAACAACAAAGGAAGTGAGAAGTACAGGAGTTATCTGCCATTTTACAAGACTGCGAAGGAAATAAACTCATTCAAGACATGAAATCGCAGCTTACGTGGAATAATTGCCTGCAAATAGGAGTGCTGGCCTGATGACGCAAGGTTTCCTGTATACACTGAGATGGAAAATCACGCAGATATTTTCGAAAGTTTAAGTCATCAAAAACTAGAGAAAAAAGATGATCTCAGTATTTGTCCTTTTATTCAATAAATAAATTCAAGAGTTAAGTGTAATGTAATGTGTGTTTTAAGACACATGCAAGAATTTTTAAAATGTCGGATTAAACAATTACTTATCTTTTCAGGTCTTAAAATAGATGTATAATAGAAGCTAGTTGGAGAAAGTCTAAAGGAGAAGAACAAAGAGGAATAAAGCTGCAGGAAACATCACCTACAGAAATGAATTACTGCAGTTACTTTATATAAAGTAAATGCTGGGGAAGGAGGAAATATGCTTGGAAGTAAGCGAAACTGGTTTCAAAGTCCTCAAGGGTATTTATGCATTTTGGAAAACTGTTGAGAGTAGGTGAGTTCTCTGCATCCTCAATCAATCAATACTGAATAATTTCAGGTAGATAAAACATAGTGCAAAAAACAACAACCAACAAACAATGCTAATGCTATGGGCAGTGTAACTTGCAGATTATTGTGGAGTCCTCTCTTTCAGACTTTCATTAATGTGAATCACACAGATGTAGACAGAGAGCAGATGAGGTTTTGATTCCACAGATGTAAGAAAAAACACTGGTGCTATCATACTTATCAAGAAAATAATTACACCTTTATGAGGAAAGAAATAAATGATTCTGAAGTAAATAATAATTATCTGGATATCCTTTTTTTTTTTTTTTTTTTTTTTCTTATGACAGTTCCATTCAGCCTCATATCATTAGCACATTTACCTTCCATAGAGAAAATGGCTGAGAAGCTAAAAGGGAAAACCATGATTTTAAAGGAAAGGATATTCAGCCAGTTATTTTTTCCATTAGTACTTTTTCTCCGTCCTTTATAATGACAATAAAACAATTTTTTATTCAGTTATACCAAGGTTTCCAAGCCTAACGATCCTATTAACTCTAAAATGAAATTATTCCTCATTATTAGTTTGCCGAAGTAAATGGAAATAGTACTTTAAAATTTAATGCTTAAAATGGTTAATGATCTACACCATTTTTATTAGTGGTTAATCTTAATAATAGCATATGTAGTATATACCATATGCAGAAAGGAAACTAGCACTACCCAACAATGACAAGAATCCAATTAATCAGAATCCTTGATTTAATAACTAGCAGCTTTGTTTAATTGCTTGGGTAGAGTTCAGTAGGCTGAAAATGCAATCATGTGCCTTGCTGCTGCTTCAGAAGCTCAGAATAGAAGGTCTTTTTTATTTTTTTTTTTTTTTTACATTTCTGTAGCTTTTTAGAGAAGGCATGATAAAATATTTGGCCACTGTTGGCTGGTTTTGGGGGAAAAAAAAAACCATGCATATACTGCATGGACATCGCATTTGGAGAAAGAAACACTGGGGAATAGCAAATATTTCTTTCACAAAAGTTCCTGAAAGTGGTCTGGACCATTTGATGGATTTCCTTCTGGATAACATAATGTCTGTCAAATTTGACATACTAAGGGACATTGTATCATTTATTCTTCTTGTCCTTCTGCGCTAGATTTCATTGAGTGCTCATGCGATGCTGCATCTTAAACTTATGACAAAAACAATGCTGAAAACACAATAGTGTTTTGGCAATCACTGAGAGGTGTTTGAACATCATCAAACTGTTTTCTTTTTCTCTGTTCTCTAGTAAGTAGATTAAGTGGTGTGCAAGACATTTTGAGGATACAAAACTAGGCAGATGATCCAAACTAACCAAGGAGATATTCTATGTCTTAAAACAGCATGCTCATCAACAAAAAGAAAAATGAGGAGATTGAGAGCTGGGTTAGTTCAGGAACTGGCTGGGCATTAGTTTGGCAGTGAGAGATAGTGATGCCTAGGCAGTAGCTGTTTTTTTGTTTTCTTGTTTTCTTTCTCACCCGCTTATTTTTCATTTACTAAATCATGTAATCCATGCTCATGTCAGTGATGTACTGTGACTGGGCAGTAAAAAATGCATGCTGCAAGTAGTATAGAGCCTTTGCGTTAATAATGAATAATTATAAAGACTATTTCACTTACAATTTGAGGGATTCTTTTTGCAATTATTTTTCAAGAGAAAAAGCTAGTTATGTAAATGGCATGTGTTGTTTATATATTGAATTATGAAGTCAAAAAAACTGACAAAGTTTATTGATAAATCATTTCTTTAGTAGATTTGACACCTGGAGATCTGTGGTTGACTTTTTGACAGCCAAGAAAACTAGAAATTTATTATTGATTATGGATATGGATATTCACATGCAAAATTATTTATTGGGGTGTCAAGCTAAGATGCTAGGCATGTTCTTATAATATACATAATTTTAATTGAAGTTTATGTATCTTAAAGTCAGGCAAGTTAACTTTAAAAGACACATTTCTTAGCTCTAAGCTAAACATCTGCAGCAGTGGCATTAAAATGTTTTATTCATTTTCTAGGTAAGAAAAATTGTATTTAATGTAGATAGAATATGTTAATGAAGACATAGTAAAAGTAAAATAAAAAGTGATTTTTAGGGAAAGGAAAAGATAAATTACATTCTTTTGTGTTTACACATTAAAGGTCAAGAAACTGATGTGTTCCCTTATATGCTAAAAGTTTGCAAACACTTAAGTCAAAGCAGATACATTTGGTGCCTTTGATAGGGGGTAGCTATTTTGATTTCCAGCCAAATGTTTTAAATTATAATTATCCTATGTCTTGGTATAAAAAAAAAAAAAATATTTTCAAATATATACAGTGACATCAAGTAAGAAAACAGGTTTGTTTGTGTTCTGAAGAAACATTTTTAGTGAATGAAACTAAAATGAACTGGAATTCTGCTGGCATTCTGTATCTTATAATAATAACTTATAATAAATGCATTTTTCTTTAATATTAAGGAAGATTATTTAGTGCCACCATTGTGATGGCAGGTCAAGGATGTATATATGACAGCTGGTATGCACTTTCCACAGAAGTTATCACAGAAGCAGCCCCCTATAAATCGGAAGTCTCCAATTTATGAGATCTACAACCACGATAAACTAGCAAGTAGTTCTAGAAGAAAGAGAACTCTTAGGAAGGACTTGGGAACATATGGAAATGCAAGTACATTGGTCTAAATTGGTCTAACCAGAAATGATTCTGGTTTTAACATGAACTCATGAAGTCAATTTATATGAGCAAGGCAAAAAATAACAGTACTATTTCAATTTAAGCAGCCATTTTGTCTTTTTAAGCTGTTATAATTTTACATATATTTCATTATTATTTTTCTACTTACAAAATCAGTATATCATCTCAGCAGAATGTTCTTGTATATCAATATGTAGTAAGACAGAATGGAATGATGAATATAGCTCAGAAATATTTCAGTGGAAAATACTCACTTGTTAAGTTCCCACAGGAAAAGTTTTTTTAATTAGCTTTGATTAAACTCAATACAGAGACTTTTTTCAAGTTAAGGATGGAATTGCTGGTTGAAGCAAAATAAATAAATAAATAAAATTAAAGAAGAAATTACAAATTTAACTCAAAATAAAGCAAAGTCATTTGAGTTAAATATCTAATATTTTAGACATCTAATCCAGAGTGAACACAAGAAAGAAATATCGAACATGTTGCAAAAGTGCTTTAGAATCTGATCTAATTTTTATCCTGCTTTCTCTTCCTTGGAAAGAAATGTAGCCAACCCTTTTGCTTTGTGTAAGATGAGGTTAAATACAGAATATAGTATTTTTTTAAGATGAAAAAAAAAACCCAAACATGCTTTTTAGGAAAAGTTTAGGAATATTTTAGCTAAGATTAAATTTAATGTTTACCATGATCACATGTTCATCACCAAAGGCTATATTTTTGGCTAGTGAATTGTACTTTGCAAGTAGTAAAAAGAAGAATATATTTGCATATAAAATGAACACAGTATCACTGTGTTTTAAGCTCTTTTTTTGGTACGGTTTTAAAATCATTGTTTATTTTCACATTATCTTAGTAACTGTATTTTTCAAAAGTAAAATTAATATAATAATAATAGTAATAGTAATAATAATATGATACACTGAGCTAGTTATGCCGAACCCCTTAGAGCCAATCTTATAAACATATTGTATAAACAACCATTATGCATATTTTATTCATATTTTGCCTGCAGAGTCTTATCAGAATATGAGTACTGACATGAATATTTATTGTAGAGCAAGAGAAAAAAATACTCAAAAAATAAAACTATTACACAGTGCTATTCTTTTCAGAGGGTGACAGTAGCAATTCAGTTTACCCATTGCATTATGGAGTGGGTTTTCATTTATTGTGGGTTTTTTTGTTGGTTTGTATGTTTGTTTGTTTGATTCTGTCTCTGCAAAGGAACAAAGGTCCATGGATTCATGGAAATATGTTTTTTTATGTACCCTTATTAATTTTATAGTAGACTCTTTGTATTGCTGCTGACAGGCTTTCTTCTTTTTAAGAAGTTAAGACTGTTAAATTGTGTTAAAACTGTCAAATTTAACTTAAAATGTAAAACAAACTCCTAAGCTAAGCCTTTCTATACTAGAGATAAGTGTTATATATATATCTTTTTTATATTTAAGTGGTTCATATATCATTCAATAGCCACACTGTCCTGGAATATAATAATTGATAATTCTTTGTATACCTCCTGAAATTATGTACCTTAGCAATCTTCTTACACTCATCATTTGTCCATTTGAAAGCACTGGAACTTCCAAATGCGTAAGAATGTGTTTGCTTCCAAAATTAAAGCTCTAGGCTGCAAAAATTGATATTAATTTGCATCAAATACATGCAAAAAATCCCTTTATGTAGTTATGCCAACTGATTTAATAACTAAATTCTAAACCAAAATGTTTTTCTTCTAAAAATATCAACAGAACCAAAAATGAAGTTATAGAATGAATTCTGTAATAAGCACAGTAATAGCTGAAAATTGGCTACTAGATGGTCAAATTAGATACACATACTCTCTAGAGAAAATTGAACTACCTGTCTTTGAGAGCATTACCTCATCAGAAGGCTTCAAGAGAGTTTCATGCTTCACATTTTCAGTGGCATATCAACAATGCTTAGAAATCTCTTTCAACTCACTTATTGCTATTGAACTAGTGAGAAAAACTTGAAGAGCCTGAACAGTTTGTTTGTACATAGATAGTTTCTCTTCAGTATGTATTAGTACTAAAATATGTATTTTTTTTTCCCATGGTTATCCCTGTATAAGAAACACTTATCATCAGTTTCTAGTAAAACAGACAATTTGACCTCAGATTCCCCATATGTAAGAGTTAATGTAAGAATTACATTTTTGTAGGTTCAGTTGACAGCACACTTAAGGCACTGGTAAATTAAAGGTTAACGCTTCAGATGAAGCGCAGAAGTGTTTCCTAGCTGCCTGCAGGTGGGAGATGAATTTGCTAATTGGGCAAGCCTGATGTTTACCAGGTGAAAATGTAACTGGCAATAATTAAAGGCTAATTACCTTTGGGAAGCAATGGGGGATCAGGTGCTCTAAATGATAAGAGAAAAAATTTTATTTTATGGTGGTAAAATATTCGGGGATGAGAATGATGAATGAGGGTGAGTTGTATTTTTCTCTGGCCTAATTTTTTTTTTTTTTTTTTTTTTTTTTTTTTTTTTTTGAAGGAGAGGACAGATATGAGATAATAAAACATATCACTTAGTTGTTGTAGATTTGGGGGATTTGTTTTCTTTTACTATCATCGTTTTCCTTAAGAGATGAAAAAAGGGTTAAGCAGTGATTCTGGAAATACTTGTGGTATTTACACATCACTGATATTTACCATCACAGCCAACATAGTGTTATGAATCTATTTTAAAAACAGCTCTGTAAGAGATAGTCATTAAAGAATTAAATTTTAGAAATCTGTATTACTGATGAATCTTAAAGAGTGAATCTTCAGAGAGATTTCGAGCATTACAACATCCTACTTTTTTCAGTGCTGCCTTTATTGTAGGATGCATTAGTTTTTTTGGTTCATCTTTCACTTCTAGAGTCTTGGATACAGCAAAATTTGGTCTTTTGCACTCAGGATTATTTTGTTGTTTATGTGCCAGTCTCCTTGCTTATTTATCACAAGTAGTGTGATGAAAATATTTTCTTGTTAGATTATGAGCTAACATCACTTACCTAAGTGGTAAATCTATGCCTTCTTGTGGCTGCTTGACATATTTATATTGAAAACTAATCATTTCCTCAAGGAGCACTGTTTTTTTTAGTAAGGTATTGGACTCACAGTCACATGACCCATCTCAGATGTCTATGATAAATTTTTAGGCCATATTATATCACTCATTAGTTCTCTACATAGTCTCTTGATTACTTGTTGGACTTAGGAGTCTGTTGTTCCTTTATAGGACAAGCAGGTTGTTGCTGAATTCTTAAGAACTAGTCAAGTAACTCTATTTTTACATTATCTTATTATTTAAATCGTGGTTTCTCCTGGCAATATTATTTTATTCTATGTCATCTGCTAGATTGGTTTCTTACTACTCTGAATCTACCCAATGAGGGAAAAGAACAGTGGAACCAGTGTTTCATTTGGGTCCTGTCCCATGAAGCTAGGCAAGCGAGCCAAGAATCCTTCTCAGCCTTGCATTAAAAATGTCACCAGAATGAATTGGAATTTTTTTGATGGTACTGTGTCAACACCTTTTGCACAGTGTATGTTGTATGTGTGCTGCTCATTTATTTCTTAGATCTAACTGCAATTGTGAATTTCATTAGAAAGAGTTCTTATAGCTGCACTTCTCAATGAAGGGAATTACTGGTATTTCATTTTCAGGGTCGAGTATATAAATATAACTGTGCAATTCAATACTGCATAATGATATTGATCACTAAGCCTGATGTGGCTTATTCCTGTAAGTTTCTCCTGAAATATTTCACAGATAGCTGTAATCAAAAAGTACTTTTAAACTGCAGAACCTTTAGGAATAGCAACAATACTTTTTATGTACTTATTTATTAAAGCATTGAAACATTCAGATTCCGTTTTTCAAATCAAATGGGCTTTGCAAGCTGAAGGGCAAAACTTAAATTATTATCTCTGTATTGAGAATTCCTTATGTCAATAAACTACAATTGCTGTAATTAGTTGAACAGATTATGAAGAAGTCATTTCATGAAAACTTAGATCAGTTTTGGAACTTTCATGTGAAATTTATCTTGTCCTACAGGAACATTTTATTTTGCTTGTTCTTATCCTATTCTTGGACACGTTATCTCTGGAAACTTTAATGGGAAGGACAAGGATATATTTTCCTAACATTCTCCTAGCTAATAAGTCAAATGGCTATTCTTCACATTTTGTCAAAGCTGTTCTATATGAGAAGATGCAGCCTGTTATTGAACCACCCAAAGCAGGGATTCTCCCATATTACTTCAATTTTTGTGCACTGCCTTCACACCCATGGAAAATTAGAAATGTCTGCAATATTCTTAAAAAATAAATTTCCTCCTTTTTTTTATCCCCTCCTGTAGTGAGGTCAACAAAACTCAAATATGTTTGTACAGAATATAATAAATGTAGTGTTGCTGAATTATATTTAAATAACAGTAGAGAACTTAATAAAGAAATTACTGGTTTTAGTTTACCAGTTTCTGTTCAGAAAAAAAGAAGTCTGGATAGAAAGCTTTCTTGTTCCTCTGATACTCATGTCCTTGAATTTCGTAGGTACTGAGAAACTAGTTTATCACACTTCAGTAAGTTTCTCAAGTATTTGTTTTCACAGTGATAACTTTGTATTCTCAGCAAGGTCCTGAAAAATGCGACACTTGACAAAACAAATCACAACAAAGAAACAGGAAACAGACAGGATATTTTCCTTTTCATTAGAGAATCATAGTTTGAGTAGGACGGGACTTCTGTAGTTCATGTAGTCCCACTCCTCTTCAGTGAACAAGAATATCCACATGCTCAGGGTCCCCTCCAGCCTGACTACGAATGTATCCAGGGATGGGGCATCCTCTAACTCTCTAGGCAACCTGTTCCAGTGCCTCAGCACACGTTGTAAAAAAAATATATATATATATATTCCTTGTAGTCAAATCTCCCCTCTTTTAGTTCGAAACCTTTTCCTGTTTTTCTATCAAAACAGATCCTGCTAAAGAATCTGTCTCCTTCTTTCTCACAGGCTTTCCCTTTAAATATTGAAATGCAACAATCAGGTCTCCCTGGAGCCTTCTCTTCTCCAGGCTGAACAGCCACAGCTCTTTCAGCCTGTCCGCATAGAAGAGATATTCCATCCCTTGGATCATTTCTGTGGCCCTCCTCTGGATGCACTCAAAATGATCTGTTTCTCCTGCATTAAGGACTCTACATCCGGAAACAGTACTCCAGGTGAGGTGTCATCAGAGCAGAGTAGAAGGGCAGGATCATCTCCCTCACCCAGCTGAGCGTGCTTCTTTTGATGCAGTCCAGGATTTGTTTGGCTTTTGGGGCTACAAGGGCACACTGCTGGCTTCTGTCCAGCTTGACATCCCCAACTACCCCTAAGTCCTTTTTGGCAGGGCTGTGCGCTAGTCTGTATTGCTAGTGAGGGTTGTTGTGACTCAGGTACAAAACCTTGCACTTGGCTTTTTTGAACCTCATGAGGCTTATCATTTGAGCCTGTCTTGGACTTTCTGGGTGGCATCCCATCTCTCAGATATGTCAATCTATCACACAGCCTGGTGTCAGTTGCAGGCTTGGGGTGCGTTCAGTTCCCCTGTTGATGTCACTGGTGAAGATATTAAACAGCACTAATCTCAGTGGTACTTGTTGGGGACAACAGTAAAAATCTTACGAAAATCCAGGTAGATGTAATCAGTGGAAATTATACCATCATAAAAAGGCGATTAGGTTTGTGAGGCACAATCACCAAATGTTGAAGCTATGCTGGTTGTCCCTTGTCACTGCCTTCCTTTCCATGTTCCATGGGATAGCTTCCAGATTGGTCTGTTCTGTGATCTTACTAAGCACAGATATGAGGCTGATAGGTTGGTAGTTTTCTGGATCTACCCTTCTTAAAAATAGTTATGATCTTGCCTGAAGTCATTGAGAACTTCCCTGACCTCTATGACTTTTCAAATACCATTGAGAGTGGCTTGGTGACTACATCAGCCAATTCCCTCAGGAATCAGGGTTGCATCTCATTGGGACCCACAAACTTAGGGATGCTCATATTCCTCAGGTAGTCACAAACCTGATCTTCACTTACAGGAGGGACACAGCTCCCTTAGTCCCAAACTCCATTCTTTATCAGGGGGTTTTCATTATTATTGATGCTTTAAATAACACTGAAATTTGAAGAGGTTTTTTTTGTTCTTGTTGTTTTGATTAATTTTATTAAACAAGGGACGGAAGCAGAAACAAAGGAACAAACTTTAGTAGTTTAGTAGGTGTCTCATAGGTATATTGGTTAAAAACAGATGAGAGTGAGAATGTTGTTCTCTGAGGATAATGTTTTGTTATTTTCTGAAAAATATTTGGTAAAAATTTTAAAACAATGTTCTGCCATGACTACAGTTTCAAAATATTTGCCATGTAGGCAGCTTATTCTGCATGTTTTTCAGTCTCTGCCTCATCTGTGGAGGCTAAATAAAATGTGATTGTTTTTTTCAGAGATAGGTGGGAAATTGTATGGGAACTGTTGAGTCACGGCCTGAACCTCTGATCACCTGAGGTGAGCTATGAGTCAACCAGAGGAGCACAGGTGAAGGCAATTCAGGTGGAGCCAGGCTCCACCCCTCCTTGACCTATTTAAGAGCTGGCTACGAGTGGGGAAGAATTTTTTTTTGGAGCTCTGCTCTTCTAGAGTTTTGTAAGTGAGCCCAGGATAGGGGTAAGCCTTTTATTTATTCTCTTTTGTTATAATCTGTTTTGCCTCACTCTCTTGTTTATTTTGTGATTGTTAACATCCTAATATTCTTTGATTATACAGAAATGCATCTGAATGATATGGTTGGTTACAGATGCAGTTTTGAAACCTAACATGGCTGTGTATCTAGAGTTTTCTGTCCAGAATTTTTGCAAGTAAATTATCTAAATGTTCCCATTAGGGAGAGAGAGAAATATCTTGTTTGATCATTGAGGGTGAGGGTATAAGGGAAGTCTCAAAATAGAATCCAATTTCTAGATCAAGTGATTTTTCTTCTTCAGTAGTTATTAGCAACAATAGAGTTTTTGCCATTTAGAAGACAGAAATAAAGACATTTAGTTCTTCCTCATAACATTTTTTTTTAGATACTGCCTTATACTTTATGATGTTGAAGAAAGCAGTCAGAAACTACAATGGAATACTTACTATAGTAGATGAAGTAGCGAAAGCCTTGTGATAATTATATCTCTCTGTGCTGTTTCATGTTGCTTCAAGTAATTGCTAGTGAATTTCTAGATCCCAAGAGTTGCTTTCATTTGCAGTGATTTATGGAACATGTACTTTTGATGGGTTAGCTGTGGCTGTTAGACTCCCACCCAGCTGTTCTCTCACTCCTACTCCTTAGGAGGATGGGATGGGAAAATCAGGCAGAAACACTCACAGGTTGAAATAAAGTTGGAGAGATTGCTCTGTACTGGGTTTCCCTTATGGGGTTAAAGTTCCTGACAGGGGCCTGCTTCATCGTGATCTTTCATCTGCTGCACCCAGACAACGTTCAGTTGAAACAAATGTTATACTTACACATCCAAATAGAAAATACAATATTGGCAAAAGACCGAGAACTGTCTGAGGAGAGCAGGGGAACTGCAGTATCCTGAAATATTAATACATTAAAATCAATTTTGTGAGAAATAACACAATAATGAAAATTGTGCACTCTTACATACAACTTCAATAATTAGTTGGAAGTTGTTTGCATGGCTTTTTTTCGTGAAAAATTTAACAAGCTGAAATAACATTTGTTCATTTGTTTCCATGTATTATAAACATTTTTTGTTGCTATTTTAAAATGTGTTTTCTTAATACAGCTATCCCTTTGGTTTTCATTTGTGGATATTCCCTAGTGGTCTTCTGATTGTCCACGAGCACCTGTATATGTATGGTGATTTTCCCTGTTTTCGTGACAAACCAGTCCTGTAGAGACCTAAAACTGAGTGGCTTTCAGTAGCTGCACTGCAAATCTGTTAAGTAGTGCATAAGGAGATAAGTGAAGAGAAGCAATGTTCCTTGAATAAGGCATATACTTAGCATTACCAACTTTTCAAGATCTCTATTGATACTTTACAGAAGCAGAATTCTTAATCAGTATCTGTGACTTCTTTGCCCTCTGGTTGTCATCTGAATATGTGTGAACACTAGAGATGTGGTTAGTCAAGACCTGATTGTGGCCGATTGCCCTGGGCGTTACTCTGTTTAGCATGGTATAAAAAGATCAGGTTGGTGAATTTGGTGAAAATGGCAAACGTTGCATATGTTCAGAGAACACAGGACTACCCTACAAATGTTCACACCGATATATTTTGTGCTTGCCTTGGACATTGTGTTGCTTTAGGTAATGATGTACACAGTCTCCCAACTGGGCCAGAAGCTTTGTGCTGCAAAATGTTTATTTCCCATCATTAGTGGCTCCTGCTGCCTTTTAAATTTTGCCAAGGGTCACTCTTGTTCTACTATGTCACAGGAGCTTCATCCCTTATGCGTATTATCAATGGAGTTTATATAGCTCTGCTGCAAATTTTATCAGGAATCGGTTTCAACTTAAGAAGGGGAAAGTGGCTTGATTATAATAATACATAGAGTTACACTGAATTTAGGAAGTAGGAAGGAGTGTACATTCTTAGTTCCATACTTGTTCTTAATATTTTTCATGGGTGAGGGTGCTGTTTGCCATAAGAAGATGAAAATGTTTCAAATTGAGTTTAGGGTTATATCAAATAACCTTCAGAAAGTTGTGAGCTTCAGAAAATGTTGTTAACATCTTTACACACATGAAATATTTATTATTAATCGATTCAAATAAAATAACTTTTTTCTCCTAGGATTAGAGAAAGCACTGTGCTATTTATTTCACTTATTCCCAATAACATCTCCTGGGGAGAAGAAGGAATATCTAAATATTTAATTTTAGAATTATATTCTGATTATGAGTCCACTTAATTCTAGCAATTATTAGGCAATAGATGTTCACAATTGCAAATTGAGCTAAGCATGTGCATTTCATATACCATCACTTTTTGTGAAAGTACATGAATCAAATTACATCCTGAAAGTATTTAGAACACGTCAGTAATTTCTTGTTGCTTACTAAGTACTTGGTGTAGGTTTTGGAGTATTGAAAATAATAATAATAATAATAATAATAAAAAACCTTCAAAACTTTAATAACAGTATGGTCTGTAAGATCATAAAAGTTATTTCTAGTGTGGGATCATAACAACAACATGGCCATGATAACGCAGCAGGGTTTGTATTTGCTGCTGCTCCAATATTCAGGGAACTTGGTATGTTGTTCTCCCCTGCGAAGTTATGTGCCAAACACAGGGCATCGTGCAAATGGCAATCACTTATTTCTGAATTGGCTGTGCCTTGATAGCTAAATTCACTACCAGAAAGCAGAGCTAAGAAAAAAACTGTCTGCAGAAATCTATTCTACATAGTGATCATTTTGTTGAATGCAGTAATGTGTATAAACTTTCTGTGTGTTATTACCCACTTTTTAAGAAAAACATGGAAAACATATTTGAAAGAGAATATGCAGTATTACACAGTATAGTTATTGCAATTAACTTCCTACAGCTTTAGAGTGACCATGGATTTACTGATTTAAACAATTAGAAACCATGTGAAAGCTGTATGTGACAGTTTATTTTAGGCTTACAGTAATTTCTTGGCCATGACCCTTTGTTTCCTAAATGTCTGCTACTTTTGAAATGCTAACTGGTGATAACACACTGAGCCTATGCTGCTTGCTTTAAGCGCATGATTTCTGATCAGCCTCTGGCCAGCTAAGGCTCCACAAACCACATGACTTCTGCTCTGCTCCACAGGAATTGTATCACTACAACTTTTGATGTGGCTGACAGTATTCATTCTGACTGTGGTTCTTCAGGTATTTTCAAGATTGTTCTGACTGTACATTTTCCTGGGGAAGTGAATGGGGATTTTGAATCAAGGTGAAACTTGGTTTTCTTTAAGTAACTCTGTCAGTCTGACTCCTTATGTCTGAAAATTGCTATAACGTTGATGAGAATTTACATTGCTTAATGAATGCTTTCATTTTTGGATCATTTCCCTGTTTCATGAGAAATCAAATCATTTCTGGGAAGTAGTAAAATAAACTGCTAAGGTTTAATAACATTTTTGAACAACAACAGAAAAAAATATGCTGATAGAGATATAAGTTTTATTCTAAGTGAATATGTCTTTTTCTTTTGAATATTCTCTTACAGTATCACAGTACTTAAAGAGATGCACCAGTTCTTTCTTCTCCTATCCCTTAACTAGTGGAGCTTTTCTTTTTGAGTTAAAAGTGTTTGGAAAAGTGTATTAATTGTCAAGTATGTGCGTGATGTATGTCTTAAGGTTTTTTTCTTCACATTGAAAGGGGACTTCAAGTAGTACTCTCAAAAAGAAGACAGTTATATTGAGTAGCCTAATGATGATATTCTCATAGATTACTTACTGTCAAGACTTAATTTCTGTCAAATTTCTGATTGTATCTTTATTACGACTGGTGAGCTTCAGATAACAGAAAGTGCATAGTGCCCTTTGGGGAGCTAGGAAGTTGAAAAGGGGCAAATTATCTGAGGCATTTCACTGTCACTCCTCACATAAGCTGCCTCAGATGATATCGACTTTAACAAGCTGCTTTTCATGAAAATGATAATTGTGACTAGCAAAGCTGGATGCGTAAGTCCAGAAAATTCAAAGCTGAGAGTCTGACTGCTGACCGCATTTCTATTTACTATGCTTTGTAAGAGAAGCTGTGAGTATCAGCTGTAGTGCTCGACTTTCTGCAGAGGTGCAGAAAGGAACAGCCTCCACACAAGTGAGAGGTTTCCTGAGATGTGAATAAGCGTATTTAATGATTTGGCAATTACATGGTGTCATGTAATCTCAGAATGATTAGTGCTAGATGCACTGACATGGTCTGTGATCAATTGCAGTAGTACTGGTTTTGCTATTTCTGCCTCAATGCTCAGTAACAAGGGTATCTGCTAGGATTTCTAGTGTCTGTGTTTTTTTTGTCCTAGTGACTCAATTTTTGCAGGCAAAAGTTTTGAAAAGGAGTTGAAATGTCTGTGTTTTGATTAGCCAGTAACATCTAGGAGAACTTCAGGTTTTCCATTAATTTCACTACACTTTAATTGGGCATCTTGCGTTAATATTCATCAAGTATACGCGGAGGTATCAGTCATGGCCTGAACTAGTGACTGAGTACCAGGTGCGAAGGCATGACTAACCCACATCTCATAGGTGCAAACAGTGCACCTGGGCAACCAAAAGGGGTGGGCCTCCTCACCCTCGCTTAAGGATTAGCAGGACTTCTCTTTACAGATTGCCACTTTCAAAGGTTTAATTGCCTTTTGGAAAGGGTAAGTTACTTGTTCCTATATCATTTTCTGAACTATATATTGATGAATAATTCCACGTGCTTGTTCATATCCAGGTAGAAGGCAATATCATTACCCTTCTTTGTTTGATGTCAAGTAATGTCTTCCCCCTTAAATTCTTTTAGGTTGTCAAAAGGCAGAGTTGCGTGTGCAACATACAAAGAGAGTGTTTTTGTTGCACATGAGCAGGGATAATTACTAAAGTATGGATGAAGAAACTATTTTTAATAAAGCCAGAACACTTCAGAAGGAAAGTTGAGTTTTGGGTTGCTTGTATAATTCAGACTTGTGGGTGCATATGCAAGTATGATGCAAGTAATTTTCTTAATTAATTTTTTTTTTTTTTTTTTTCCAATTGTTGAATGCAAGCTTTAATGTCTGTGGCTAATCAACTCTGAGTTGAGTTTTATTATTGCTGTGTTATTTTGTATTTTCGGTGCAACTGTCATGACCCCAAAACTGACGGACAGGCAAGGCTTCTGTCACAGCTTTATGGTCGGAAAGGCAGGGACCTTAATACCTTCATACTACTGAAAGATACCAGGATAAAGTTCTTGGGGATGAAATTTCAAGACACAAGTGTAGTTGTCCACATCTAGGGTGTATTTGGCTATTATATCAGATATTAAGAGTTAGGACTGCTTTTTCACTTCTTTAGAGTTTGAATGGACAAAAAAATTAGCCATTTCTTTTTAGTGGGTCTGAAATATATTGGCCTGGGATAGCTGGATATTAACAAATTAGAATTTCAGTTGCAGAGGACAGTGGAGATCCTTTGCAAGCTCTTTAGAGCCTGTACTTCTGCTGCTGGTCTTTGAAGTCCAAGAAGTGAAGTTTCTAGCAGTTTATATTACTAAAACGTTGTGAGGCATTAAAATTGTTTTTACAAATGTTTTTAGAAGTGACCTCTTTTTCATTTGTATATTTTAGATTCCAGCTGAAGCTGATTTGTTATACCAAAGAGGAAAAAAGCTCTTTCACTGTTAGAAATTAAGAAGGAAAATTATTCTTTGATGTTTCTCGAAATCTAAATAAAGCTTTCTGGTGGGTAGTAAGAAAGATGTTTTAATACTGCATAGAAAGGAAGCTCTTTTTCAGAACCATCCAAATATGACTCACCTTGCTTAAGAGAGATGTTTCAGCTGTACAACCTTAGCTTCTCTGAACATGTACATGGTTGTGCGACTATGGGATTTAAAGTCTTCCCAGAAACATTCCTGGTTTTGTTGGAAGGAACCCACACCTTTCATTTAACCTTGTTACTGTACTGTTTTGTGATATGTATTTTTTCCTGGGTCTGAATAGAAGAACAAAGAGGAATAATAATTTTAAATAGCTAATTTTCTCTCTATTATTACATGGAAGCCTGAGGGTTTTAAACATACTAAATTAGAATATAAGCTCATTATTTTTAGTCATGAATTTTTCAGTGATACTCTTATGATATTCCACATTCTATTCTTGCCGCGCAACTTGTTTCATAACCACAAATGTTTCTGCTGTTAAGTTGGTCTCTCATAGGATGATTAATATGTACTTAGCAGTTAGAATCACATTTTCCTTGTTTGAGTGCTAGTTTTCTTCTCTGACACCTTTTAGAGTACTTAAATATGAAGCATGGAATACAGAAACACTTCAAGTTATTTTTTGGTGCACGGAATATATTATTTCTTAAAACTCAGTTCAGATGATACTACGTTCTTTTCTGTTGTAATTTTCATGAGGAAAATGAATCAGATTAACTTGTGCCAGGAAAAAATAAATAAATGTACAGTCCAGAAATGTGCAGTCCAGAAAAGTAGAGTCACAGCTCTATTTTACTTCAAAACTCCACTTCTTTAGACCAGAAACAGTGCTAAAACTGCAAGAGCTTGACTGATTTCTGAAGTGAAACTTCTTTCTCTCCTAATGCAAGATTCATGCAGGTAAACAGCAGATGTTAAGATTTTCAGATATTTAAGGCATCGAAGTTTTCTTCCAGTAATGGATATGGGAGATTTAAATAGATATCTCATTTTAAAGTCAGCAGGAGATATTTGAGAAGCATATTGCTGAGAAAGATATAAGAAATTTTGCCTAGTACAATCTAGTCAATAAATTATTGTATGCCAATGATGTGAGAAAAATAAGATTGATATCTGAAAACTCTTCTGTACTATCTAGTCAATACCGAAATCTGAACTTTTGCTTCTTAAAAATAAATAAAATTTTCTCGAAGGAACTGTGTTGGTTATATGTCTTGAGCAGAGGATTAAGATTTTAATCTTGAACTTTCTCCTCAGTATAATATCAGCTTTTAATTCCCTAGTTTGTCTCTTACTAAGTCAGAACTACCAATTATAAATAAATATATGTATTCAATAAAGAATTGTTAGAAACAGTTCCAGTGGGAGAGTATCTACCCTCTCCCTTGATTTTTTTTTCCTTAAGGTTAATTGCCTATGCTGTTTGAAGTTTGTTGCGAATCAGAGAACAGCTTATCTGAAGAATGCAGATCTCAGCTGCTTGTGTTTTCTGCCTCAGTTCATTTTCCGAAGCTGTATTTAAACAGGGGGCCAGGAGGGCAGAAACAAGCATACCTTTAATTCTGTGTTAGAACCTACCATTTGATCTCTTATTTTCCTTTTGTGCTGTACAGAGCCAGTTAAAACTGTTTTAGTTTAGAAATGTGTCCCATTGATCTTTTGGAACAGTGCTAGTTTGGACCTTCAGTTCTCAGTGACAGTTTGGCATCACACTGGTTGCTTCTGTGCTGTGTAATGAATTTGTCACACCAGTGTTTATAAAGAATCTTTCCTTGAAAATAAAGAGACATCTTCAACCCACCTCCCAAAGAAGGAGAAGAAGGGAGAAGGAAGAGGAGGAAAGAGGAAAAAAAGTAAAAGCAGACTGGAAAAGCCACTGCTAAACATTGTGGGAAGAAGAAAAGAGACAAGTCAAGTGAGAAGAAAATTTGTTAAATCTGGTTCTTATGTAACAGGAACTTCTAAATGGCAGTATAGGACAGGATAATGAGGAGTCTGGTAACTAATGTATTTTTTCAAAATAAAAACAGAATATGCAAAAAGTCAGTTCTAACGCCTTCATATACCTAGGAAATCTTGAAAAGGAAACTATGCTGAAGGTTGTAGCTTCTTCAGTCTGGTTTTCACCTATGTGTTCCCAGGCACAGCTCTTTTTACCCTCAAGGTGCTGTTTTTTAGTGGTTCTGTCTTATAGAGTATAGAGTATATATAGTACATATATATAAGTAGTATATATGTATGTTGATAAATCAGTGGTGTTTTTTAAATTTCATAATAAAAAAAAAATTTGTTTAAATGCATAGTTTCTAGCTTTGCTGTAAGAATATATGTAATTCATTTCCTTTATACTGTCGTTCTCCTTAGAAGCACATGGATAATTATAATTGTAAATAAGCATTATGTAATTAAAATATTAATCAGCATTAAAAAATTTAGTTTTTCATTTGAATGCTTTCATTATTGCTCAATTATAGATTTATAGATAGATTAATTTACTCTTTCTCTTTTTGACAACCTTTGAGCAAAAGCAATGTTTTCATTGCTTAAAATCTTAATCTTAATTCCTACAGCAATTTATTTCTTGTTATTATTCAATTGCTGGTGAAGTGCAGACTACACTGTCTTAAGATTTATTTCCAGGGACGAAACTGTATAAAACCTGTCCATATTCTTTACTTCTTTTTTTCATGTCAGAAAGGAAACAGGTAGCAAAAAAGGATTCTTTTAGTTTCTTTTAATTTCTGAAGCTCTCACCTCTTGCTACCAAAATGTTTCAGTCAAACATCAGTACACAAGATTTGTCAGACTAACTTGAATATTGCAAAACTGGATTTAATCTTGAAAGTCTCCATGTTTTCAAGGATGTCTGTGGTCAGTTTTGTTATTCACAAAATCATTACATTGCATAATTGTGCTACAGAATACATCAGGTATTTACCTCAGAAACAGTAGCCCAAAAAGCAAAGGAAAATCAGAGCAAGCCTCTAGGTCACTAAAAACTTTCTCCAGGCTGAACCAGGTAAGAGTTGAAGGAACATATGTGTTCCTCTAGGCCCATACATATTTTGTTGGCAGTGATAACATTATCATGATAAGGATGAGAATTTACAGAAGGATATCAAGTCATGTTTGTAAGGATTGCCACACAAATTTGTACCTTGTACCACAGTACCTTGATAAGGAACTAAGGTTCCTCGGCCCTAACTTATTTGTAACGTAGAGAATTATAGAAAGATATGTTCTTCACTATTCCCCTTAAAATAGGGTTTAGGGCAGTTCTTAGTTGAATATTCTTCCTTGCAACATCAGGCAGTATTTATTTTGGTCCACTGCTTACAGATATTTCTAGGGACAGCCACCCCTACAGAATGAGCTAATCATTCAAGTTTCTATCACTACATAGATTTTTCAGAAAATGGAGAGGGAGGTCCAGTAAAATAACCGGGTTGTATCAAGATGCTTTTCAGACTTCTCATTCCTACTGTTCAGTTTCTGTCTCACTTAGGACAAGCTTTCATAGGCCCTGAGCTAAAATGCTTCTCAGTTCAGTGTTTTGGGATTGCTTTCTGTACTGAGGAGAAAGCTTTACTCCCTAGGTATTCCTTCTCACAGGTAATTCTAAGTGATGAATATTGAATGAGCTGCAATATAGAAAGTATTTAATTAGTGTGATTCCTGTAATGATAAAGGGGTTAAAAAAGATACATTTTAATTTCTGATATTTTTATAATTTTGCATGAAAGATGATAAATTATTTTTATGGACTTGCAATGTGTATATAAATACATATGTGTATATATTTATATATATATCATATTGATTGCAGTCAAGCTTTTCAAAAATATTAGCCTTGACATTTATTTCAGTATAGTTTCAAAAATATTTCTGTGAAGATACATTATTCAAAAATTACTCTATTAATAGTGTGATATTGAATTTACAGGGAACTATTTTTATTGTATGATGAAAAATCTTTAAGAAGCATTTCATTTATGATAATTATCTTATTTTAAATCCTGTACTTTGGAAAGCTATTGTGCAAATGGTTTTCTGTGGTATCTTTTTATTTAAATAGTGCAAAATGTATCAGTAGAGGCATGGAAATCAGCTCAACTAAAATGCAGACACAGTTTTTGTTCAAAATAATGAAATTTATGTCATGTACGAGAAAAAAACAACAAGAAAAACTTCAAAATGATTAAACTCTGCATCATGTAAAAAAAAAAAAAAACAGAAAAACCTGGTTTTTGTTAAGTCATTCTTAGGCTGTACATGTAGCATGGAAGTGGAGAACTTTAATAATTTTACCTTCAGTCCAACAGATACAATATAATAAAACTGTTCAAATCAGGTATGTTCAAATCAGGTATTAGATGTTTCTAAAAGCAAAATAAAATTCAAATCAAGTTATTTATCTGGAAAGCTAACTAAGTGCTTTGGTTGATTGGCCATCATTGGTTATTTTTAAATCAAGTTCAGATGCTTTTTTTTGTAAGTGAGGTGCTCTGATTCAAGTGGAATCAAAGCAGAAAAGACCTGTGTTATGCACAGTGATAAATTAGATGAGTACAGTGTGTACCTCCAGTCCTCTAATTCATGGAATTGAAAAAAAAATCAGTCCAGTCTGACAATAATGCCAACTAAACAGAAATTTCTTTGGCATAGAATAATTTGGAATAATCAGATCTCTTCCTTGCTCTGAAATATAAAATTAAGCTAACAAGATGTTCAACTATACCATGTTATATGCTATAGCATGTAGTGTTCTGCTACATCTTTGATAAGATTACGCAGTATGTGTGTAATAGTACAATTTCGAAAAAAAATTTTGTCTAATGTAAAAGACCGAGAGAATTTTTGGTTGAATCTGACCATGCTAATCAACCCTGGTGACACACAAGATAATGAAACAGGCATATAAAAGCTGTTTTTTGGTAGGTGACATGAAAAATTTGAGCTGATCACTTGAGGGATTTATGTTTCTTTGTTTATGTTGCGAAGTAAGCGACTCTATTAGAGAATTGATGCTGGTATACCACTTCGATTTATTTATTTATTTTTAAAGAATCATCATCTTGATAACGTCAGCATGAGGGTTCACTGTCTATAGATCAAAATCTTAGGTATCTAATTTGAGCATGGGTAGGTCTGTTACACTAAGACCAAGAATCCAATGACGAATATGAAGAGTAGAGGAAAAATAAACCACCAAAAAACTTTTTATAGCTTTAGAAAGGAGGAGATGAACAAAATCAAATAACTGAAGGGCACTTAATTGTTTTCCTTCATCTATCTGCGCTATATTAAAAAAAAAAAAAAAACAGAACTTACATTTAGAGGTTTTTGCAGCTTGAAGAAATTTTTTCCAGGAGTTTAAATTCTAGTGCCTTCTTCAAAATACAGGTAGTTACAAACGCTAAGCAGAAAAGTGAGATGCATGGGTTTTAATGGCTGTCTTTATGCTTGTGCCTCTTACGTATTTGCTTTATAGATACCACAACATCTTGAAGCACCACTTATTCGTGATACAAAGAATCTAACAGGCTTGAAAGAATGGAAGGAGTATAGGTAACAGGGAAGTGTCACAGGCTACTGCCTCTGTTGCCCCACTTTCATATTTAAATTCATGTCCTGTATGTCTTGCTCTGTATGGTTAGTATAAGTAACTCTTCTCTTTTACTATGTTCTTTTACTTTCGTAGTCATGAAACCATTGTTTAAAAAGCAAAAAGCTTTGAGTAATTGCATAGATGTTAGACAAGCTGGGTAGGGGTCAGTTAGTCAGGTTGGGTTAGTTAGTTATCCTGTATCCCTCTGGAAAAAAATAAAACAGCATAACATTTATTTCTGTAAATGAGGCTGCAACTTGGATTTAAACAGATACAGCCTATGCCACTGATAGGCCTGTGTGGGGTGTACTATCAGGAGATGAAAAGCTGTAACAGTGAAAAGAAATGGCATGAATTTCATTATCATCAGTATGGCTCTACCGCAGCAGTTAGCAGCACTTGTATTTTCTGATGGGAGATGATCATTTTATATCATTCATTTTAAAGTCAGATATTGTTTTTCAAACTAGGCAGAAAAGTGAGTTACCACCTCTTGCTTTTTTTCTCTCCCATTCCCCTGCTCTGCACCTCACCACTGAAGAAGGATAAGTAGATGATATGATGTTAGAGGCTGCTGTTTTCATGCCAGAATGAAACTCTGGGTGGACATGTCTGTAATGGATCAGATTACAATAGAAATGCAAGAACACAGTTGCATATATATATGTGCGTGTATTTTGAAGTCATTACCTACTTCAATTTCTTTGAAATGTGGAGTTTCCACAAGAGAACTGGGTAGACTTGTGTTGTAGTATTTTGATTAAATGAACAGGAAGTTTCTAATAAACAAAACAGTAACAATTCCTCACCCCATACTGTTTGTTAGCTTAATCTTCCCATGGTTTCCAGAAGGCATGCTGTTATAGCCACACCTCTGTACCCTGACAGCAGAGCAGAAGTTTCATTTTGAGAACAAGACACGAGTTAGAAGCAGTAGCTGATTTAGCACAGACAAAAGTGTGAATATGTCCCAGATGGTCTCATGTATGAAAGCATGCTAATTTACAGTCTGATACCAACCATATCTGGAGTAAACAACACTGAAAGCAGCTTCCTAAAAAAGAGGATGAGTATTCTCAGTAGGTGTGAGCCTAACCTTAAAAGCATATGGACCAATAGGGTAGCCAAGAAACTCTGTAGCCTGCTAGTTTTCACATGGAGTGGGCGACTCAAAGGGATGTGCAACAGCTGTTGAGCCTCATTCTTCTGTGTTTCCCCACCAGCCAGCATCTAATCACATCCAGATTCTGACAGGAATACTAGAGGGGAAAAAGGATAACAAGCACCTGTCTGAGGCTTAGGCTTTTAGTATGAGGAAACATCATCTAAGCACACTGTAAAACTCAGAAGACGCTCTGTTCTAACAAGAAAAGCAAATGGAGCATCTACCTGTGAAAATATTTGGAAAGATAGAAGTAAGATTAAGAGGGAAGCAACAGGGGAGATGTGGTTTGGATTGCTGGAAATTAGCAAAGATGGGACTGGCAGAGTAGAGTAGTAGAGAAGAGGGAGAAGGATCTGCTGAATGGTACAAGCAGTGTCAGTTAAAGGTAGGTGTCATCTGTCTGAGCACTCACCTCTTTCTATTTGTAACCGGGAAAATGAGTTATCCATTACTCTAATGTATCTAGGTCTCACTTGACTTTTCTTTCATATGAGTTGCAGATCACAGATTGTAGTAGGATTTTTTTCCAGAGGAGAATCTATCTTACCGAGTAGTCAATGTGGAGTTACTGGTGAGCTTCCTATGGGCAAAAAAGGGTAGGTGAGAGGTAAGGTAAGAAGCAAAGCACTCTGAGAGCTTTGAGTCCTGTACGAGAATATGAAAAGAGCAGGGTTAAAGGTAAATTCTTTTTTTTTTCCCCTCTGTACTGAGCGAATTGTCTTATTTTCTTTTTTTTTTTCTCCAGTTGATGGATACATTCTTCTTTCTTACTCCTCTGAAAGCTTTTACTATGAATTCTTTCCACACACATGCACAGCGATTAATCAGTCTTTAAGGAGCTGATCTCTCCCTTTCTACTGACGGCCCACATAAGGTAAACCACACTTCTCCCTGAAATGGATTTAGAAGCGTGTCTCCAACTTTCTCTGAGGTGAAGTCTTCATGCATCGTATTTTTGCTCTCTTCTGTGGTACTCAGGATTGAACATGACCTCACAGATGTAAAAGGAGTTCTGCTATAAGGTGCAGAATGCAGAGTGTTTTCTCAATCTCCTTGTTTTAAAACACAATATTCATTTAAAAAAAAAAAAAAAAAAAAAAAAAAAGCACTTAATTATCCCTGAATGATGTGGCACTGGCAAATCTGTTAGGGAGCCAAACTGAGAGTAATCTGAGTTTTATGTCTTAAAATAAAGTTCTTAGTTTTGTTTTTTGGTTTGTTTTTTTTTGTTGTTTGTTTGTTTGTTTTTTTTTGGTCTCGATTTCTGAATTGAGCAACGTGCAGCTAATAAGTCTCTGTCCTTAGATTAAGAATGACAACTTGCCTCATTGTTCTCCTGTGTTATAAACACACTTAGGTGTGTAATACCTGGTATTTATGTAATTATGTTCCAGGCAGATAGGCATACAAAATAAAGTAAGAGTAACAAACATATTCAATTCAGTAATTGACTTTAAAGGTTTTTCTGCAACTTTCTCAGAGCTAAAGACCAAAATGTAGTTAAACTATATTTTCAATGTTAATGTTACAGTTTTTGGTTTTTAGTGGCATAAAAATATGAAATTGAATTACGTAATTACGACTGAATATAATAATAAGGATAAATTATTGATTATTTTTCAAAAGGAAGAGAAGCGATGAATGATACTACAAGCTTTAATTTACTTAAAATATATGCTACAACATTTTCCCACTTAAAAAGATAATGGAAGAATGGAAGATTGTCTGAAACTGAAGGAGTGGAGTTTTGCTCTAACACAAAGCCAGATGAATGAAGTAATGGCAGCAGATGAAATGAAACTGTCTGCTTATAAGGAAGCTCAGGACAACCAGGCAAATATGTTGTGTGATAGCATAAATATATCATAAAGAACATACCAACAGATTTCTGAGGAAGCAGTGAAATGATGTTCCTGGATTGTCTGTGGTGTGCAATTTGTGTGAAGTTTCTTTTTATAAATAAGTACTTAGTGAAAAGCCAGCATTTCCCAAAATAATTATTTTAGCTGCTCAACAGGAAAATGAATGAAACTATTTAAACATGATTTTGTGAGGACAAAATACAATCAGAAGAAAAAACTGTAAAATGAACTTCACCATAGTTTAGCTATAAAATGGCTGAATTACAAGCAACTCAAAAAGTAAAAAAGATTTGCCTGAAAGCTGTAAGAGATTTTGTGATACCCACAGATGTGTCAGCCATGAAAGCCTATGGTGATGCTACAATTATGCCTTTTGACCTCCATAAGTGAGGGGCTCAGCACCTGGAAATGGTTGCACATTCACAAATCTGCAGGACCTCTGTTCAGGAAAACTCAGAGCTTGTGTAAAAAGGTTGCTTAACTGCAGGCATGATCAAAGCCCTCCCAAAATGTGTGTGTTCTTCATAGTTCAAAATTCAGCTCTTGTTTTGGGTCTGCAGAGTTCTATGTATGATTTAAGCCTATAAATAACCACAGGAGGTTTTGACCATTGATTTGAGTAGTCTTTAGATAAGGCTCTGTGCGCATCAGTGTGTCTCACACAGCATGTAAAATTCATTTTAGCTTAAAGTTTATGCATAATTTAAACTGAAAAACACCCTGGCAACTCGCCTGTTGTTTATTTTTATCTTCTGTTTACTTCACTCTTCATCTGTTGTCTGTGCCTCCAGGTTTGTGGTGGTGTTTTTTATTTTTTTTTTAAATTAATTAATTCTTATATATTTCTCTTTTCTGGCATTTAGTACTCTGTTGTTGCTGGTTTTAATGTCCTTCTAAAGCCTCCTTTCTATATTCTTTTCAGTAACTGTTTCTCCTTTTCAAAATCAATCACATTTTTTCCTTATATTAAGAAGACAAACATTTCCTTCTGTCTCTCTGTATCTGCTTAAACAAGCATAAATCCTTTCTCTTCTTTTTCCATCTTCTCAGTCATATTCCAGTAGTTCTCCATGGATCTGAAGATCATCTTCTCTATTCACTATTTGCTAATATCCACTTTCCTATTTGCCTCACTTTTTTTTTAAGGTTCATATTTATATAAATTATTACTTCAGTACCCTATGGGAGAGGGAAGGATTGGTGAAAAAGATCTTACACTTAAGACCAGCATTTATAATTCTCATCTCAGAATATTTGTTTAGACCCTTCTGAATTACACCCAACAAATTCTTTCACCTTTGGAACACATTTCACTTCAGTGTTACAGTTTAATGCTTAAAAACTGCTTTCCTTTGAGATGTACATTACTTACATAGAAGCTGAAAAAGATGACTAAGCAAAATATACAATATTTAATTAATTCCATTTATCAGGATTCAGTTGCAATATTAAAAGACTTTTTCTGAAACATGGAAAATGTAAACACTGAAACAATATTCAAAATGATATGACTAACTATTACCTACAATTTTATATTGATATAACATGAAATGTCACCTGGAAGGATGCATATGATAACCCCACGATTGTGAGAATTCAATGGGATTTTGAGAATTAGGTTTTATGATACTGAAGTTAGTAGTAATTCTAGTGAAGTTCAGTAATTCTGAAGTTAGGAAAGCGTCAAGAATTATAAAAATTCTGAAACAACCAGATAAATTCATTTCAGGAATTAAGGAAGTGAATAATGTGCTAATTTGTATATTGCTTAAATTGTAAAAGTATTTGAGCACAAACAGTGGGAAAGATATGGGGTACCTCAACCATCACCTGAAGAGCCAGCTCTTTAGTCCAAGGAGACTCATCCTGGAAACCATCCAAGGAACTGAACCTGTTGAAGCTGGAATACTTCCTCAAACTACACCGGGTGAGAAGTACACTGTGAGGATGACATACAGCCTTCATCCCTGCAACCACCATCAGGGCAACCACCAGGAGCCACCACGCATGCATAAAAGCATTAGTTAGGGGTGGAATTTGGGGAGTAATGGGAGTGGAATATTGTAATGAATTTCTAGAATTGTAATAACCCCTCCTTGTCTTAGAAATATTACAAATATGCATGTATTCCTTCTATAAATAAAGATGTTTACCTGCTTTTGGTATGCAGGTTAGGAAGGGGTGTAGCACTGAATAAACATACATGCTTTATAACTACTTTGTGGTTATAGAGTTTGATTCTGCTACTCAGTAGAAAGGAAGTGCTAGGCCAGACTGGGACAAATTATCCATATTTCTCTATGTAGGATATGTATAGAAGAATCTTTACGATACAGTAATAAAATTAATCAGTAATCTCTTTCTTCTTTTTTTTTTTTTTTTTTTTTTTTTTTTTTTAAAAAAAAAATGAAATATTATAATAAGCTAATAGGCAGTAGTAATCCTGGAAAATGGTTTTACAAATTTCAAAGCTTTCCTAAGCAAATTTATGTGTGAGTTATTGTGTAGAAAACATAGAAACACTCGGTGATACTGCAGAGCTCCAGAACTGTCAGCATTTAAAAAAAAAAAATTGGCTAGCATACTTGAGCAGACTTGATTAGGGACTGAAGCCCAGTTTCTCAAAGGTGATTAAATGTATAACTCCCACGGAAATCAGTTTATCTACATATGAATTTAAAGTGTCTGCGGAGAGATGTTTTGATATAAAATTCATTTTACGAGCGTATATATTTGCTCACCATTGTGGTAAGTATAACAAGTTTAAAACCTGCTGCCATCAGCCGTTTCAATTGTTTTAAAATTTAATATTGGCATAAAAAATTACTTAAGGATACCTGCCATTGCTATAGCAATATTTTTTTTATGTGGTATTAAATTATCTAGAAAATTTATATTGGACAAAGATAATGACACCACACTAATGATTGCTTGATGTTTTCTGATTTTTTTTCTTTATTTTCTCAAACAGTATTTCTAGTAACAATTGTTAAGTATTTTAGCTGAGAAATAAATCAGTAACACAATTCTGTCTTGCTTCAATTACAGGAGGGAGAGAAGGTTATTTAATATGTATGTGTACCTGATGGTGAGATATCAAATGTTAGCCCAACCAGTTTATTACAAATCCTACTTGCTTAGAAAGATGGGGAAGGGAAGACAGATGATAGAAAAGCAATAGGCAATAAAAGAAAGAAGTCTTTGTGGAAAGCAAGAAAGATAGTCACCACCAGCGTGATCTGTAGTGCATCCATTGATCCCCCCACAAAACTCGTCTGGTCACCGAGGGGGATGGGAGATAGACAGGAAGTTTTCCACTGCAGTAGCAAGCAGGCCCCAGGTGATTCTTTCCTAAGAGCTCTTTTTTCTCATAGGGAATTCCTCTGCCAAAGGTTTATTTTCTTTGGGAGTTTCTCTCTAAAATTTCTTATCTTTGGGAGTTTTTTCTCCTCTAAAGTTCTTAGTTTAGCGGGGACCTTTTATCCCTCCACTTTTCAGTTTCTTTTTTTCTTCCTCTTCTTTTCTCTCCATTAGTGTGACACCCCTGACCCAACAGATAAGCCAGCAGGGAGGTGCCTTCGTTGCCATGCACAAGCATTATCACGTTTTGCAATGGCCAGCTCCTTCAATCCTCACCCTGAAAAAGACTGCTCATCCCACTTCTGCTTATCTTTACAATCATATGCAGAAATACCGTGGCATGGTGACATGCATTACTCAGCCCCTTAGATAGTTCACAGTAGGAGTTAGAGTCTTATCACCAAAAAGACCTCACAAAGCAAACTTTGAGTCAATGAAAAAAAAAACAGTCTTGTCTTTCACAAGTTCTAAATATATTATTGACTTCTTAAATCATTCTGTTAACTTATTCTTTTCTACACAAACATGTTAAAAAGGATTGTTAATATTTACTAATGAATTTCAGCAGAAGAGCTGATTGCGTACTCCTGTTACAAGTTTCCTCTGCTCTCCATCATGAAAATCAATATCCTACATTATGAATAGCTCATATGCAAAAGCAACTGACAGGTGGTGAGGCTGTAAGTATACTACAGCAAACACATAATGAGTTTGGCTTTTCTCACTTTGGTCTTCAGCCACAGAACTAGAATCTAAAGCAATTGTTCTGTTCCCCGTTCTGATTTTTAACTATTTGTACAAAGAGTTAAGGAATTCTTTGTAAAAAAGGAAAAAATATAAACCTTCTATGCTACAAGAATTAAATATTTATGTCCACTGACTTTTTTTTTTTTTTTTAATTATTATCATTGTTACTTCATATTCATGAAAGCATCTTTTCCATTCTGGTAAGAGTGTATACTTTCTTTAAAAGTCTTTGATAAGAGATTGCCTGAAGTCTTGTGGAACATTATATTGTCAAGATGACTGACCATCTGTTCCCAGAAATCTGCGAGGCAGGGATTTCCCTCTGCAAAACAAAAGAAAACAAAAAACAGCAATACAGCAACAACAAAACAACTGTGATTACTCTCTCCAAGTGCACTATATGTATCAAGGTGAAGTTCCCAACAGGAGTCTCTACCGGGACACTTGCTGTTCGGGGTATGAATAAACAACATGATTAGGATGACATAGTTGCTGATGTCAGAAAGTTATTTGAGACCATAAATGCAAGTACCAGCTATGGAGAATTGCAGAAGGACATTGCGAGGGAGTCTGACCTGACAATAAAACATGAGATGAAATCAGTGTCTCTGTAAATATTGAGTAATGCACTTGGCAACAACGATGGTGGCTTCACATGCAAAATAAGCTTTGAGGCAAGAGCAATACAAGGCAACCTACAATGTCAGGACACATAAAAGGGAAAATTTCTTAATCCATACCTCTGGAATATAGTTTTTTTGATGTGACTGATTTTTCTCCTTGATCTTTTTTTAGTGTCTGTACTAAAAAGAAACATGATTATCCTGTGTATGCAGAAATAATTGTATCATTTTTATATTGTCTACTTCAAATCACATCCTTAGCTTAGTGGCCTGCCATGTTTCTGCTCTGAGTGCTGATGATTTTGAATCTTCTTCGCCAATGATGATTAAAAAGATTACAAAATAAGAAAACAGGCAAAAAATACCCCAAGCATCTAATAAATAGAGTAAGAAGAGATTCCTGAAAGAAAGTTTAACTCTTATTTTATAACAGTTAATAAATTAAAGGAAATCAGAAGAAAAGAAAATCACAGGAAAAAAAGATATTAGAGTTGTGACCACAAATCTAATGTTCCAGATGATTAAGGTCCTGTAACGTGTTGATAACTGTTATAAAATATTTAAAAACATTGACTGTATATTAAAGAGTTGAAAGGCTGCACAGTTCTTTTTGAAGTTTAATAATCTGTAGCAAAAGATCATTAGTTTTCAGGTTGTTTTGGAGCTGACATCAGCATACAAACCTTGCACTAGGGCAAAGAATGTAGATTCACTTATGATGTAATACATATGGACATACTATATATATATGAATATTATACTTATGGATATATTGTGTGGATTCACTTATACTTTAACAACAAACTGTCTACAAGGAAAATAAATTTCATACCATCTAATTGCCTGTGAATTAAAATATGTTAAGAGATTTTACTTAGATGCTTATTAGGACAAGTATTTTGATTTGTTCTCTTTAACTTGCTTTGTATTTGTTGCTGTGAATACTTTTAAAATCATAATTAAAAGAAAATTGCTTTGTATTTTCACATCTTTCTTCCTCTTTGACACAAATAGTAGCACAGTGTATATTGCTTCGTAAAAATATGTTTTCTTATTGTATGGGAACTGCTGAGTCACAGCCTGAACCTCTGATTGATCACCTGAGAAGAGCAATGAGTCAGCCAGAGGAGCACAGGTGAAGGCAATTCAGGTTGATCCAGGCTCCACCCCTCCTGGACCTATTTAAGAGCTGGTTAGCAGAAGGGAAGGATTTTTTTTTTGGAGATTTGCTCTGCTAGAGTTTTGTAAGTGAGCCCAGGATAGGGGTAAGTTTTCTGTTTATACTCTTTTGTTATCGTAGTCTGCTTTGCCTAACTCTCTTGTTTATCTTGTGATTATAACATCCTAATATTCTTTGATTATACACTTATTGTACTAAAATTGTGCATTGGATTGTGCTTTGGAAGTTGCCTGTTGTTCTTGATCTTTTCTTTCTGCTTTGCAGGAGGAATGTAGACTCACTAGTAGTGAGAGCTTTCCCTTCGAACTATGGCAGTGGGCACCACACTGGTATTTAGCAGCAAGAAGCTTTTTTCTGAGAATACAGCTCCCATGTACGTCATCCTGGAGTTCAAGCATATTTCTTTGTTTTGCTCCTCTCCATTTTGTTCCTAATATCTGGAGAGATAAGAGAGGGAAATGAAGCTGAAATGCACCACCTGCCACCTCACTGTGCTCTCATCCACTGTTTGGTGTCCATAAGCATTCAGCAAGCATCACTGAATATCAATAGGAACTCCATTTTCCCCATGGAGGAATTCAGTGATGCACCTTTGCTTCAGATGCACTTCCATATCAGATGCTATTGCATCAGACTGTCTTTCTGCTGCCATATGCTGCATGACGATGATATACAAAGGGATATTGGCAGGGAAGTTCAACCTCTACTGCCATACTGTCAATATCTGCCTCTGATATCATGGGCCAACATAATAAAACATGTGAGCTGACCATGTTTTTCCAGCCTATTTTATTTGCTGCTTTTATCTTCTTGGTGATGTGGGAGGAAAGGCTGAGGTTACGTTGGAGAAGAAATAAATGAATAAATGCTACTTTCTTCTCTGCTAAAATGCAGCGTAGAGATAAAAGCATGTAAAATGGTATCACATTGCTATCCATTCCTGAGCTCTATTCTGCCTTGTCAAAAAAAGGTTCTGTACTATGACAGATAAATTTGTCTTAATTTTCCTATTTCAAAACATCTATTACATCTCGTTATGATTTCCATGTGCATCATGGACGTTCACAGTATTCATAATTTAAGATAAAAATATTAAAGCAAAAACTACTTATTAGAGTTGGTAATCTAGTCAGTTGGAGAATAGCTGGAATAATCTGGTTGTTTAGATAATACTCAGTGAATGAAATTTTTTCATCACTAGATAGTTAAAAGGTATGAATTATTTGTAGAAAGAACTGAAGACTGTAATCTATCCAAAAGACTGATGTTCAAGGAGAGGAAAGATTAACACAACTTGTTCTCTAATCTAGGGAGTCATATATCCTGAAAAATAAGAAATAATATCTTTTCTTATACTTCACGTAACAATTTTATTGGTATCTTTTAAATAGCATCTACCTGCCTATATACCACATAAAGAAGTATTACAGAAGTCTGATAATTAAAATCAAGTTATCCTTATATTAAACCTTTATTGCTCACTAGAGAATGATACGTTAGCTGTGCGCTAGAAAATAAAGGTTGAAATAATGATTTCTGAAATCAAGGTTGTTAATTAAAACGTGTCATAGAGTAATTGTCTTTTATTCTGTTACATCTTGTATCTTTGGTTACTTGAATTTCGAAGAGTACAACGGAGATAAGTAGTTAATTTAATTTTTCCAACTGATTTCTGTGCTTGTTACTTGAGTAGCTTTTTATTTATTTGTTTATGTATTTATTGTTTTTGATAGCTTAAAGTTTATGGAATGCTAATGTTAAACAAATTTAATGTAGGTGGATTTTCTTTACTCATGCTTTGAAGAAAATTGTTTATACATATGTGTAAAAAAATTTTCTATGTAGATTTCAAAAGGTAAGTCCAGTCTTGTCATTTTCTGTTTTTTTTTTTTTTTTTTTTTTAAATTATTATTATTATTTTCTAATTTTTTCATTGCTTTTGCCCGTTTGGACATTGTATGGGAACTGCTGAGTCACTGCCTGAACCTCTGATTGATCACCTGAGGCGAGCACTAAGTCAGCCAGAGGAGCACAGGTGAAGGCAATTCATCTGTGCTGCCCGAGGGGGTGGAGCCTGGCTGCACCCCTCCTAGACCTATTTAAGAGCTGACAGCCAGTGGGGGAGGATCTCTTTTGGAGATTGTCTTTGCTGGTATTTTGTGACTGAGCCCAGGATAGGGGTAAGCCTTCTGTTTATACTCTTTTGTTATCGTAGTCTACTTTGCCTAACTCTCTTGTTATAATCACAAAATAAACATCCTAATATTCTTTGATTATACTGACGTTCATGTTTTTATACATGATTCTAACAGATTTATAGACATACTAGTTTAGGATAAAAAGGTAATTGTCTAGTCTAAAGTTTTACAGAGAAAAGGAGAGGTAATTTATATTTCTTAATTAGATGTTGCATTTCTACTCACTAGGAGAATGTGAAGCGCTGGAAGAAGTTGCTCAGGCAAGAGAGTATGTTCAGTCCTTGGATGTGTACAAGACTGAGATGAACGGGTCTTTGAGTAGCACAATCCAGGGAAAGCTCTTCCCTACTCGTGGCAGGAGGATTTGAACTAGATGATCTTTTAAGGTCCCTTTGATTGCAGGCTGTTCTAAATTCCCTAAAGATCCCATCCAACCCTAACCATTCTATGATCCTGATCAATCATAAAAGTTCAGATGGTACCACTGACTGTATGGTGCTTTATTTAGGTTCTATGTGTGGAAAAGAAATATTATAAATAACAAAACATTTAAATCTTTGAAAAAAAACCAATTCTGTAAAATACGTATCTATCCTATCAGTATTCATTCTATTAGTTACACTTATTCTTTCATATTCTATGTTAAAAAAATGCTTAATTCTGCTTGTATAATGAAACTGAAGCATGTTTTTAGATGAGCACTAGTTAAATTCAAATTCAGTAGATTTCCTTGACACTTCTCTGATAGACTCATGTGTACTAGGGAAGTCTTGAATTCAAGTCTCTGATGAGGGCTTCATTGATACAAAGTATTTGTTTCAAGCACTAGCATCTGCTATTATCATTCTGATGCAGTTCATCAGTGTTGAAAATTAATGCTAATCACAAGATCTGCTTTGAACTTTCAGAAACATATACTTCTGTCTTCTGAATTTCAACAGTTTGGGCATTCTCTTATACTACACAACACAAGTCTTTAACTCTAGCATGGACAGTGGAAGGGACGGTGGGAAATCAATACCCTTGAAATACGTAACTAGGAAGTTCTTTTGACTTCTCGTTAAAAGCACCTGGGATATGTGGTGTTTAATTGCAATATTAGTGGTATGCAAACCTTGTTAAGGTACCAAAATCAAAACAAGTTTTTTGTTGTCCCTTTTGTAGAGTCAGACCTTCCAGCTATTAGCCATCTGGATTTTTGAGCTTTTAGTCTGTTGTCAGATTGCTACAGATTTCATATTTCACAACAGAATTGGCTCTTGGGCAGCACAGCACATTAGGTCAAGTTGGTTAGCTTATGATCTGTCCTTAGTCTTATCGTCCTCAGAATAATTTGTCCTAAAAGCTTTCAGAAATCATCATAAAATATACTGTATATCAGGAAGCATTTTATAATCCCTTTTAAACACGTGCTCACTATTTAAAAAGCAGAAACTCAACATAAACAGGGTTTAAAATGTCCTATGAATGCAGCAGATCCTTCACCTACTTCACTGCTGAAGGTATTCCCAGAAGTCATGTATGTACAAAATAGAGTATGTAGCACTGGGTGTGAGACTAAATTTTTTCTTGCTGATTCTATTTTTGTTTTATTTTGTGTTTTTTTTCTTTTTTTTTTTTGTCTCCACTTTCTCCTGGAGAAAAACTGTGAGCACAAAATTCTTCCGGTTGTAAATTTTCTCCTTCACCACAGATTGAAATACAATAAGCAGTGAATCCATAATTTATGCAGCTCTAATGTGGACAATGACAGCAGGAGCCCTTCTTTCATTGCTTCTCACAAGTGAACAAACAGAACCTCAAACCCATATCTAATCTGTGTGTTCTTCAAAGGCTTGTAAAACAACTCAGTTTTGTCTGTGAGCATTTGTTTTTGTATATGTCTCTTGAGAATGATGCCTTTATACAATAAGTGAAAAGTTCTTGGCACCGAAGAAACAACAGAAACCAGAAACATTCATGCTGGAATTAAGTAGGGGAGGTTTCTTCATTATCAATATCACTTTCTAACTGGGATGAGTCGTTATCTGGCTGGCCGTCTTCTAAGTGTAAATGTTGTAATCAGCAAGCTTCCCAGAGGAAGAAAAAAACATTGGTATCTGTCCGTCTTAAAAAAGTGGTTCAGAAAGAACTGTGTTAAATTTATCATGTAAACCTCTGTAGGTCAAATGCAAAGATTAGGAAATTAATCTTAATTAACCAAAAAAATTATCCTGAGAATTACTTGTTCTGGAAAGAGAAGGAAGATTTCCTTTCCAACATCTCAGTTTGTGCTTCAAGTTTTTCTCTTCTGCAAAGAAACCTCAGATGATTTGTTTTTATACTTGACTAATCTAAACTCAATTTCTCTACAAATCAAAGTTTAGCCTTTTTTATGTTCCACAAATATTCGCATCCAATTATTCAGAGTATATCTGGCCTACTGGAGAACATTTTATTGCTGATAGTAAAAACTGAAACAGAAAGATGAATATTATTTTTTATGTGCTTAATTCAAATATGTCATTTGTTCAATAATTTAGAATAAAGGTTTATGTAGGGAAAAATGAATATTATTTATCTTTCTCTAACAGTTTTTTACAGCCATCAACCTTGTAGTAAGTGGCTGAGCTCCAGAAATCAATATTTATTCACAGCATATTTAAGCTTCTTATCTAACTAGAACATTAAGTTTATAGAGCTTTGTAAAATATCTGATTTTAAGACTGTGACAAGTGTTCAGTGTGGTATAAATAAATTCATGGTGTTTATGTTATCCAGTGAGAAATCTATTACATGGAAACAGTTGTGAGGGATGAATCTAACAGTTTCAAGAAATAAATAAAGAAAAAACCCTTGCTTTTCCCTAATTCTCTAATAGACTATCATAGAAAATATCAAAGAAAAAAAACTTCATGAAAATTTCAACATCTTCTGCTCATATCCATTGGAAGCTCAGTTTTATTGTCTAATTTTTGAACTCTAGTTCTAGTGTGTTTTTCTGTAAGAATTAGAATGGGATGTAAATAAGGGAATGGAATCTGGATGATAGTTTTCATACAGTTGATGTAGTTTTGATAGATTTGATAGGTTTGATTACTTGGAAGAGCAGTTTTATATCTAACTTCATTTGGACAAATTATGCTCTTATTTATACTCAGGAATGAATTAGTTCACAAGAAGCTGTTTTCTTAGTCGGATGAAAACTGGGGCTTCAAGTCAACAGATTTTACAGCTTTGTGTACAGTCCTCTGTAAGAGTTGAAGATGTGGATGTAGGTCAAATTTTAAAGCTGTATTTTCTGAACACCGTCTCACTTAAAGATAATTCCGCTTGAAGTAGAAACGGATAGTCAAGCTCTCATTATAATTTTTTTTTCTTGTTATTGATGTCCTTTTTTTTTTTTTTTTATTGTGTTGAGAACTGCCCTCTCTCCTTTAGTTCTCAGTAGGTTAGCATGAAATGTATATTTTATGGATATGATGTGAATGTATAAGACAAGCACGTTATTAGAACTTAACTTTATCTTGTTCAGTACATTCCTTTTGTTCTTACATTTCCTGACCATATCAAAGCTGCATCAGATTTCGTTAATGTGTTAAAATGTTGTTCAGGCTTTTGATCCTCATTTCTTTTTCCCTAAAACTCACTATTTTCAATCTTTCTGGTCTAACTTCTGCCTTTTATCTTGCCTTCTCCCCCATTAAAAAATAACCAAGAAAACCAGAAATATAGAAGGTATAAAATAAATATTGCATATTCTTTATACATAATAACTACATTGATTTTAATAATATGGCTAAATCCATTTCAATGTAACTTCTCATCAAGTAAGCTTCTTAGATTTTTTTTTCTACCCTTTTGATCCTCTTAGAAGTCTCCCACTGTTAGATACTCTTCCATAGCTTCCTGATTCCACGTGTTAAAATATACATCTGTTTCTCATAGAATTTATTTTCCAGAATTTATTTTGAAATGAAATATTTCTGTGAATATCCTTTCTTGCTATTAATTCACATTGGTTTTTTGTTCTGTGTCAGCAGTTTACGGGCTGGTTTGGCCCAGTTGTGTGACTAGGGGGTGGAGGGATTTCACAAAATTTGCACCTCAGGAAAAGAGAAACAGGGGACCCCAAAATAACTAAATACAGTGGGAGTAATGTCAGGAGAAATAAAGTAATTTACTAAATATAGTATCAGAATGTAAGGTAACGTACTACAATACAAAGTAATTAGAATTGAAGCTAATAAATCCAATATAATGAGAGAGTCTGAAAGGTAGATAGGTTTCACCATAACACTGAGGTGAGATGTGCAGTCCAGTTGAGCAGCAGGGAGATAAAGAAGAGCGGAAGAAGAGCACATGAGGTGACCTTGCTGGGGGTTATATCTTCTCTTTGGTTGCAGTTTGTCCTTTTCTAACTCAGTTCAAGGCTGAAGACCTTCAGTTAAAAGAAGACCAAAAAAGAAGAAAAAAGGAACAAGTGTTCTCTTCCTTCTTCAATATCTCTGGAAAAAAAAAAAAAAAAGGTAGGACTGATGACCCAATTTAATGGGCATCAGCTCTGAGTTAAAGCAGTCATTGGCATGGAGTTTACTTTTGGATTACAGAGTGATTTGTTAGGGATCTCATTTTTGAAAAAAAGTCTTTCTAAGAAGATACTCAGGCCACTTAAAATCTCCAGGTTTTACAGAGAAATAATCTATGTGGGCTAAGAAATTCAATGTAGACTTTTTGTCAATCCCTGCAAAACCGTGGAATTTATACTGATTTTCCCAATATCTTCCTCCAATGGCAATCTTTTTAAATAGATTTCCCTTAAAGAAATATTGTGAAAGTAGGGAAGCAATGGTCTTTATAATGAGAAATACTGACTCAGATTATTGATAATACTAATTATTTTTGTTGTATTTAAAGTTTATTGTGTGCAAGAGAGATATCAAGATTATATCATTAGGACTATCTTTGAGGTTTTGTACTCTTTTGCATTGGTTTTAATTAATGCCGTAATTAAAGGTAACGTGATTATCATGGGAGCAAAGGATGATATGGTAGTACAAGGATAACTGGAAATTAAATGAAAGCAGGAAAAAAAAATTAAGGTCAATGAAAATAAAGCTAAATACTTGATTACCAACAGACAAAATGATTTTGTTCATGCTTTATTTATCAAACAGTAACTAGGAATCAACTTAGGCACCTTAACAGCAAGTAAACACTTAATAGTTATAGTTCTAGGGGAAAAAAAAAAAACAGGAATAGGTGAGACTTCTGTGAGGGTATACACAGAAAAGAATTGTCTGCTACTTCTCAAAGTATTTTTAGCTTTAGAGTTTTGAAAAAGAGAGACTCATATGATAATAGTCAAGGAATAAAGGTATATTATTTTATATGAATTCTTAATTTGAATTAAGAATTAAAAGAAGCAACCAACCAATTAGTTTAACAAAAAAAAAGTCACTGCATAAGAACGGTTGTCAGACACCCTTAGATCCCCTGGAATATCTCATTCTAGCAAGCAAACTCCTGGAAGTGTTCTCATTAGTGAGAGAAAGATAAGAGCTTTCTTGTGAGCTCATAGGTGTGAAGAGTCCTTGACAGAAGAAGTGTGAGTAACTTAGCTAGTGGTCAAGGGCTTCAAGGATCTTTAAAGAAAGGATTTAATATTTATGCTAGTACCAGCCTGTGGTTGCATTCGTCATGAATTGCTTCAAGTAACTGCTTATGTCTTTTCCTTATTCATGCTTTATTTTTATTGAAATGTGGCCCCCTGCCCTTTCAACTTGTCTTAACAGTAAAAAGAACAAGGAGATTGAAGAAGCACCCACCTTGCTAAACTTACTGTTTGCCTCTTGCTAGTTCTCTTCTGAGTTAAAATAGTACCTGCAGTAAATTTTTGATTTGACACAGATACCAAGGATACCAATACCAAGGTACCAATAGCATCTGCTATTTCTAACCAAGAACTATGGAAATCATTTTTTTTTTTCACTTGGATTTTATCTTTTTAAAGTTCACGTTACACATGAAGGATGTGAACGAGATTATCATTAACATAGCTGGTATAACTCATTAAAATAAATGGGTTAGCAGTGGGAACTGACACAAGACATGCTTTAGTATTTGTGAATGAAGCATTCGATATTACTGAAGCACAGACTCCATGAAAACCATTTCTGTGTTCATAGTTATCTTCTTTGTAAAATAGATTTTGAGAATTTATTATCATGATGTTACTACATAGAGGAATGTAGCTTTCTGATATTGAGTGTGCTTACATTGCCATGTATCATGATGCATAGTACTAGCTTATGCCTCTAAAATACCTGTGTTTCATGGTAAAAAACTTCTTTTGAGAGGAATTTCACTCTTTCAGATCACTGCGTAAGTGGGGATTGTTCTGAAAAATATTTGTTACATGTATGTTTATTTGTTATCGTGACAGACTTGGAAGTAATTCATTATTGCTGATTAATTTACAAACTTAATTCTCATAGAAATTCTTTGGTCTCAAAGATAAATATAGCAATTCTTTGGAACCATGAATAATTTGCTAAACTGAAGAAGTTAATGCCTCATTCATGTGGTAAATAGAAGAGAAAGCAGAGATATATCTGCGGCAGTCTTTAAAGACAGTAACGTTTGGGTTGAGATAGACTGGTCTATTAAGATAAATGTTTAAAAGTGAACAGTACAAAATGAAGTGTAGTTTCCTGATGCAGATAAATGACATAATTAAATCGAAGGAACGTAGAATAATTACATTCTAGTTACACAACTAGGAATGGTGATTTCCGTCAGACAGTAGCTCGTTGTATATGTTTAAAGCCACACTGTCATTTATAATTAAGAGTTTATTTCTCTTTATGTTCAACTTTTCAATTGCATAGAAACATACACATTGGGTTTGGTTTTATTAATTATTTTGAGATTATTTTATTGCTCAAGCAGATAAATTCAGTCAATCAATGTCTTTTTGAGGATGAAAATAAAAATGACAGCAAAAAAAGCTCTCTGCATTGCAGAGATTGTAATAGAAATACTGAAATTTAATTAATTGATAGTTAACTTTCAAAATACTTGATAATGTCACTCAGAATATAAAAATACATTGCTTTATATAAGCGAGTTTTGTAATACAAATGTCATGTGGGAATAAAAGTAATATGAAAGGAAAAACACTCTTTTCTTCTTTTCTCTTAGGCATACTCAGTTATAATTGTTGAATTAGTTTCTTCTAGTTTAAGTTTATAACTGTTCTCATTTTGTCTTCCTCCTTTATCCACAAGTTCACCTTTTAAAAAATGTGTATTTAGTTTCTTATTAGGTGTAAAATAGCTCTTCTTAAATGTGCTTATGTACCTACTTAAATAAGAATCACGATATCTGTGTTTCCTATAACTTTCTCATTACCCCAACCACTATTTGATAACTTCTTGTTTTATTGAGCTTTCCTTTTTTTTTTTTTTTTTTGTTTATTAATTTTGGAAAAATGTCACTGCAATTAGAAAAACTCTCTTAGGACACAAAGCAAAGCCTTGCCAATACAGAATTGTAACCTAGAAGATAGTCCCTTGTGCTTTACTCATTTAATTTAAATTGTTTTGAGGAAGGTCTAGCACATTGTGAAATAATCTCAGGAGAAAAATTGGAAATACCCTTTCTGGCATACAGTAAATCATTTTTCAAATTCAGACTACATTGTTCTTTTCTCAATTTGATCTCATTATTTTTAGATATATCCCATTTGTATTCTTAAATAATTACTCTTGCCCCTTGGTGTTTACCTTGTTATTGCTTTTGACAGATATATCTCCTCCCTCTCCACCCACTTAATTGTTGGTTAGTCAAGCTGTAGATATTTAATATTTTTAAGCTTTCCTTCCAACCCATTAATCCTTTTTTTCCCTCCATTTGCTCTGAGTACTTTTCAGTAAGTCAGTGCACAGAAGCTGGAGGTGATTGTACTTGACGAGTGCTTTCCAGTTCAAATTTGAAATGACAGTCTGATCTTCATTTATCTGAAAAGAAATGACAAATCTACCTCTTGTTCATGTTAACGTCCAGTTTGTTGACACTGGTAATGCAAAAATGTTCTGTAAGCTAGTCTCAGGCATTAAGGTCCTGTTGAGGCTTTATCAATGTAATTTTAAAACAGTCCAAACTTCTAATATTCACATTTTCGCGAGTTTCTTGTGGTGGTGGAGAAATAAGTTGGCAAAAGGAGGATCATTACCATTAAAGGATCAGCAGAAGTAAACAAATGCATGTTGAAACATGAGAACTGTAACATTTTGCCCCACTTTAAAGAACGTTTTGAGACTAAATGCATGGAAACTGATGAAGATAAAGTGTAGTGTTTTGTCCAAGAAAGCACTGTTACTCTCTGATCATACTACACAGATTATGAACAAAATGTAGATCCTTTGACAGAAAAGCTTGAATATAGTAGAAGAATGAAATTGCCTGTATTTGCTAACACAACATCTGTGACTATTTAGCCTGATACTTTTACAATCAGATTGCCTTAATTTTAGAAGTGTAAATTAAATTGGTAATGTGATATATACCAACTGAGAAACAAATGAGCAGCTCTCATTTTTTCTGTGATACACCATTTTTTATGAAATATTACTGATTTGCTGAAAACGGATCTCTGAATGTAAGACATATATTAGCCATTCTTGAAGAAAAAGCTGGGAAGAGGTGGGGGAGGAACTTAATCACCAAATCAAACAAATAAAACAACAAAAACACACAGAAAGGCAAATGTATTTCAAACTCATATTGCATGAACTAACCATTAGGTTTATACACAATATCATTTTTTCTCACATTTATTGATATGTTTCATTTTCTTTTCATTTTTTTAGAGGTCTCATAGGTTTACTGGAATATTTTGATTTCTAAAAGAAAAAATATACACAAAGTTGTAATTAAAAAATAATTAAAAAGTCATTGAAAATATTGTATTCGTGTTTAAACCAAGCCTAAATAAATAATCTGTATAAATCCAAAATATTTAGGTAATCTGTAGTGATAAAAAATGGTAAGGGAAAAAACTAAGAAGAATATTCTATTCAAGAGGTTAATGAAATCTTTGTTAAAGTGCTCCTTTAAGAAGGAACATGACTGCTGAGTGCTGAACATGTCTTCAAATAGTCACATTAGTATTTCAGCTTCTTAAATGTATTAATTCTGAATTTTTCTTTATTTCTCTTTAAAAGTTTACCTGAACTCTAATTTCCATTTGACTCATTGTTCAGTAACTCCTTAAATTTACTACTTCTGAGAGATTACAAAGGTGTCATTAAGTAATGCAAGTTCATGTTTTATTAGTAGACAATACTGTTGATCTTCATTTCCTCATGCTCCATCTTGCACTGAATTTTAATGTTCCCAGACTGATTTTATTTTATCTAGTCTTTTAGATTTTCACTTCTAAAAACAAGGTCAGAAAAATATAGAAGCCTTGATCTCACCTTGGACTTTTGGCTTTCCAAGGCAAGCTAAGCGTAATGACCATCATTGTTTTTATTCCTATGTTATTTATATTTACATGCTATTATTTTAATGCAAATTAAGCTTATCTTTTTTGAACACTGTAAAGTGTAAAGGTAGCTTCTGGCCTCATGGTCTTTAGCTTATGGTCATGGTTAGTCAGGCAGGAGATTTATTTTTAAGTCTCACTATTTTTCTATCTCAGCCTTGCCCTTTTATGGAAATAATATAGTCGAGCGTATATTGGCCTTTCATGTTAATGTTTGATGTTCACATTTCTCTTGTGGGGTTCTTCTCCTATGTAAGACCCACTTTGACTTGCCTTTGATACTCATGATTTGTTTAAACCTCCAACGAATAACATGTAAAGCCCTGAAACAGGCAAGGCCTATCAATAATACTAAGCATTCTATAGAACAAATCTGTGTGAAAAACAGGCAGTAAAATTAATATCAGTGTTTTTTTTTTTCCCTTGGTTTGGTGGTATTAAGCAAGCTTTCCCAAAGCACATGTTGTACTACCTTGTAATTTCAAGCCAATTAAAAAAACAAATCATCATCTGTCATGGAGATGAAATACTGCCAGCTATCTCAAGATCTTGTCTTTAATCTTCAGTGGGGAAAACTGAAATTAATACTGCTAATATGAAGGAAGGTATGAAACTGTAGAAGTCTAAGCTGTGGATCTTGATATCACTTAAATATAATGGAGGAGAATAGAACTCTACATCTCAGTATTTATGTATGTATGAGAAGCTATATTGTAATTACAAAGCATGAGGAAAAAATGATGTTGATATTTCCCTTTTCAATGGAATAATTACTTGCATCATACCAGTGGAGTTGCCTCTTTCACTCATTTTGGGCCCTTCTTTTACACAGACAATGTAAACTAAATAAATCATTTGAATTTCTCAGTTGAAGAAAATTTCTTGTCGTATTTCTTATAATCTGTAAATAGCCATGAGCTAGTAGCAATTGTTTAGTCAATACCAAAAAAGAAATTTTCCACTTTTATAATAGATAGCTTTTGTATTCAAAAATTCTTACAGGCATATACCTTCTCTTTGTAGATATCTTTTAAAATCTCATGCTGTTTCCCAGTATTACATAATGATCTTTAGTTATTTTTAAAACGCTTTATGAGTTTGCTTTAAGCTTTCAAAATAACATTAACATAATTTTTCTTGGGAACACTTGGGAAAATTGACTTTGAATCTAACCTAATCTCATTCCTGTAAAGGAAAATTTTCCTTGAAGTGTTCCCTATTAGGAACAGCCATGGAGCTGCTATCTGAGCATGGGCTTACACAGTCTGTAAATATCATCCCTAGGGTTGTTGACAGCCATCTGGGGACAAAGGTCCAAACACACAGCAATGGCTTCTCCCATCAGACGCACCTTGCAGCAGAACATGAAAAGCTAATTTTGCTTTTGTGTGGTATGAATTTTAATAGTCTCATCTGTGTGACACAGAGTCACGTTTTTCTCATAATATTTGAACATGTTAACTGTGTCACAAAAATATCATGCTGAAAATTGTGTTGTAGTTTGGACAGTACTTTCAAATGAAGAGAAAAGTTTTACAGCGCGGAATGGTTTGAGATGATTTTAATACATTCAGCCTCTCATTCAGAGAGCAGCTGTATGGGAACTGCTGAATCACAGCTTGAACCTCTCACTGACCACCTGAGGCAAGCTATGAGTCAGCTCTGGTAGCACAGGTGAAGGCAATTGACCTGTGCTACTGGAAGGGGTGGATCCTTGCTCCACCTCTCCTGGACCCCATTTAAGAGCTGACTACCACTGGAAAAGGTTCTTTTTTCCAGATGGTTCCCTTTGGAATCTTCTCAGCAAGCCCAGGATAGGGGTAAGCTATCCTTCAATTCTTTCTTAGCGTGGTTACTAGTTTAGAGTGACTTTTTTTGTGCATTTTTTAATTATATCAGCTGTATATTAATTATACCGGAATTTTCTTCTGTTATATTAAATTTTGGCTTAACAAATGAATTCTGTTAGGAGGCAGACAAATTCATTGTAAGTATATTTATCTGAGGTTTGAGCTTTTGGGGATAATTAGATATTGATAGTAGTAGGACGCTGATGGTACAGAATGGGTTAAGAATGTTGTGACATGTACTTGGGTCACCTTGTTTACTACAGATGACAATAAAAGAAATAATGTGTTTTTGTTCCATTTCAAGACATATCTTTCCTTAAGGAAAAAAGAAATCAGGTAATCCAGGTTATTTGAAGTATTCCAAAAACAAACCAACAAAAATAAAGCAAAATATATGTACCTGATCCTAGAGGAATTTATAGCTTTAAAGAACTTAAATTTTCTTCTCCAGGTACAAAATGGTTTAACTTAAACTGTTTTGTAACATAAATAAAAAAAGATCTTTTTTTCTTGTTCACGGAAGTGATTTATTTTTACCAGGGCTTCATGCAGTTGATTTTCTCCCAACCATTCTCCTCTATTTGTGCTTTATTTTGTCGGTTTTGGTATTAATTTTAACAACTCTTTTTTTTTTTTTTTTTTTTTTTTTCTTTTTCTGTGCCAGTGAATGTCTGCAGTTAAGTACTGAAGGCGTGAGTCCATCCTTGAGAGTATGGAGCATTCATAGATAGAGGCCCTGTAATAAAGATAACAGAAAGTCTAGTAGAATCTTTCTTCCCTGTTGGATTATGTGCATCTGCAGCAGGCTCTCTAAACATTGGTCTGTGAAAATACAGAATTACTGATATGAGATGTTGTTTAACTAGCACTAGAAATGATCAGGCCTTCTAACAGTCTTCTGTGGTTGACTTGTATGGATAAATTTTTTTTCTTAATGTGTGGGACACTGAGATGTATAGCTTGGACCCTGTGCAGCTTTGCAGAAAATAAAAATGCAAGAAACTGAAAAATTTTCTTAGCCAACCCACTAGGAATCTCAGGAAATGAAACGCATTTAAGGATTAGCAGAAAGCTTTCTTTTTTTTTTTTTTAAAATGCTTTATTTATTTATTTATTTTTAAAAAAAGGGGGGGAAACAAGGAATATGTGGTTCTCTGTTATCTCTGGAGGTGAGACCGTAGTAATTTATGTTCCTAACATGATAGCAGTATGAGAGTAATGACATTAATTTACGTAACTTTAATGATGAAGAGTGAGAAAAGAGGAAAAAATAGGGCAATGACATCATCAGTAAATTTAATCGGACTGCACTCACACAGTGCTTTCTCACATGGAATGTAAGAGTGGGAAGAGGAACCCAAAAAGGAGGTTTTCTTCCTAACTCTCACGTCTGTTTTGCCTTGTTGCACAATACAGATTGCCTACAGAGTAGGGTGCAATACAGACAGCAACTGTGTTTTCTGCAGTATATCACTGTCTGTAGAAAGGTGATGAGGCTAGTTTACATTCATGTAACTCTTCAGTTGTTTTTGGCACATGGAACAAGGGAGGTTCAGAGGAAAGGGATGATCTCTGGGTAATGGGAGAATAGACACAAATATAGATGCTTTCATTATGAGTTGAAAGAGGTTTTCCAAGGGACAAGTGAGATTTAATGGAGCTCCTTATTTTTTCAGCATATTTATTTGTAAGGAGAAAATAAATGTTCACAGTAGCTGTATGTTAATAAGTTACAAGCGTGGTGAAGTAAGGGAGAAATACCAGGAACCCACAGAGAAGGGAGTAGGTATGCACTGTAGGTTATTTTTCAATCCGCTCACTACTCCTAAAATATCAGGACAGTTACTGAGATTGCAATTACTGTATGCCCCATGAGTTGTTCAGAAGGATCAGAATCAACCTAGAAATGACCTGAGGGCTTACAAACACAATTCTGAATTGTTAGATGAAAATAAGTCAAAACAAATATGTTGTGAATCCTGCACTTCTGTTTTGTTTCATTTTGAGTAGCCTGGTTGCTGAATGTTTCTTTCTGAATGATTTTTCTTGTCTTTGTGGCAAGAAAAAAATCAAACAAAATAATTACAATTTGTTCCCACCCTTATCTATTTTTTTCTGACTGAGCATAGATGACTTCAGCAAATAAATAATCCTTTCTACCGTTGTAGCTGTTGTAAGTCATTTTAGATTAATCTTTTTGTTAAATTGCTGCTTGATTGGCAAACTAACACACTTACATGTTCTTCTTTCTTAAAGACATTAATGTGTCCTTCACTTATGAAATGTAATTACACATGATCATGTTGGAAACTACAAGAAAAGTGTCAGCTCAAGAGTTAGACTGTCAAACAAATTACTAACTTTCAATATCATAACCTCTGAGCAAAAAATAGCATGCTAGTTCCCTGGGCAATCAAAGTACGCACAAAGGATCAGGTTCTCATAATGACAGATGTGTTATTGTGCAAATGGCTGCTTTTGGCTTTGTGATTGTTTGTTCAGATGTTTAATCTTCACACGATAGCCAGCCTTGCAGAAATTAGTTGCAAAGCTGTTTGTACACGCCTGGGCTGATAGCATCATAAGCCTTGTGCTCATTGATCTTAGAAGTGAAACAATGGGCAGTTGAATCCATCGCCCTGACAATGAGGCAGCACCGGAGATGTAAGAGGGTCAGGCTATTGAACTTCCTGTGCCAAATGGGACAGACCTAATCACAGAGACTGAGTACGTGTTTGCACTACCCAGTGGACCACAGCACAGCAGCTTTGCAGTAACTAACTCAGGCTCTGAGCTGTGCTCATGCAGTTGTATTGCTTCTAGTCTGGGCACTAGATTAACCACAGCTAGGTCAATGAGGTGCTGCAGGATGAAAATGCTTCCTGGAAAACTTTGGCTTCACAGTAAGTAGAAGCACCGAGATGTGCTTCTGAAACCAAATACGTCCTCTAACTGCCCTCTAAAAAATCAGGTATTAGAAGGAATTAAAAACTGCCTGAAAATGTGGAGATGATGGTTTGTGCCTACCAACTTAGTCAGCTGAAGACAATGCTAGTACAAGGAGGAAGACTTGGCTCAATCAAATGTTTCACGTGGATTGGAAATACCTCTATATTTTCCCAATAGCTGGCAATTTTTTGTTGAGTGCTGTTTGGTGTTGATTTGATTTGTTTTTGTTTGTTTGTTTATAAACCATTTCATCAAATGAGCTCAAATTGTTTCAAGACAAGGGACTTATTTTCACCCATTTTTTGATGTAGCTATGCCTTTAGATGTAGGTTTTCCATTTTCAGCTGCTTATGTCTTTCTACTGTGATCCCTAGCTAAGTTACCTGACTTATTTCCTATGAATGGAGAGATTATTGGTTTTGGGTCCGGGTATTTGAATTGGTTAATTTATTTATTCATTCTTCTGTTTACTCATATATTCCGATACCTGTGACGTAAATGCCAGGATGGTCTTGTCAGCTGAACTAGATTACTGTAGCCCCTTCTCATGATATGTAGGCACAGTGCACTCAGAAGCATTTACCACATTGCACAGCCTCAACCTCCACAGAGGCAGAATTGAGTGCTGTGCTACAATCTTAGCAAAGAAATTTAAAAAGATAAAACTAAAAATGCTTGCTTCAAAATAAAATCCTGCCATTTGTACCACAGCGTTGTCTAAATATAAAACTATTTTTTTCTTGACTACTAATTTAATCCCCTCAATTGTCTAAAGAGATTTAGCAGGTAAACATGCAAGGATGTAAAGAAATAGTCAAAAGAATCTGTGTCGTCCTACACATCCAAATAAAATAGCATTTGCATAAATATGACATGAAATGGGTTAGGTCACTTAATAACATCTCTAGTACACAGAGGTATCAATACGACGTGTTGCATAGTATGTGAATTACTTTCTGATCCTATAGTTAATATTTAATTCACATCGTGCTATCTTAGTCATTAAATAATAGTATTCATAAGCATCAAATAAGTGGAAGGAATTGTGTGGCTAATCCACAGCTTTTAATTTACGTATTTTAAGATTGCTTCCAGTAACTGTATATTCAAAAAAATACTGTGAAGTAAAATATGCTTCTCAAAGAGATATGCAATACTTCTGCAAATTCCAACAAAGTACCTTCAGATCTGGATTCAAGCTGTGCAGATCACAGCAGTGAAACATGTTCGTGGTAAACACATGAGGTGATATATATAATAAATATGTGGACCATTTATATTTTATACATAAATTTATTTCCAGATGATTAAACAGTGTTGCAAATATTTCTCAAAATAAATAGTTCCTAAATATTCTACCCTCTACTTATCTTTTGATGTGTCTATGTAAATTTTTACAACATTGGACTTGATCCTTTACTATGTTTTTCTTCTATTATATTTACTTTGCTGTTGTTGTGTCTGATCTACTCCAAAATTGGTATTTTGGAGTTGTGGTATGTCTTAAAGACATACTTCAGGTTTCAGAAATACTATTTCTGGAAGTTATCCAAGCTAGATGTAGTAACATACAGTAAGTAGTGAGTGCAGGTGCTGCTGGGCTTTGGTATCTTTCTAACTTATTTTATAAAATTGATAGAGAATCTCTTAGTGGTGAATTTCTGTTTATAATCTACGTTATAAATTTGAACTCGGGACTATTGTAAGTTGCTGTTATTGTTGTTTTATTAAAGCAATTCACTTTTTCAAATTGCTAAAACCCATTCCTGAGAATTCTTAGTGCCTCAGAGGTAGAGTAACCTTTTCTGATGTTTATGGTGCATTAATGTAAAGGCTGTAAAAGGCTAAGAATATCCAGACATAAAAGATCAATATCTAATCCCATGAGGGACAGATGCTTTGAATGTTTTTTAAAAACTGTTTTCAGGAGAATTGCCTATCAGAAAAACTTTTATATTGATACACAGAAATTGTTTGTATCTCAGAATATTGCTAAACCAGGAAATTACTTAGTGGAAATTACACAGTGGAAACTCACCTGCCTGTCAGAAAATAACTGTCCCTGTGTATGAGGGCATATGCCAACAAGCTGGGAGTCCAGCCAAGATGACAGATCAGAAAAATGAGGTACCAGATTTGCAGCACCCATAAGGCATCATGGCAGAAGACCGCAATGACAAAAAATTCCAAGCTTGGTTTACATAATTTGTTTTATAGAATGTCATTCTCTTTCCAAGTAAATTGAAAACATGTACTCCAATATAAAGAATATCCATAGACAAATCTCTATTTTTAATGAGACTACAAGCTGGAATATTTTTAGCACTCCCAATGTTTAATATTTACACAATTACATTCATAGAAATCTATTTTAAATCCAATCATCTGCTAATTTTATGCCAAATTCTATTTTTAAAAAAGTCGGGGGTAATTTAATTTTTCACATTTTAAGAAGGAAGGTGCTCTTATTTTGCAGACCAACCGTGAATTTTAGGAGAATAACTTGGATAACTTATTGTAAAAAATTCTTTACTAAATCAATGAATTGCTCTTTTTCTGCCTGCAGACTTCTTTTCTCATCCACATCAACAAATAGATGATAGATTTAGGAACTTCTTTAGATCAACACGAATCTAATCAACTATCTAATGATAGTTGCAAATACAGTAAATACATCATGGAAACAGTATAATAAAAGTATGTCTCCTGATTAGATTAGTTGTTATTCTGTTTTAGTAATTATCTTTTTTCCTCAGTTTAAAACTTTTCACTGCTAATTAACGCTTTTCATCTAATTTCTGTAATTTTCCATTCCATATACTGATAATTAATTTCAGTGAACACTGAAGAGAATATCTGTATCTCAAAAATAAAATGAAAAAATCCTGCCTTGGAAAAAGCTGCTACATATAGATCTAAGAATCGTAGTCACACTGAATTTCTGTATTTGAACGACATGAAACAACGTAAGGTTAAAACCTATATGAATCGAAATAAAAGCCTGTGAGCCTTCTGCTTTCCTTTGTTGGTTTGTGAAGAAATAGACTGACTTTTCCCCATCTGGTTGATCCATTAGTTGGAGGATTATGGTTTCAAAGGTATAGCCTTCAGAATGTGTAGATGTTTTTATTTTTATTTGGGATGTTTTATACTCAAGGTGCAGATATGTTCATTCCTCATTCCACCATGTATCATGGAAGTATAAACAATAACGAGAAAACCTATGAATTTCAATCCAAGTTGTTTCTAAGTGATAAGTTGTAAGAGCTCTTCTCTGTAAAACCTTGAAAAGTTTTTCCTGCATATTTTTACCATTTCCTTGGAGATGCATTTAAATTAATCTTTGCCATACTAGCAGTGTTCTGGTCATGACCTGCTATTGTTAAAGTTGCATAACAGCTTTCCTTAGTTGCTCTTTAGTTTCACAAATCTTTACCATGCAGACTGAAAACTGTTTGGTCTCTACTCGGGGCTGAATTTTAATAGGAAGTTTGAGGAAAATCAGTTTTGCCATTTGCCACTAAGAGGATAATGAATAAATATGCAGCTCTCTTCACTGCAAAATTGTTGCATTTCACTTAGTCTTTTGTTTGAACAGAAATGCAACAACTTAGACTTCTTTTGTCAGCTGCTAATGTGCAGTTACAGTTGAATTTTAAGGCATCGAATTCAATTTGTGAGGATCATTTCTTGGTTTTCTTCACTTCAGTCCTTTTATAGTGCAAAAGTTTATGCATATAGCTGTGAGGAAAAGCACTGGGAGGGTGATAGTCTTGTCAGAAAAGCAATGAAGCAAAACTCAGGATACTTGGATTTAGTTTTTAATGAGGTTATGCATGCCTTGAATGGACAAACTGCTTAAGGACAGCTTTTCAAAGGCACCTGAAAACTTTCCAAGTGCAACTCGCTTTCTGGAAAACAAAAATAGTAGTGCTATTCTTCTGTCTGCATGCTTACAAGGCATTTTTGATGCCTTTTGTGGAAGATGGGCATGCAATAAACATTTACACAAATTCCACTTTTAAATTACCCTGCAAAACTTGAGATGATAATTATTTCTTTCTTTCCTCTATCTTGCTCCATTATGAAAGAAGTTGTCTTTTACTGTATTTGTTTAGAACAGTGAAGCTGGAATCTGAATACTGATCTGCGCATAATAATACTGTTGAAAAACTTGTACTTCCTATGCTACCCATTTTACAGCTTGAAGGAACTGAACTACAAATGGCAAACAAGTTGGCCAAAGGCACCGAATGTGAGTAAACTAATAAGGGTCCCAAGATAGCTAAGTATTTCTGTGGATCTCTGTAAGAACAGTGATGAAATAAATATAAGGGACTGCATTCATTATGCACTTAAAAACTTCATCATGAGTTTAAAGCTTCAGTTAGGGAAACACCTAAAAACATACTGAAGTCCCATCACAGGCAGAGCTGCATTGAAGTTCAAATCTTTACTGGTCTGCATCTTGCATTTAACATTAAATATGAATTAAAGGCTGCTTTTTGTATGAAATGTTCAACTTCCAGAAGGGAAACTTTGCTAATTTAGGAGTGGCTGAAAGCAATGTGATATGTAATTTTATGCAGTTTTAACTTAGTAGTCATTATTATCTCTGCTTCTGCAAGTGTGAAAATACCATCAATAGTACTGTGCTGCAGATACCAAAAACAAAACCCACAGTTATTTAGAGCAGAGTATCTGTTATTGAAAGTGAAAAATGATTAACAGTTGATATATTTATTTTCCACGTACTGGAAATGTGAAATTAATTCTGATTAGTTCTGAATTTTCCTGATAATGTTAGGACTGTAGGTCTTGGATCTTGTTCTTCTTTTGAAATCTGTTTCCCTTTCATATATGCATTATTGCATACTTTGTTCAGGAATTTTCGGAGACTTTTTTAAACGTATACGTGAGCAAAAGTTGTCAAGTGTTAGAGTATCATCTGGCTTTGAACTTCTTCAGTGGAAGAAATACCTCTGGTATCTTTGCATCTGTTGTCAGTGAATTCAAATTCAGATGGAAGTGGTTATATTACTGACAGTAAGGTATCAGAAATTTCCTAAATTTATCCTGCAATGCTGTTCCAAACAGCTGATTAAAACTGTAGAGATTTGTGCGTTTAGACAACAGTCATTTTTCTCAGGCAATTTAAGGAAGTAGGAATTATGTTTCTCATGCTGTTACTTTCATTTTTGCATTTGCTGTGAACAGTCTTAACATTATTTAGGTTTAAGAAAACAGTGGATGAGTATGTAGAAAACACTAATTTAAAATTTGTGACATGCTGCTTTTCCTTCTGGTTCAACCTTCCAGATTCAGAGGGGGGGAAAGGATGTCTTTGGTGGAAAAATTACTGCCAGAGCACTATTGCTTGTATGCTGTAATGTCTGCTTGAAATGCTGTACCAAAATTCTATGTAAAACACTGCTAGCCCTCCTTTTCTTTAGGCCTTTGGTAAATCTGTGGTGGGACTTAAAGAGCTCCTGTTCTGCAAGAGTCAAGTATAGAGCTGGAGGGGCTTGGATTCCTGCTCTTGACCAGGGACAGTGTTCTTAGTAGCGCTGTATGAACACCATCACATCATGGGATGCCACGCTCTTTGGATTATTTCTCAAACAGTTATTATGAGATATAAATTGAACTGGTATTTAGGTGACTTCTTCAACCAGCTGACTTTTTAAAAAATCACACTTCGTTCAGTGAGAACACTTTAAGATCTATTTAATCATAGGCTAGAGAAATCAAACTTCATAAAAATCAGACTTTTGGCACATCCACGGTTGGAACAGGAGCCCCCCAGATGGATTTATATGACAGAATTTTAACAACTATAGCTTTTGGCCCTTGTCAATTAACTAGGTAAATTATAATCTTTGTGAAGTGACTGTTCTCAAGCAGTTGCTAGTATATTCTGACTTCAGGAAATTTTCTATACCTCCCTGTGACTACTGCCTCTCCTTGTAAAAGGTAGTTAGATAAATTTTTAAGCTCTCTTCAGTTATTCAAATGTCTTGTTTCGCCTGAGTAGAATAGGAGATTTTATGAAACCAGTTTCTGGTGTACACAAGAATCCTTCTTGCTGTCATTTGATCACCCTGATTTATAACAATGAAGCAAATAAGGTTCAAATTAATGTTTTAAAGCATATATTTCCTCTAGGTTTCATTTGCATATGTTGAAATTATATATCCTTTATAATAGTTCCAAGTGATGCTTACAAAGTAGAATTAAGTTAAAATAGAAACATTTCTCATGCCATTTCTCCTCTTGGGTATAAACAAACCTATTATTTTTATCCTGTAAATGATTCCTAAGTATGTCAAAAAGACAATTGGATTCTTGAAAAAAAAAAACAAAAAACCAAACAGTTCTTATCTGCTTTCAGAGTAGTTTTGTTTTTGCTTGTCTGTGTGGCTTGTTTTATTTTTGACTAATTTTTTGCATCTCTAAGTCATTCTTTATTGTAATGGAGCATTTCCTCGCTATGTCATTGTAAGTTATAACACAAATCCAGCTGAGTCCTCAGAAATGAGTGTAAATTTAGTATTAAAGTTTCTTGGGACTGTAGAACTTAATGAATAGGAAACTTATAAATGATTGTACTCTACTAAGCAGTATGCTTGTAAGCTCTTCATTTGAAATACCATCCCTTGAGCACAACCTCAAGAAATCTTCTGGGGCTGATGAGTAAAACACCACAGTGAACAGAAGCTAGATTTGGAGAGAAGTCAGAATGTATCTGATCACTTCAGAAAGAGACAAAGTCATTATTCTAAGTGAAAGCCAAAGAAATCTATGAAATAGAAATTGCAAGATAAAACTGGGGGCTTTACTTTAAATCCTTCATCCACATACTTTAGCCCCTTTAGGAAGATAGTGCTAGTTTTACAGACATTGTATTTTAAATTAATTAATAGAAGATATTAAAAATCACTCTGGCTTTAGGTGATGTTTTTAATGTTCAGCTCTATTTGACACATCTGTGTGGAGCCATGGGAAAATCACAAATTAAAAAGATCCATAAGATACGCACACCCCAGTGTCTGGGAGAGACTAGTCATTTGGGTAGAGTTTTTCTTTTTTTTTTCTCCTAACATGCTTTGACCCAAATAGCTTATTTTTCCCCTTTGGTTTAGAAGACAGTGGAAGTTATTTGCTACTTGCAAATCAGGTTATTTGGGTCAAAGCATCAGAGTAGGCCTAAAGTATCTACATGACCTAAGTCAGGATTTTTTGGTTTTTTTTGGGGGGGAGAGGGGGACGGGATGGGGAAGGAGATGGACGGAATTGTTTCTGTTCTACTTCATTTCTATTCCACATGACAGCATCAGCAATATGCCCCAGATGCCTGATCCCAGCACAGCCAACCCCCATCAGGTTCTTAGTACAGGTGGAATGTGTGTGTGCATGTGTGTTTGTGTCAGGCACTTCACTTTACAAACAGAATTAAAAATTAGTTGCTGAAGAATATGAGATGCAAGTAATACATGTGGTCTTTAATATGCTATTTGATTCAGCATTTCCGAAGTGAAAGCATTATTCAAAAATTATCTTGTACGAGGACTCTGCCAGTAGGCAATGACAAGTAAAGGTTAATGGTCAAAAAATACTGTAGCTAGCAGAGAGCTGCAGGAATCATTGCTTAGTCTAGGTATCCTTAACATCTGCAAGAAGAGCAAGAACAGCGTATTACTATAATGAAGGGGATAGTTAGTGGGGAATTATTGAAAACACCCATAAAACAGCGAGAATTTTAACTGGAAAAGATATTACCTATTGGTTAGAGAATTATGAAGCAAGGGTAACGTGGGGAAAATGTTAGTGACATAGACTTCAGAGGAGGAAAAAATATACAGATAAGTTGCGCCTCTGCATATCAGTGACATAGATAAAGGTAATTTGGGCTTAATATATGTAGACATAATAAAGTAGGAAAGAAAGAAATTATAGTGAGAGAGCAAATACAATGCATATGTACTATCCAAATTGATGAGGAGTACGATGACTTTTCTTGTAACTCAACAAGGGGGAATTGCTCAAGTCATCTCTGGAAAGAACCTCTGCATTGGATTTGGTCACTGAAGTAGATGTGATTTTTCAGTCTAGCAAAACGTAGTTATACATGCCTCAGCAAGTATCTTGTAGCTCCCTTACTGCTTGCCTTTTCTTTACTGTTTTCATCGTTGTCCCACTTGTAACATCCAAATAGATGATTTAGACCTGCTGCACATCTTTTACAATTATCTTCCCCGTAGGCTAAGTAAATCTGGGAATTTACTTGGAAATGCTGTTTATCCTCTATTTAAAAATATGGAGAGTAGCGACACCACTGCTGCATCTCTGGTAACTTTAGGGTTTCTGAATTTACACTGAAGTCAATTTCCTTGTCTTTTCACTTTTTATTAAGGTTATGATTAAACACAGCAATTTTGTATGTGAATTTTCATAGCACATGTACTCTGCAGAATATACAGGCTGAGTTAGCTTTGCTTTTGAAATAGAGAAGGAAGAGGATCTTTGTAGTAAGATGAAGAATTTCCATCTAAGTAAATTGTCCTGGTTTTATGATTTTAGTTTTCGGTATTCCACATCATAACATCATTTAGTGAACTGGGAGTTGAAGTGTTAATGCTCAAGTTCTGGGCACCTGTCCAGAAGAGAAGAAAAACTACATTCCCCAGGGGACTTTGTGGTCAGTGAGGTGATATAACCCCTGGCAAGGTCACCTGATGTGTTCTTCTTCATCAGGTTCTCCTGCTGCTGAACCAAACTGTGCATCTCTCCTCAGTGTTATGGTGAGGTCTGTACACCTTTCGGACACTCTCATTATATTTGATTTATTAGCTTCTGTTCTAATTATATTGTATTATAGTGTGTTATCTTGCGTTCTGGTACTATATTTAGTAAATTAGCTTGGAATGATCTTCTTCAGATCATTCCCACTGTATTTAATTATTTTGGGGTCCCCTGCTTCCCTTTTCTGGGGGCATGGATTTTGCAAAATCCCTCCGCCCCACTAGTCACAGAACCGGGCCGAACCAGCCCGTAAACCTCTGACAGTAAATGAAGGTTTTTATCATATCCTCTTATGTATTCCCCTTCCTTGCTAGCCCAGAAGTTCCCAATGGTATACAGGAACATTCCTCCCTCTTATTCACTGTGTTTGGATATTGGCAAAATGAGTAGCTTTTTTGCCAGCCTTTGTCCCATAGATCTCAATATGTTCTTTTGGATTCCTTTGCTCTTTTTCATATCTTTAAATACCTGAATTAGGGTTTTTTTATTTTACCAGTAGAGCAGCATATATAATAGAGAATACATTGGTTACAATTGCAGTGTTTTGGTATCAGGCATGGAGTAATGAGCAGGAAAGGGCTGTGCCTAATATGAACACTGTCAGAGAATGCTTCCAAAGAATTCTTAGATGCATTTAAGCTTTTGAGAGCAATTGTTGAACAGCATGCATACTTCTGCTTAACCATTAGAAACATCATGGATTTAGAGGAAAAACAATCTTTCGTCAGAAACCAAGGCATTTTTGCTTGTGTAAAAGCCCAAAGGTGTCATTTGGCCTTCACTTTTCAGGAAGTATAGATGTTTAAAAATTTACTTCTATAAATAACATGCAAAATATGTGCACTTAAACTACAACTCATCCATGTAATATTGTTAATTTTGCTCAGTTTTGACGTTATAGGATGTCAAAATCATAGATAAATATTGCAAGAAAGGAAGAAGAGAAAGAAAATGCACAACAAATCCTTATTGCTATCAGCTGATTCAAATACGTTTAAGGAAATGGCCCTGTAAAATCAAAGGATTTTTTACAGACTGTTGCAATGTTGCTTTAACATTATAAATGAATCCTCCTTGCTATATAAAGGTTTACTCTGTGATTCAGTAAGTGATTATATTATCTTCAGTGATATTTTTCAGAGCCAGCTGTTTCACATGCATTTCTGTTAGAAAGAACAAAGTATTCAGGATTAAGATGAGAGTGCTCTTTAGTGGCCTCAATAGCTGGCTCATTCAACTCTTCAAACTGTCAGTATGACAGATATTTCTATGTAGTGTTCCCATTAAATATTTTAATCAAGAAAACTACTGTAATAGCACCAAATTGGGCATATAATTAAAACAGGAAAATTTCATATTTCTCTTTCATGTAACTATACTAATTCTCTAATAAATTTCATAAAGTCGACTCATAATTTCTCTTTGGCATTCTGACAAAAGAACAGAATTGTTTGCAAGTGTTTGCTTAATTTCCATTTTTCAAACCTAATTTCAATTTTTATTGCATAATTTTGAATATACTGATTAAAGTGATGCTAAGTCTTGCAAAGCTTTGCCAAAGAAAATGAAAGAAATTACGTATATTTAATTAGTTACAGTCCTGATTTAGGAACGACTTGTTCTTTTTCTTTTAAGGTTGGTTTTTTTTTTTTTTTATTCAACTCTACATCATTCATTAGCCAACTCTGTGAAAAATAAGGGGTATGGAATTGTAAAAAAAAAAAATATTTTTTTTGAATTTAAATCTTAATAAATTAATATATATCATTTAATGAAAAAACAGATTTTTTTTTAAAAGCTCTCTGTCCATCTCAAATCTCCAAGATCTGTATTAGATCTTGTACTAGTTAAGTATTAACTTCAACATTGTTAATTCTATGTGACAGTCTTCTAGAGAAATGAAGAGTGAAACATGGCAATGTAAGAAATATGTTAATAAAAACAACTAATAGAATTTAACTTCTGAAATTTCTGATCATTAATTTTGGTTTAAATTATATTTTTCAATACGTTTTCTATTAACCAGTTTCGAGCTTTGTTTGTTGAAATGTTTTCTGTCATTATAGAGTCTTTGATATACTTAATGTTAGGTACGTAACTTGTTTTCTTCCTTTTTTAAGTATTTTTATTTTCATAGTCAAATGTTTTGTTGAAGTGAGAGGTGTCCAGCATTTTCGCAAGTAAGTCTTAGATGACCAAATTGCGTTAAACTGCATCTTGTGTGTCACGTTACAGCATTACTGGTGAACAATAATTAATTTTAAAAAATGATGAAAACAATATTCAGTTGAAAACTGAAATAAGTTTGTACTATTGTAATCAGAGAGGAAAAGATGTAAAACTTATACATCCTCACAGGTCTAAAAGGGCATAAACTGGTTAGCAGTTATCTATAGAAACTACTTGCGGTTGAAAAAGATAATTCCTAAACAATGAAATCGTAAGGTTCCTTTTTGTCATCTTTCTCTTAACTCCATGAAGAAGAATAGAAAATTGGAAGTACTCTATTTTCCCCCAGATCTGGTAAACTTTTTTCTGCATTTGAGCAGAGATATCTCAATTTGCACAATAGGAAACACCAGCTAAGGGTTCCGCTTGTATGTCTTAATATTTTATTCTTAGAGGAGACTAATTAACTGGGTTTTATGTAAAACATAACATGGCCAGTGGTGGCACTACTATAAAGTTATTTCATCTAATTTCCAGAATACCATTCTCAGTTCTTCATTTTTTGTTGAATACATTCAACACGTTTCATGTGTATAAGTACTATACTAGCTAAGAAGGTAGGATGCATCTTTTTCTGTTTTCTTTGTGTATGTATGCTTTTGAGATCAAATACTTTAGTTCTTCCCTAGTTATTGTGTCAAAGTTTTTATGAGAGCAAGAACTGGAATCATGACTCTTCATTTAAGGGGGGTACCCACAGCCTTTGGCTAAGGAATAGCTCTCAAGTTTAGTCTTTTTTTGGTGCACTGAATATTTAATTAGTTATTGCAAAGTGGAACAGCTCTCAGGCTGAAGTGGGAGAAGGAAAATATTTTTCTCCCTCATGAATATCTTATGGGATATTCTCCTGGAAGGTAAGAATTCTGGTCTTCTCAAGCAGAGAAGAGTGAACCCAGGTCTCTTATATTTCAGCTCAGGGCACAGACTCAAAACTAAATTAACTAGAAAGATGCCTAGGTCTAAATGGGTCAGCCTGTGTGTGAGTAAAAATATTCCAAGCAAGTTCAATTACCTTACTTTGGCTGAAATGGTCAATAGAAGAACCTGGCTGTTCTGGTGGACAACAGGTTACCATGAGCCAGTAGTATGCCCTTGCGGCCAAGAAGACCAATGTTATCCTCAGGTGCACCAAAAAATCATGGCCAGCAAGTCGAGGGAGGTGATCCTCACCTTCTACTCTACCCTGGTGAGGCTGCATCTGGAGTACCATATCCCTGGGTTGGTTCGGCAATTCGATATAGACATAGAATTTATAGAGAGAGAGGAGTGTCACAGATATCTGGAGCATCTCCCTTAAAAGGAAATGTTGAGAAACTTGAGGCTGTTCAGCCTGCAAAAGAGAAGATAGAGGATATTTCACCACTGTTTATAAATATCTAAAGGACAGGAGTGAAGTCAGTGGAGACAGACTCTTTTTGGTGTGCGGCAACAGAAAAAGGAGCAATGGACAGAAAGTGAAACACAGGAAGTTCTGTACATACAAAAGGACAAATTTCTTTTCCAGTGGCAGAGCACTGGAACAAGCTGCCCAGAGAGGTTGTGGAGTCTCCTTCTTTGAAGATATTCAAAACTTGTCTGAATGTTTTTCCTGTGCAAACTACTCTAGAGTACCTGCATTAGCAGGGGGTTGCACTAGCTGACCTCTAGCGGTCCTTTCCAACCTCTATGATGCCTGATGGAAAGGGACCTCAGTGTACTGATGGACAATTGGCTGAATATCAGCCAGCTATGTGCTCAGGTGGCTAAGGAGGCCAATGGTGTCCTGGCTTGTATCAGAAACGGTGTGGTGAGCAGGACTAGGGAAATGATCCTGCCCCTGTACTCAGTCCTGGTGAAGCCTCACCTTGAGTACTGTGGTCAGTTTTGGGCACTCAGTACAGAAAGGACATTGAGGAGCTGGAGCAAGTCCAAAGAAAGGCAGCAAGGCTTGTGAAGGCCTTGGAGAATATGCCCTACAAGGCGCAACTGGGGCTGCTTATTCTGGGGAAGAGAAGACTGAAGGGAGATGTTATGGTTCTCTTCAAATACCTGAAGAATGATTACAGCGAGAATGGAGCTGGTCACTTCTCAGTGGTGACAGGATGAGGGGAAATGGCCTCAAGTTGTGACAGGGTAAGTTTAGGTTGGATATCAGGAAAGATTTCTTTACAGAAAGGGTTGCTAAGCAGTGGAATAAGTTCCCCAGAGAGGTGGCTGGGTCACCATCCCTGAACGTGTTTAAAAACACTTTGGATGTGGTGCTTAGGGACATGGTTTAGTGGAGGGTTGTTAGGGGAGTATGGTTAGGTCATGGTTGGACTTGATGATGCTTAAGGTCTTTTCCAATCTGAGCAATTCTATGATTCTGTGATTTTTTTTTCCCTGCAAACCCTATTTGGAGGAAGGACTCCCTGGCAGAGTTATCTGAGGCATTTTTGCACCATCAGGATTTCTAATTGTTTCCTTTAGCATGAATGCTGAATTTTTATGCTACTGTTAGAGATGTAGCATTTCCCCTACAATGTGTAATAAACCTCTTAGCCAAAGTAAAGGTGTAGATTCCACTAGGTTGCTACATCCCAGAGTAGTGGTTAAATTTAGTCTCACTTCTGCAAGTATGCACAAAATCTGACAAGTTTTATTTTGTATGTACAAAACATACAAAAAGTGGTAGTAAATTTTCAGAAAGGAAATCCAAGTCAATATCTCAGTGAAGAAATCAGTCTGAGATTTTATGAGCAACATAGATGATGCTATTACCAGTGTGACGAGCAAAGATTCATCTTAAAAGAAAAATTTGCTGAGGAATGTTGAGTTCATAACGCACTTTGTTCCCCCAAAGATTAGAAATATGCAAAGCCACATATTGATGCCACACTTGTGGGATAAAGGCCACGAAAGCAGCATTTGGAGTCAACAAATTGGAGTTCATCTTGGGAAGTCATCTACTCTGTTCTCCTGTCTGAAAGTAGTATCAGCAAGCATGTCTGTATGAACAGATGCTTGTTTAATCCGTTTTAAAATGGCTGAAGATAAAAAGACATTCTGCGGCCTCCTTCATCACAATCCTTAGCTGGTTCAAAATGGTTCGAAAAATTTACCTATACTAATTTCTTCTTTGGGAAGATATAAACTCACTCCAGAATGTGAGAGTAAGGCTTGGGCCTGATATGTAATATGATTCTATACTTCTGAGGAAGTCCACAAGTTAGTTTTCAAAGAAAATCTGGAGTTGGGATAAGTGTTGTCTTTGACAGAAATAGTTGTGTTCATATCTTTGAACTACTCCAGAAAAGGAAATTTCAGGTGTTTTCCTGGAGTTACCAAAGGATAACAGTCCTTTTGATCTTTTATCTATTACTGGCTGTAAAATAGTTAATAAATGAAGAGAAAGATATAAAAAAAACTCATCCATTTTATGAGGTATAAGAACTATGGTAGGAGATATTATAAAAATGCTAAAACTTTACACTAAGAATATTTCATTACTCTCATGCTTTTGTTAGAGTAAGAAAGGATCGAGTAAACCAACTGATGCACAATACATCAGTACATCAAGTTCATAAAACAAAAAATAACAACAAAAAACTGGGCCGAATGATCCATTTCAAGACTTTTCAAGGTAGTTTAAGGCAAAACTCACTTTTTTCAGTCCTATAAAATTCTACAGAATAAGGATAAGCTATCTTTCTACACCATTAATGCAATCAATCTAGGTTGTTTATTAACAACACGCTCAGCTGGTAGATGATATGTCTGTGTCATCAAGCCCTTTGATGGACAGCTTTTTATCTCTAAGTTGCAAAAGAATATAGTAACAAATTCTAAACTTTATATATGTGTGTATATACATATATATATATATATATATATAACAAAAATGCGTTTATGCAGCTATGCACCAGAAATTTTAAAAAGTACTTATGTTTCCTTTGTATAAATCCCACTTAAACACATACGTTTGCCAAACTCTCACTGTTACTGTAATTCGTAGTGACTGTAATTAATTATAATTACAGTCTAATGAGTTTTCTCTCTTCACCCCACCTCTCTCTTTCTCCTTTAGTCTCTTCATCACCACCTTCTGAGGAAGCCCAGCAATCTGGTTCAGAACTTTGAAGGTCATTGGATACAATAGAATGCATCTTCTCACAAGTGTAATAATTGTATTACATCTCAGAATTGTCTAGATTTTCCTGTTTCTCTAAGGCAAAAATCTAGATTCTTTTTCTAGGATCTAGTAAAAGATCCTTGGTCCAACCTCCAAGTCTCATTTGTTTTACTAAAAAAATTTTGGAATAGATCAGCAGCTATATCTGTAGTGCCTTGAAAATTCTACGACTCCATCCTTTTCTAATGAATATTCTCCAGCTGGATACAAAAGCAGCTTTATTAAGCCTTAGCTTCTAGTTATGGCTAACTTTTCCATTATGAGGACTCAGCAGAAATTCTATCCCGAGCAGGCCATGTTTCTGTTAGTTATTTAGTGGATGAAACAGTAGCTTCACTCATCAATGGAAAAAAATTATACCTTCAGAAAAATTACGAATTTTGCTGTCAAGAAGGAAAGCATGGGGAAATGAAACGGACATATTTTTGCTGATTGTATGTATTGTATTTTTATCTGAAAGAAAATTGGTAACAGAAACAAGTTGGGGAAAAATCATTCTTGCTATGAGACTGTGAATGGCAGAAATGGGACAGCAGGTAAGAAATTTTGGCAGATTTTTCTGTCTTATAAGCAAAGGAGTGATGTAGATACTAACAGCTCCTTTTAAAAGTAATAGATTATAATCTTTTAACATAGTTCAGTGTGGATTTGCATAAATCATAGTTATAGTTTCTGCTTTTTTCATCTTAACTACCCCTGTTTTTGCAAATTTTGATCAAGTAGCTTGCAGCATCCATATCATCCTCCTAGCTGCTGCGTACATGCCTGTGACTTTTCCATTTCTTCCCTACCTCAGGGTGCTTCAAATGGTGCATCAAAGTGTGACAGTAACAAGGTCTCCTGAAGAGCTGTGGGGATAAAATTTCAGAGGTCCTGTTGCTTTTATGTCTGCTGCAGCTGGCTAGGAGTGGAGTAGCTTGGTGAGTGGAGCAGAGAAATGGAGCAGTGAAGTGATTTTACCTAACACTGAAGCGCTGGAATCTGTATTAACATCCTGTGGTCAGAGGGGGAACTGGCAAAGCTCAGCCCAGTGCCCCACGTAGCACGGATCTGTCCTACATAACTCAGTATCAGCGTGAGGGAGCAATCTGTTCTGCTGCTTTTGCTCCAAACTTCCAAATCATCAGACATCCAAATCCTACCACAATTCCAGTAAGGTATCTCAAGAAAGCATTTAATAAGACATGAGCCACGTTAATTTGCATTATTATATACTCACATGTATAAGTTCAGGCTAGAAAATCAGGAACAATGCAATCATTTTCTATGATTACTCTATGAATGCTAAAAATATTTTGAGATATATGCTATCTTTGTTTTTAGCTTGTAAGCAGTAATTGCTTACCAGTCAATTATAGTTATAATATTGTTGTTTAGTAGAACTACAATGAGAGCTAGAGCTGCATCCAGTAATTTAGTGAGAAATTTGGTAGACTTTGGTTCACTGTGAACTTAATTATTTCATCTGACAGTTCAAGCAAGCAGTAGATCATACTGACTTTTTTAATTGGTCATCTTGAAGAGAATAAATACAGTATTATGCCACAACAAACACCTGATAAACTGTATACGAAATTTCAGATTTGCAGATTTTTTGTGACCTATCCAACCTCCAAGTGGTCTGATACGGTGAAAATATTTTCAAAATACTTAGCATCACATTTTGTTTTGTAACAGAGGTTAAAATCTATTGCCAAATTCAGGGATACAATTCAATTGTGGTACTCAATTTTTTTGACCATTTTGGTGCTATTCCAATCGAGTCTGAAGACACAAGGAAATTTTTTCATTGCTAGTTAGCAGACCGTGTTGAAAGAATTCTTCATATGTGTTATGATGTGGAAAACTTGATAGCTTTTTAGATACTCCAAGTATTCTGATTAAACTAAATATTGTAGTATAAATATTAGTTGATCTTTGCAATGTCACTTAAAAAAATTATTTGGTCACACATTGTAGAATTTTCAAAGGAGTTCATAATGAGGAAAAAACATGCATTTTCTATACTATTTATTTTTGATTGAATTATTTTGTAAAGGATAAATAGTACAGACATTATAACAAAGGTATTGAAATCGAATTGGGCAAGAGGGTGAGAAACAGTAGTAATAATATGAAATTATTTACTTTAGTCATTAAAAAAAAAGCTGACTTCTTAATGGCTGGTGACAACTCAACTCTTTCAAGGCAAAAGGAGGTAAGTGAATAAATTTTGTTGTCTGTACTAACTGTATACACCTAAGAAAAAGAATAATGTGCAGAGCATGACTGAGTACTGAAATTTAGAAATCCCTTATTTACTCTATTTACTCTCTTTAATGCTAAATAAGAAACAACTTTATTATTGAGAATTATATAAACAAAGTTTTCTGTAGAACTGTCTGTTTAGTGACAACATAGTGAAAAAATACATCTCTGGGATTTACTGAAATTGTGATTGTTTGTTATGTGTTCTGTAACTGATTCTGTTATATGTTATGTCAAAAAGTGAACTGTAGAAACGTCTCATACTACGTGTTGTTTTTAGTAGCCATTTCCAAATAGCATTTGTCTGTTTGTGTGTATATACCTTATTTAACAATAGAAGTTTTGGTTGAGTTTGCTAAAATTTGTTTTCAGAATGGCTTTCAAATGTACCACTTGTGTGCATATTGAAAATGTACGCTTGTCATTGGCATTGCGTGTTTTGCTTTTTTGCAGTTTTCAAACACTAAGGTCATATGGGTATTGCTGGCCAACCATCAGTAGTTTATTTGTTGCTTGATTGTAAGTGGAATTGTAAATGGAATGAAATAAAATGGATATGGAGGATTACCAACTGCTGTTGGCTTACAACTACGTGCTTAAAGATGTCTTCATTCATTAACAGATTATTATGGCCTGCCAAGGTTGAAAATGAAATGCAAGTCACAGCTTGTACATATATCACTGTAAGGAAAGCATCCTGCCAGTGCTAGTTAGGCAGAGGGTACTTGTAGACATTAGTAGTCCAGTCTGATTATTGGGCTCAATCTGTTTCTAATGGCAACCTTTGCAGTGACAGCATTGTGCAAAAAGCTCAAGGGAGTTACTATATGTATGTCAGGAGAAAAGTGAAGTGGGGCTAGGTGTAGACAGGTAAGGCAGTAGGGGGAGAAAAAGAAATACAAAGAGGGCAGTGGTGAGAGCGTGCTGAATAATCCTAGAAAGATATGAGGCAATATACATGATGAAAGCATGTAGAATAATGCTTTTCCTTATTTTTTTCTCATGTGTTATTCTTGGTATACCATTTTAATCGCATATGTGTCATGATTTCATTTCAGCTTTGCTAAGTTAAACTATTTATGCATTTCACTTTCTTTTTAATATATTTTTCTAATCTAAATCAAATAGGTGAAGTCTGAAAAGATCCAATAAAGAGTGGATGCACCTGTATATTGTTTCATGCATTTTAAATGTTAATGTCTGATGTAGTGTACCTTTTGTCTTCTAAGGGGTATCTTTGTAGTTACCGTGGAAGTCAGGAATGATGTGTTACCAAACAATCAAATTATTCTATAGAATGTAGGTAGGAAAAAAATAGGGAAGTTTGCTGCTTTCCAATTTTTACCAGATAAAATTTGTCTAGCTTTTGGACTGATGTATTCTATAGGAAGTTCTGATTCTTTTGTCTCAAATAGATTGTGATACATTTGCAACTGGAATCCTTCCATATCAAAGCTATATTAATTTATAAAAGAAAATGTTACTTCACTTAACTGATCCCAGTAAACTACCAGCACTTCTACTAGGTTATTGATCTTCCAACATAACTGGTCAAATAAATTCCTGCTTCACATGCTGCTGGTTTCTTAAGAGAAAACTGATACCAATAGCGAGTATCACATCAAAATAACCTAGCTGGGTTTGTTATAAATTAAGCAAGCTATGATTGGTGGGGTCTGTGGCAAGCTGAAAGACATGAAATAGGTCTTTAACTTGCATTTCTGCCATGAGCAGCTCACAGCAACTCAGGCACAGGGAGCCCTGTTTCATGTTTGTATACCAACTGATTTAGTAACTCCTTTCTGTTTTATGTAAGGAAATAAGGAAGAGATTTTGCTCTCCCAGGAAATACATGGAGATGGTAGCAACTATCTGTATAAATAGATGGTGATCACTTGCTGTGACCAACATGCAAGTTCAAGTCAATGTTTATGTTCAAAGGCTAAAAAGCATATACCAGAATAGGACAAAGTGAGATACATGACAAATCTGAAACATGAAGTGCATATAGAGTAATTAATTAAACAAACAAAAAATCTCTGTGTATTTGTCAAGATAAAATTTGCTATAAGAACTCTTTACTGATTCCTCCATCTTCTGTCCCAAAGCAAATTTGAGTTGCAATTTGAATAAAATTATGGAAGAGAGAGAGAACACAGAGTACAGATCATCTGACTGATTTTGGGTACCTATTTTAAGACTTGATCAATTTCATCTTAAGCATGATTTTCCTCATTTTGTTTACTCATAAGAGTTTAGTGGAGTAACTGAAATAAAGTAACATGCATGGCAATTGTTTCTGTTCCAATAAATATAGTTTTCTGTGCCTCCTTTATGTACTGACATGAAACCTTTCTCACAAGATGAAAAAGTTTTGTTTCAGTATATAGTGTCACCACTAAAGACCCAGTCAGAAAGATTGGAAGAATGTTATCAAACATTACTATCTGTGGACTGGAGACACCTCATTCTATGAGATAATTCTTTCAGCAATACTCACATGTCCCCATTTGAAAGTAAATACAAACATCTGAGTCAGTTATACAATACTTGGAATTCAGTTGGTAACAAAATTATTTCAAATTTCTATGAAAGATTTTTATATTCCCTTCTCTTACAATGATAGTTGGTTAACGTTTTCCTCTTCATTAACATAACCCAGTAGGGGAACAAAAAAACCAGCACATTCTGAATTAACATAATATGAGCTTTGGCACACTTACTGAATGATGCAGAAATCAAACAATAACACATAAGGAAAAAAAGAATGCGCTCACACCTGTTTGGTATGCTTGCACCAACATTACAAATATACTCAAAAAATATATGTAAAGATGGCTGAAGTGCCTACATACACTCAGCTATATTCAAATTACTTTGAAAGCCTGGAATGATCATTGTTGAAAATTACACCATTAAAGAATTCAATTAAGATTTGTGACTCGCTTCAGTTTTGATTTTATCCCTTCTGCTCTAGAAAATTATGAGCTGCATATGAAGAGCCCAGTGGAGCTCAGGAGGCAATGACTAGCAACCATTTCAGCACATTTCTTTTGCATTAAGACACCACTGACTTTATGAAAAAAAATGATTAAGATACCTCACACAATTTCTTACATTTTGTAACAGCACTGCAGTTGACCTATTTTTCTTCAAAATAGTATGTTTTACAAGGTTTTGAGAAAGAAATGTTATTGATTATTTTTCAGGAACTCAGTGTTTTGGGATTTCGTATGTATTATATATTCTGAGGTTTTTCATTTTTTTTTTTTAAATATAAGTGACATGTTTCTAACTTTCTCATTTTACATCATCTGTCGGTGTTAGTTGTAGTGGAAAATACGCTCTTGTATTTATCTGCTACACATAAAATTAAGCAGTGGGAGAATGAAATATGCAGATATATCTGTTCCTATTGCAGTTAGAAGTTATGGTATTTCTCTTTTTTTAGGACGTCTCTTCCCATGATCTGCTGAGCTCATGAGAAACTAAGGGACAATCGTGAAAATGTTGGTTGGAAGGAGTCCAGCTCGACTGGAGCAAATCTCATACCACCAGTAGCTCAAAGAAGCCATGGCTGTTTCCCTAAATCTTCAGGAATGGTAAATAATCCATGTGTGAGTTTCATAACCTACCTCAGTAAATTTTTCTTCCAAATGTCTATCCTCCAATGCCTAATTTTCCATGATACACCTTGTTCCTGCAGCCCTTCCTCCTAAAATAACTCCTCATAAGTTTTGAACGCTCCCATAATATGTTCCAAATGCCCTCTGTTATGCTTGCTCCTTTTTTCATGAGACCTGTGAGAATTTTTTTCATGTCTTCTTATCAGTACAGAGACTGGACCTTGCAAAGTGTATAGACTAAAAAAATGGGATCAGATAGCATCAGAACACGAGTTGTTACTGGTGCAACTTAGCACTGATGTTCCTTCTTTTTTTTCTCAGACCTAAACAGCAGGTTATAGAGCTGAAGCAGAGGAGAAGAAAGGCACGGTATCATGTTTCATTAGCAATCCCTTAAATTTACCAATGGGACACTCAGTTATTTCATAATCAAATAAGGATTTTTCAGAGTCAAGATCTTTTCTCACTTTGTAAATCAAAACGTGTTAAGAGATAAGGCTTTCTAAATTTTATATAACAAATTCTGCTGCTTGTATGGAATTGTACTTTCCAACAGATACTTTTGGGATAAAATATATTCCAAGTAATCTTTTCATAATGAACATTAACTTCGTTTGGATAATGTACTACCATTTTTGTCCCATAAATATGACTTACAAATTGTACAGTATGTTCTGTGCGTGTACATGAATTTGTATTTATACTTGAATATAATTGATCAGAGTTAAGTGTTTGCAAAGATGTGCAAGTAATACTGGGAAAAATAATAGAAATTTAAAAACTTGTATACTCTGAGAAAAACGAATGGAGCTACAAATGAGCAAACGTATTCATGTAATCATAATTATTTAGGCAATATTGTAGAATTTTCTTCCCAATTTCTTAGAATATGATCAACCACCTCAGATGATACTAAGTGTGGGATTGTTCAAAAATTGCATCTATTACTTCCATTTTCTGGATAACTATTAAGACAGTTATGAATGGGTCTTTTTCTTCCAAGAACCCATATAACATTAAGATTCTGCTTTTCTGAAGAAACACTGCCTTTATAATCAATAACATATGGAAACAATAGTTGAATGGAAAGAAAAATTCTGGATTCAGCTTTTTTTTTTTTTTCCTAAAAATCCAATAGAAATCCAATCTGTGTTTCTTTGCACCAGAAAAAGGAGCTAGTCTAGTACTGACCTTATTCATATTTGCTTTATGTTAGTGTGCCAATTATGACACTATCCTGTTACTGTGGAACCAGTAAGAGGAAAATTAGGCCAATTTCTGCACATAGGCAGCAATTAAGAATCTATTTGGTAATATCACATCTGTAATTAACAAATCTATGTGAGATGTGGACCTGCCATTCAAACTGAGCTCATAAAAGCTCTGAAAGAATAAGAATCTGACTTCCTGCTATCGGTTTAAAAAAAAGTCACATCAGGCCTGTGAGGGCAAACTCTAAAACAGCAGGAGTTCAAATGCATTTCATGATTGTGGCATTGACAAATGACTTCCACATGCTAACTATGGTAGTAAACAATTTTTCTATATGGGACCTGCATAGATGAAGGTTAGTATCTGTATGTGGAAAGGGAAGAAAAGGACCACAAATAAGAATGGTGTGAAAGAGAGTAATACTTTGTTCTTAAGGATCTAGAAAAAAAAAAGTCTGATAGATAGGTATGAGAAACTACACAAAGAAATTACTGAGCTTCTACATGACTATTAAGAAAAAGGAAAAAGATTCATAATGATCTTGTCACCTTGCAGTTTATTTGTAATGTAGCTAATCTAAGCAAGACAAGCTATTTGGGCTTCATTACAGTCAGTAGACAATGATATGCACCCAAAAAAGGCAGTGTCATTTCACCCACATTAGAAAACTGAAAATTGTGGTCGCAGTAGTGGAGAAGTGGAGTAAAATAGGAGGATGCAATCCTGATAGGAAAGTGAAACAACCAGCCACAGGAAGAATGTATAGAAAATGGTTGCATTATGATAATGGTGCTATATTGATTTTACAGCATCCTGCTAAAGAATCTTAGATTTTGACAAGAAGGTTGTCAGATGCTCCCCCTTCAGCATCAATTGGATCATCACTTCTGAAAGATAACCTCGTATGAAGTACTAAGTATAATTCTTTGTATTACACTTATTATATATGTAATTCTGAACATAATGGCAAATTTTGCTGAAAAATTAATGCAGATGTAATTAAATCACTAAAGAAAATCTTTTTTTCTATGTTATTCCCAGGCAGTTTTAGACGTTCCAGTTGTCTTACAAAAGCAAAACTGGATACTGTTCAGCATGACTGTTTTAATTTATCAGTACTGATGTATAAAGAGCGCTGTTTGTTGTGGGGATTAGCTGTTGTCCCATTTCACTTTGTGTTCTGAATAATAAATGGTTATGCAAGCTGCCTTCAATATAATTTGTCATATAAACTGTATATAATTATTAAGATAAGATAATATGTGACAATATTTATGGAATAATATCCTCCCAATCACTCAGCTGCTTCTAAATGCTAAGGGCCAATTAGATGATTTTTGCCTCTGAGATCTGGTAATCATTTGTTGACAGATATTAAATGATTCAACTGTTTTCTCCCATGAAAGATATGCTATTTTTGGTTTTCCTTGTTTTTTTTTTCCTTCTTTTTTTTTCATGTTAATATGGATGCAGTAGTTAATTAAAGCTGAAGACATTGACTACATCCAGCATTTGAATTGCAGTACACTGCGCTTCATAACTATGAGAAATTAATGCATAGGGAGTTTTAAAATTAATTGCAAGCTTTACTGTCAACATAGTATTTTACTTCATTAAAACAAGATTTTGCTATCCAGCTGCTTTGATCTGCAGCCAGTGCTGTAGTCTGGTCCACAAAGAAGCGCATACATCACAGGAAAGACCTTCCAAGACGTTTAGTGAGGCATATGTCTTTTATTGGAAACTTGTAGTGCTATGTAGTGTAGCATTTCCCTAACAGCTCATCATCTATACTCCTTCCCTGTGGCCAGTTGCAGATCATTCCTACGGCTGGAAAAGGGATTACGGCTGAAGAAAAAGAGTGGTGGCCTGTGTCACCTGTTCCAGTTTCAGTGTGCCTAATAACTGACGAAACCAACAGAACTTTTGGGCTCTTCTGACTAGGAATGAACATGGAACAGAAGGTGGATGGGAGAATAAAGCTCATCTTTGTAATGCTTAGTCTACAATTTGTACAGCTGACCCAAGGTATGAGGTGAAGGATGCATAGCTGAATGTCAAATAATTTAGTGCAAGTCAGTAATAGTCATATTCCATTTTCCTTGCCACATCAAATCTTACAGAATTTAGCTTAAGGTAGTTTTGCAGCTGAGAAACTTCAGCATTCATTGTTCCCTATTTATTTAGGTTTTTATTCAGGATTTTACTCAGTTTTTATTATCTACTACTGCCTATAAAAATAGAGTAAACTGAATACCTTTGATAGCTTAACACATAAAATTTGCATTTCAGGTTCATTTCAGTTTTTGTCACATATTTGTATGACCAAATGACGATACTTGCTATGTTTATAAAATCAATATAGCCTCATAAAGGAGAGATTTTTTTTCATTTACTACAGAAGCTGTTACTGTTCATTATACAAAAGAATTATAAATGTATTGCTTTTCCTTACTGCTGGCTTTTCCCTTACATTTTTCTTTTTTATTTCTCCACCAAAATTCTTTTCAACAGAAGAGAGCAGAGGTATGTAAGATATCTAAAAATGTCGCCAGTAAAGCAAGAAATTGTTAGTAGGCTTTTTCTGCTTTCTGTGATAGGATCTGGTCCATCAACTTCTAAATACTAGGCAGTGATTCTGAACACTGCTGATGAATTTCATGTCCTGTTAAAAGGGCTTTTTCTGCCAAATCTACTTATTGGTTTGCTTGTCATCAAAATTCAACTGAGGATGTGGAGATCCTTCTCCATCTAAATAAAAGGATTAAAATAGTCACTTTAGCAAAAGATCAAGTGATTACAAGTATAAGAATTGTACCCACCATAATCCGAGGCAATGATTTGACCTTAAAGTACTGTATCCCACCAGGTTTGATACTGATAGAATACTGAATGTTCATACTCTACAGGAGCATGCTTCTACAGGAAGGTTCACCAACATCTGCTTCTGCCATTGTGGGCCAATATAATTAAATAAGAGGCATTACTTTTGGAGCAGCTTTATTATATCCTGGGACACTTCATAGCTTTATTTTCCCCCCCAGTTTCTAATAGAGAACACAACAGTAACATTCTGGAAGTTCCAACAAAACAAATCAGTCTGTCTCATGTCACATGTTGATGGGCTGAGTTAAGAGTTGCCATTAACTTCAGCTAACAGAAACGTGGTGCAGCAGGCACCAGCCACGCACCTACTTGATTTTGTTCCAGACCTCCCACAAGCTTCTCAGCTCTGCTTCTGATATATGCTGTCTTTCCACTGGCAAAGCATCTCCTTGGTTTTGAGCTACAGTGATACCGGCCATCCAACTTTTACAAATTCAGATACATTGTCTGACTAAATGCATGAAAGAGAAGTTGTGTGTGAGTTAATTACTCCTAGAAAATATAATGTGGCATTTGATAAGACAAGGCAAAGAAACTTCCTGTTCCTAATGATGTATTTCTGAGTCTTCTTTTCATATGATCAGAAGGGATTTAAGTTACTAAAGCATCGTGATGACCTAAAAGAGAATTAAGTAGTGTTTGTAAGCTGTGGTATTCGGACTGTTTCAAGATTGAGATTTATTTGTTTGTGGGATATTTCGTTTCTATTTTTAAGTGCTATTTTGTTGAGAATCAAGCAAAGCATAGGGCTAGATAAAGATCCAAGAAAATATATCTTTCAGATAGATAGGGATTTTTTTGCTGTCAATACCATTTTTTTTCCTGCTGTATACAAGCTGGATATTTTCAAGTTATGGATTTATATATATGCATGCATATTGATTTACATTTGTACATTTATACATATTGATATATATAAATGTATATATGTGACTACAGACCTAGTTTAAATTGTTTTCTACTTGCTAAGTATTGTTCAGTTCCTGCTAGAAGTAAATTAGCAAATATATTAAATAGGTCATGTAAAAAAAGAGAATATGCAATCTCCTTTTGCCAGTTTTTAGTTTTCATAATACTTATTCATTTTTCAATTTACATTTATACTTGATCTGTTCTTTGTTGTTGTCTGACTTACTGTTTTATACCAAATGCTAACAACAGCAAAACTTTACCTGTTTAAAAATAAAGTGAGAAAAAAAAAGCAAAGATTTTCTTGCAAATACAAACATATCATATTATTGTTCTCAATTTACATTGACACCCACTGAGAAACTGGAGGTGAATTTAAGTCATTAGTTTTTCACACATGTTTTTACTGATGCTTTTAACTTTCCCTGTTTATCCACAGCTACTTGAGATGCCTCCCACATTCAGTGTAGAAAGCACACTGTTAACTAACTTCTTGTTTAAATGAAAGGCTATGCTGACAATTAAATGTGGGATCATGCATGCTTCAGTGCCATACCTTATTATAATCAACGTGAGTAGAAGCAGAGTGCAGAAATTATGGGTTTTAGTCTGCATCTGCATGGCATTATTATGCTTATCAAGGTGAAAATGTCGACACTGAAGAACATAATTGTGTACCTTAAGCTGCAGCAATATTTAAACTGAATTCCTGCCTTCACTATTAATGCATCAGAGCACTACTCTTAAGAGACGCTATAACTGAAAGCACAGCTTTCAGTTCATGAATTTATTTTGTTTCTTGCTTTTTTTTTTTTTTTTTTTTTAAGATTTTCCTATATAAAGATTTTGTTTGTATATTAATTCAGTATAGATTTTCTGGTGCATTTTTTTTTCCCTTTTAACAATGTCAGAGACCAGAGAGAATAGTGTACACTTCTATATTGCTCCATTGCCCTCCAGAAGGTCAAGTGTGAAATGGGTTCAGAGACGTATTGACAGTTCATGCGTGAGCTGAAACAAGTTAAGCTAGTTATCATTAAGTTGGATCTGTGGCTGTAGTCTTCATTCTTATTATATCAAATCAAATAAAATAATTCAGCAAACTATCTATGTTTAGTATATTATAATTTTCACCTGAACATTGTTTCATACAAATTATGCATGTTTTATGTGTTGATTCTAATGTTCAATCATCTTGAACATTTTGAACTGTTATTCATTTATACCACAAAACAAATACGGTTTACTTAATACAGTATATTGCTTTTTTGAGTTTCGTATACGTGCGTTGCTTGTAAGCAAGTCACTTTAAAATTATTTGTTTAGATGGAATATAACATTTCTCTTTACTCAAAGAAGAAAAGAATGTTTTGCCTTCTGGAATCACAGTGACTCTCTTGAGCAAATTAGAATATGTGTAACCCATACCATAACCCACAGCAGTGCAACATAAATATCAAAATCTAGACCCCTGCTTGCACGTAAATTTAAATGCCTCAAATTTAACTGCAAACCATGTAGCCCTTCTCCTCTTCACCACTCTCTTTTTCTTCTCAACTCTTCCTTCTTACCACAGTTTCCTTTTATAAAAGAGTTTTAGCTAGAAATCAGAAGGTATTCCATAAATTCAATAAACTGTTTATTTTGAGATTATTTCTGTTTGAATTTCTTGAAAAGAAGAATTTACACATGTTTCAGTACTATGAATGATTATTTTTAACTTATTTACTTAGTTCTAACTACTCTTTGGCTATTCTCAATCTGATTTTGCCATGAAGAGAAAAATAAAGGCCACTGAAGTTCTTTCTTATTACATATATGATGAAAATTGCCTTCTCTATTCCTTTGTTTAAGAAGGAAAAAAAAAAAGCTAGGAAACACGTGCGTTGTAATGGAAATACTATGTCATATCTTAGACCATGATTGACCACCTGGTGAGAACCCAGCAGAGCTCAGGTGCATGCAATGTACTTTAGTGACCAGAAGAGGTGGAGCCAGGACCCACACCTTCCCAACCTCATTTAAGGTTTGGCGGTGGAGGCAAGGGTGTCTCTTTGGAGATTCTTGTGTAACTCTGGTCTTCTGCAGGTAAGTAGCTTCTTTCTTTCTTTCTTTCTTTTGTTTCTGTGCCTACTGCTGTCATGTTTCAGCAAATTCTCGCTGTGTTTAGAGATCTTGTTGCTCTGCTGTCATAGTTGCATTTTCTATTACTTTACAATCTGTTTTTTAGAAAGCTTCAGTTTTTATGACCTATGCTGGTAAAATTAATCATAGCTACAGCGAACGTTTCACTTACTCATGTTTATATATTTTGTAATCTAAGTGAAAGAGAAGCCCACTTGTGCATTTGTGTAGCTTTAACGTGCAGTAATAACCACAGTAGTGAAGGAAGGCTGCAGCTACATATTAAGCATAGGCAGAGACTGAAAAAATTAATGATTTTAGATTTACTCTGGCATAAATTGTGGAAGTGAAAAAGTTATTTGTACTTCTCAAAACAATTAAGAAAAACTATTTTTCTTTGAAGAATTGAACTTTGGCATGCTTGTCAGTTGTAAAGACCCAAGTTTATACTTAATGTGTGTAGTTTATGTATAAATTCATTCATACACAAATAAAGCATGGTGAAATCTTCATTATACTGTTTCCATCTTATGGCTGTTTCTGCCTGTGATTTTATGTTATAGGGACTAAAAGATCTACTTAAAGATCCTTGCCTTTGTACGAGGTAGCTGTTGAAGATCACTGACAAAAAGAAACGATGGCTACTCGCTGACTCTCTTACAGTGGCCTACTTAGGTCTGGACCCACAAATTTCAACTGTTGGCATGTTCATTCTGCAGAAGGAAACAACCAGTAAGACTGAGAGAGTCAGATTAATATTAAATGCTATACTAATAAAAGTCATAAAAATATATTGTTATTTCACAGAAAACATGTACTGTGAGTCCAGGAGATTTGTAACGTTAATGGGTCAGTTTAAGCATCACAGTTTTCTTAATTATAAACGTAAAAGTTGCTGGTTGAGCTTGTTTCTAGTCTTTCTTATGTTGATATAAATCTAGGAGTTCTGTGAAACTGATGAAGTAAAACTAATATGAATCAGTATTTTAAAATGGGACTGACTCTTATTACATATTAGTATCAGAATAGTGTATTTCCACAGATTTTTATTAGTTATATGTCAAGGTCAGATTTCTTTTAAAATCACTGTGAAATCAACCCTTTTGCTGCAATGACAGGTTAATCTGTTCTATTGCATATGTGGAAATATATGTGAGAACTTATTACAAGTTTTGTAGTTAGGGCTTGTGTTTTTACATTTTCTTATTTATTCCCTGTATAGGTTTAGAGTTCTGTGTGCAAGTCAAAGCCCATATTCCTGTACAGGCAAATCTTATTACTGGTCACCAGGAGTACTAAGCTATTTGGGACCAACACACGGAATGTTATAGATTTCAAGGAATTTCAGGAGACCAGCTGGGCCAATCCTCTCTAAAGTAGGCGAAGCCACAACCAGACAGCTTTTGAGTATTTTCAAGGAAGGAGGCTCCACAACTTCTCTACACACCCTCTCTCTTTCTCACAGTGGGATTTTACCACGTGCACCTTTTGGTTTCCTGCTAAAGTTACAATTTACAAAACTGTAGTGCACAAAGTTGTACAGATGCATCCACAAAATCATTCTGGCAAAATCCCCACATTCATGAGCCAGGCTCCATTATAGCAACTATTGCCAGTAAGGACCCTGGTTTTCACCAGGGCAAAATGTCCTCAAAGATATTGACTGTCCCCTCCAACTGGTCATACGTAAAATGTTTTGGAGTGTAAGTTGCCTATGTTATAATGCAGAGTGAAGAATCTCAGAGTCACATAGCTAGAGGGGAATTTTGTGCAGCATATTCCTGGAAGTCTGTGTGAAGGAGGTAAGAGAGGGGAATAGGCTGTGACAGTGACATTGCTTTGAAGCTCCTATCAAGTGCAAATAAGGCTCATACTAAATAAGGCCCTGCTAGGAGCTGTCAATTGTTATTTGTAGTGTTTAGCTTACAACCAAAAAATCTGTTTTGGTTCAACTCTTGAAGCTATCATAAAAGCATCGGAGTGATGATTTAGCTCTGGTACAGGAAAAATAAGTTTGCATGATTTTCAATTTAACGTTGTTTGGTTTGATTATGTATAACTATGATTTTAAAGTATGGAGGTTTTTTCTGCCAAAGGATTGGACCTCATAAATTTTTATCTAAACCCTTCACTTTCTTCATTTATGTAACCCGTCGCTGCCTTTCCTGCTCCTCTTTTGATAATGAAGTGCTGACAAGACATGTTTGATTGTCTTTGGAAGAGAGAAGATCAAACACATACCGAGTATTAAAAAGAATTAAGAATGTCCTTAGGGAGCAGAACTGTGCAGATCATGAATTCACCTGTACTGGTGAACAGACTGTCAGTCACTATGAAAAACATTTTGGAGATGTCCTGCCTCTAGAAAGTAACAAGGCTTCTGGTGCTGCTGTGGAGGAAACTCTTCTGGGAGGTGTCAGGACTGGCTCTTCTCAGAAGTGAGGGGCTGAGCATGGCGTGAAGGAAGGGAGAAATACTACTTGCAAACACTATATAGCCTGTTTTTATGCTTTGCCTTCTCACATGCAGAGAAAAAACTTCCTTCTCGAGCTACAGCAAAGGTGCAGAGCCAATACTCTCATTTTTTTTCTCCAAAAGTGCACTCTTTCTCTCTCTCTTTCTCCTGATGGTTTATTCTTCTTTCATGTGATTTGACTGTACTATCGTATCTTATTTTCTTCTAGTTAAGGCTATGCTGCAGAGAATGAAAGAAACCAAAATAAATTGTCAGGCCTGTGAGATATTATGAAAACAAGTTTGGGAATTAGGCCTACATAAATGATGACTAAGAAAGCAGGTAAGGGACTTGGTTTACAAAGTCTGGCGGAGACAGCTGTAGAATTATTGAGAGATGTGCAAAGCGTTCTTGCAATACTTGTGTGTTATGTGTAACTCCATATAGAGAAGGCTGAGCATCGTGGGGATGGATTGAACTATCAATTAAAACACAGATTTGGTCAATATGTATCTGGAATGGATTTTTCTTTTCCTTCAGAAAATAGTACTTATTTGTATGAATTCTATCAAAATGCTTGCATTTACTGTTCTACGTAGCTATAAACTGAAAAATCTTCCCGAAAACTTTGTCTGAAGCTGAGACTTCACTGGTATTTCTGAGTTTGGTCTCTCTCCTTCGTCTTATCCATGTTAGCTTACATTACAAAAATATTCATTCACCCCTCTATTCCCACACTCAACTAGAACTATTCTGTAGTTGACAGAACAAAGTAAATGTAGACTTAAAGAAGTAAGAGGGAGTGTAATAAAAGTGAAGTTTTTCTTGTAAGAAAGAACAAGAAAAATAGGTCAATAGTCTTGCATTATTCACAGAGGGTCAAACTCTGGTTCATTAGCACAGTAACTTAGTGGTCAGTTTATTCTGATAATGCAATTACTTTATGTGTGTGTACACATACATACACACCAAATGAAATATTCAGAAAGCTTAGGAAGAGAACATTACAGCCTCAGAGACAATCGTTTATCTTGAACTTGGAAGGGGGAAAAAAACCTTTAAAAGTTAATGTTCTCGCTTCACTGTTTGCATCAATACCTGCCAAGTCAGTCATTTTCATCAGGAGATAATCTACATACATATTAAAAAATGAAAAGTATGCCAACCTTCATCTTTCCAAGCTGAGTAAGGCAGCATTTCCTTTTAAAATGAATGAAACTCTGACTAGTGCTTGACTTAAGCTTAATTTGAAACAAAAATTCTCTGGCATCTTGCAAGGAACATAACTTCCAATTGTTAGCTGACAGGCAAATCAGGTGTAGCTTTGCTCCTTCAAGGTTATCCTTTCCGGGGTAAGCTTTCTATTTGGTATGCATGCTTACAAATGCACCCTTTGAAGATGCGTTGTTGTCTTGTTTCTGCAAGATCTTAAGCTTTCTTTAAACTGTAGTGAAGTTTGGGTAAAAGAGTTCTAATCACCAAAGAATGCTTTTAAAGGCTCGACGTTTTCAGTTGTTAGATCACCTTGTAAAAGCTGCAGTGGAGAATTAAAGCTCTTGTCCAGTAGTGTATAAATCTTGATTATGTTTACAGGGCTCAAAGCAAATATGAAAGGCATCTAAGGTTGGTCTCTGACTAGTTCTTGTGTCAGTCATCATAACAAAGTCTAGTGTTCTTTGTCTTCAGCTTACAAACTCATTTATTGCTGATAGACCAAAGCAAAGTAAGGAAACAAAGCATTTTATTATGCACAAGTTTCTTATAGTAGAATAATGAATCCAGAAATGCTGAGGAATATAGCAAATATTTGCAAGTTTGGCTAACATTGGCCTTCATATCTGGCAGAATTGATCTTGGTGAGAATACATTTCCCAGATGAGAATTATTACCCCTTCTGACAAGCAGGTCTCGTAAACATGTAGCCTCTCCTTGTCAGATTTCTAAAGAAAAGCAGTTGATACAAAATAAAATTTCTGAGCAAGTTAATTTAAAGTATGTTAGAAGGAAAAGTAAGGTTTCAGCTGAAAAGAATGAAAACAAACAAAAAACACTGTTGTGTTGTTGTTTTTTTTTTTTTTTTTTTCAATCCTCTCTTCTGGAACTCCACTTGTTTGTCACATTACTTCAATAAATCTGATATTGGCATTACATTGCTAGCATCTTTGCAGATATTATTTTTTTAAAAAAACTTCAATGTAGAAATACATTGGTGAACGTATTTGGTATAGGAACCAAAAGGAATTTTAAAATTTCACAAGTCATTAACATTTTAATTGCTCAGTTCACTCAAGTTTGCTTTATCTCATGTTGTCATTTGCATCTCTGTAAAGAAAGTATTAAAAACCCAAGTGGAATGTCAGAAGGTAAGATGATTCTTTTTCTATGGACTCTGTACTTAACATAGTTGTTTTAGTATGTTATGAACTACTGTGCTTGTTCATCAAAGCACGTGCAAATGAATGGCAGAGAAGTATGGATGATGTTTCTTATGTATACCAAGGACAATTTCAGATATTCTCCAGCTACTCAAGTTGTTTACATTATGAGGCATGACCAGAGTCAGCTAAGATTATGCTCTGTGGAACAGTAATATAAAAGTTCAGAAATCAATATTGATTTTGTTTTAAGCTACAGCACCACTGACTGTTAAACATTTCTGGGCTTGAAAATTATTCTGCCTTGATTTGGCTTGTGTCCCACCCCAACTGTTTGTGTTGGAGCAGAAGAATTTGCATGTGAGGTGCAGGGAGAAACATCCTAGTAAACTTACGTTGTGGATGTTAGCCTGAAACATAAGAATGCTTCTAGTGAGGAGATGATGGAATTATTCCATTTCCCAAGCCAGGAAACTGTGGAGAACATAATCTGTTTTTCTGATGGAGTGGGAAGTCACTTAATAATCACGTAAGTCAAATAAGGTCATCTATTACAAATGATTTACTGTGAACAAAGCACTTCAGGATCCCATATGAAGACAAAACATTACTCAATTTAGGGTAAAGCTATACAAAAATTTTATATTGCTAGTATAATGCAGTAATACTTTTTTTTTTTTTTTTTAGGAACTTGCTTGTGAACAATTTATTGAATCAGCTTCGTAGTTAAAACCTTTTATTTTCCACATCAAACCTCAAAGGAATGCAAGAAATAGCTTTCTTAGCCTTTATTACTAGCTTCAATTAATTCATTTGACCACACAGTGAAATAAAGCAGCAGTACTCACTAAGAAGGCAGATGCTTAAGTAATTTCTTTCAGCTGACTTGCTGTGGTGGTGTAAGGGGGATTTGCTCCTTCTAATTCATCCAGTAGGAGACACGTAGCTGCATTATGAGAATTTTGGCCCAGTTCCTCCTCTGGGGACTGCTGTTTACATTAAGCACTGTAAGAATTATCATCTAATGGTGATACATAGTATACGGCCATGACGACAGTGCTTTTTTATGCTTCCTAAGATGTTGAAATTACCAGTGATGAGGCTTTATGATCATCTTAAGCTGATCTAACAGTGGGTGTCACCTTAAAGTGTTTCTCTCTACTCGGTAGACACATAGATTACTACAGTTTCTCAGCATTAGCAGCCTGTGCCCTTACCTTGAGGTTGAACAGGACCATGCTCAGACAAAATGTATTTTGTTCCCCACAGTTATAAATCAGCTCTGCAGTCTGCCTTTTCATGTAATCCTGCCAGTACAACTCCGAGTACAACCAAGAATGAAGAAGGCAACAGGCAGGTGTAGAAACAGTGAGTAGGAACGCCTTCGTATACTTTGTCTCGAATTTTGGTTACCTCCAACGTCTTGGGCTGCAGTGCTGTCTGTACTATCTTTAAAATCTGCTTTTCATTCGCAAAGACCGGAGGGAAAAAAAAGATTACAGTGCAGAAAGCTTAGAAAAACATTTGAAAGTATAATTAGCTTAACAATTCACAACTGTTTTGTCTTGCTGTACTCGGTAATTATCACTTAGATACAGAACAAACAACACTGTAACAAACAATACTTGCCTTAAGGTGGACTTTCGAGCAAAAAATACAGGCCAATTAACGTAAAGCATTTTTATCAGGTTTACTGATTTCTCTGGCATAGCACGTGCATGAACTTAGCATCAGTTGGAGCACTACTGGAAAAAAGGATATAACATTGAGTTTTAACAAAGAAAGGCTACTTTATGGGTGTGTAATTATATAAACAATTGATAAGCTAAAGGAAAGAGATGCAATAACGTTGGAGAAAGGACGAAAAAAAAAAGGTAGATGTGCTGATACTGAAGAGGATATAGGAAGGTAAGAAAGTGAAATGAGGAAAAAGAAGAAAAAATAAAAATAGCTTAGTTATAAAGGTGGATGGTATCTTTGTGATGTTGTATAATGGAGTAAAAATGGAAAGAAAAGGGAATTTTTAACAGCTGCAATTTAAAGCCACATGTATAAATTCTCTTTATGAGAGGGGCAAACAATTGCTGAGCTTTACATTTTAGTAGATGTTGCTATGTAAAATCAAAATTCCTTTGTAATTTTACTGACTTTTCAAATAATATTTTTTTTATTTCTCTGATAATATTCAAATATTTACCATGCATCTAAATATGGCTAAAACGGTTAGCTGCTAAGAATTAGTTTTCTTATATTTTATAGCATGCATAGTGCAGTAGTCATAACACGATATGCAGATGATTGCATTTCTTGTCAATTGTTGCTGAAATCTGAGTAAGCAAATAATTATGGGCTTTGAAACATGTTTTTTATTCATTTATAGTCAAACATTAAGACCTGGTGTGGTAATCTTAAAGTAACATATTAGAAAACCTTTCAACTTGCAGACAATTAGAGTTACTGTGGGGGTCGATGAGGGTTAACAACTTGTTCCTGAAGTGAGTGGGAGCTTTGTCATTTAATAGGATCATTAAAGAACACTTCGCTTTTTTTTTTTTTTTTTTTTTTTTTTTTTTTTTTTTTTTGTCTTAGTTCATGTGAACAGCACATAATATTCACAGAATAGTCGGTCTTACTGGAAATCTAGCTCTGGAACAGTGAAGCTAAGAAATAGATATCCTTAGACTCTGAGCTGGTCTTTCTGTACCCGATGTACTATCGTTATAAGAGTGTTTGAGGTCTCTCTTTTAACCCACTATAAACATATGGCTGAATCCAAGAAAAGAGAACAGATTGGTATACAACAAATTTCTTCCAGTTCACGTGCTGGCAGAAGTAATATTCCACCTTTCCATTGCAAATACTTTGTAAGACTTTCAACCAAGAAGTCAAATACATCCTCGTCGCCCTTAATTGTTAGCGTGCAATGTCATCTGTTTCCAGCATATTCACAAGGGTAAGCACATGCATACAACATTCATTAAATAACACTGAAGTACATATTAATTAGTAGTGATCCCCAAGTCCTTCTCTGCAAGGTTGCTCTCAAGGAGCAGTCTGTATAAATACCTGGGATTGCTCCAGCCCAAGTGCAGCACCCTGCACTTGGATATATTGAACCTTACTGTGTTCTCATTGACCCACTTCTCCAGCCTGTTCTGGTGCCTTTGCGTGGCTTCCCTTCCCTCCAGTGTATTGCCTGCACCGCTCAGCTTGGTGTCATCTGCAAACTTGCTGAGGGTGCACTCAATGCCATCACCTATGTCATTGATGAAGATGTTGAAGAGCATGGTTCCCAAGACCGACCCCCGAGGGACGCTGCTTGTATCCGGCCTCCACCCTGACACAAAATCATTAATCACAACCCTTTGGCTGTTCAGCCAAACAGTTCTTAATCCATCAGAGTCCATCCTTCAAATGCGTACTTCTTCAATTTAGAGAAAAAGATATGGCGAAGAGACCATGTCAAAGGCCTTGCTGAAGTCCGGGAAGGTGACATCTATCACCCTTCCTATGATCATAATTTATAAGTGGGCAAAAGTATGCTTTTCAGAGTTCTGCTTTTGTACTTCTTTGCAATCCAATGCAATTGCCAAAATGAACAAATGTTTATGTAATAAAATTGTGAAACTATAATCCAATCTGAATTTTAAAGTCTATCCTGTTTTCTTCCATATTTACATGATTTTAATTTATTTTACTCTACAATAGCATAATGGAATATGTAATTAATATGCATCTGTCCTGGTTTCAGCTGAGATAGGGCTAAATTCCTTTCTAGTACCTGATATGATATAGGGGCTTGGATTTAGATTGAGAATAATATTGATAACACACCGATGTTTTAGCTGTGATAACAATGCTTACACAGAGCCAAGGATGCATCAGCTCTTTGCACTACGCTGCCAGGGAGGAGCTGGGCAGCGCAAGAATCTCAGGGAGGGGATGCAAGTGGGACAGCTGACCCAAGCATGCTACAGGGATACCCTGTAATGTATTGCATCATGAAGAGCTATGAAACTGGAGAAACAGGTCAGGGAGGCTTTTGTTGTTTGGCAATTGGTTACTCTGTGTGGTGAGAAATGTCTTTGTGCATCGCTTTCTTTGTGTATTTTATTATTTATTATTTTCCTTTCCTATTAAATTCTTGCTGTCTCAACCCGTAAGCTTTCCTTCCTTTCTGATTATTTTACCTCAATCCTTTGTGGGGGTGGGGGTGAGGAAATGGCTGTGTGGTATGTAGGTGCCTGCAGGTTTAAAGAACAACAACATTAAAGTATGTAATTACTGCATGCTATAATATAATTCATAGAATTGATGAAAATGATGAGAAGTGCTCTAAGGATGCAAAGGAATTTCATTTATTTAGTGTAGAACGTGGTAAGAAATGTATAAAGTTATCAGGCAGTATGCTGGAAGTTGATGGATGGATAATTCTTGTTTTCTCAGAATCTTGTATATCTGGAAGTCCATCTAAGGAACTGATATGAAATAACTAACATGTTATATACTTCCTTACTTGCTTCTGCATAACTTCAGGGACAAGCCCTTAAGCTAAGCAGGTAAGTATATCTTCATTGCAGCCCAACTTCCTGCTGATGGTGAAGTGTCACAAAAATGAATGTTAAACATAAACAGGAATGGAGTCCTTAAGTCAGATAAGGTTCGTTTGTGGCTTTTTTTTTTTTTTTCTTTCAGAAAATAGAAACTTTGATAGAGAAGGAAAAAAAAAAAAAAGGCAGATAAAAGCACGGTTGATTCCTGGCTGTAAACACGCTGAATGCCTCAGTGTGGTTTTTAACTGAAGAATATTTAAGATGGATGGGGAATGTCTCTACAGTCTCAGCTTCCAATGAGAGGAGCTTGCAGGCATGGACTTGCTGGAGGTCAGATATTTTGTATCTAGAGTTGTAGGGTGCCAGAGCCCATTCTCTATCTCTCAACCAGGGAAAGAGTAGCTCTTGGGAAGAAGGGAGATCATATTACTATTAATGGCAAAGCCCATCACAGAATATTTCAGAGAGAGGCAAACTTGTCCTTAGCATTGCTTGAATCTCCAGTATTTCCTTTGGAAAATCTGGAAGGCTTTGGAAGGATTAAGTTTCAACTTTGTCATACTTCAAGGCAAAGTAAGTCCTAAAGGGCAGGATTCAGGAGAACACAATGCATCCCTTAGAAAGACCAGGTGTTAATCTGCACTTGTACCCTTCAAAATGGAATTTGCAGGCGTCCACACACTTCTGAAAGACTAATTTCTTTGGAATACTTTGCCTTTAATAGTGATACTTACCCTGAAGCTACATGAGGTGTCTGATACTACGCTGGATTCTAGTTTATCGTAGGCTGGGAGAATGGTTTAGGTTGTTCACAGTATGTATGTTCAGTGAAATGTGGTCTGCCTTGCCAAGTCTAGGCCTGGTCCCTGCATCATCTGTTAGCCGCAGCTAAAACTGGTGGCGTTGCTAACATAACTTTATTGTTTGGATAACCTAACTCCATCTTTCCAACCCACCTTTTCTAATAGGGAATTTTTGTTTTGATCTCAGGCATTCTGTTAAGTGGCAATGCTAAAGGGGAAAAATTAACATATCTATCAATTCACTATCTGATCCCATGTCAATATCTGTACAGCTAAAGTCTCAATCTGATATGCGTAACTGATAGCAGAGTTTCATTGTTCTAATACAAATAGTGATAGTCCAATGAAAATGAAAGGGATTTCCTTTAAAAGATACGGAAAATGATTCTGGGACTGTCTCCCTGCGTGCTCAGATCAGCATAAATGATAAAAAGCAGGTCCCACTTACTACCAATGCTCAAAGTCCAGACTCTGTGGGTATCTCACCTCTTTGGTTCTCATTCTTAAATCTGTTCCTTCGGGGGTTAAAGAACGTTTGTAATGTTAATTGCTTTCTTGAGAGGTATCCTTAGAATTTGTTCTTGCACAGTTAACCGCTCTATAAAAGCAATTTATCTACTATTCGTCTCCATTGAAGCGTAACTTACCTGTGAAACTTCTTCAGTTTTATGCATGAGCGGATGGTTAGGCTAGGGCTACCTCAGAAGGTACTGATTTGCAAATGAAAGGTGATGAAAAATCTTTCACAGTCTCCCGCTGAAAAGTGTTCTGGTTTTTCAAAGTGCTGGATACAATCGTATTTAGATAAGATTTAACCTTTACCGTTATAAATTACTGACTTCAGACAAATATGATAGAGATTTTTTTCGAGATTATATTAACAAAACAAACTAACAAACAAAAAAGCCAACAAAAAAAGACAATCTATCAGTGTGAGTAATTTCCAAACTGATTTGAAATTACTTACAGTATTAATTTTTGCTGTGTTTGAAAAATAATGCAAATGTTTTTCTAAAAAGTGAATAGTGCCTTTTTTTTTATAAATAGCAATGCAAGTGGTTATTTTGAGAAGTAGATAGAAATGATTGTGTAGTGCTCGATCTCTAATATTCTTTACTTAGCCTTCATCTCTCCTCAGATTAAGATATTTGGTAGATTTCTTAGTTCTGTTTAGCCTGTATTTTGAGTCCCTTACTTTTACAAATTACAGCTTAATGATCATTTAGTTTACAGAAAGTTTTTGCTTTGCAAATTTAACAGTAGACTCATTTTTTTCTTCTTATTCAGCATCTTTTCTTCTGATCACTGCAACAAATAAATAGTTTTCTATGTCTGTACGACAGTATATTCACTAATAAATGTTAACCTATCCTCTTTAGTTGAAGAGCATGAGAAAAAACCATTATTGAAAAAAAAAAAAAAAACGTCCAAAACCCGCTTACCTATTTCACAGCATTGGATTGTACTGGGGACAAGTACTATGTATGTCTGAAGAGGTTTTTATCTGAGGAGGTGAGAACAGGATCCTGTGCAAAGCCCCCACTTTTCCAAATGACTTCGGTAAAATAAAAGGTAAGGACTGAAACAGAAAATCAGCTGTAGTCAGCTTTAGTGATACCTTAAACTGAAATTCTGTGCAAAATGTTTCTTGAACAATTTAACTTTTTTTTTTTTTTTTTTTTTTTTTTGTTTGTTTTTATTGGATACTAGGGTCCCTACTGCACAGAAAGGAGAAAAAAATCTTATGACGAAAAGTCAACTTTTGTCCCAGTTTTGGTGAATTGATGACATTTTTATGTCAGACTCCATCAAGGATAATCTGCTCAGAATAGGAAATAAAATGGTGAACTGTGAGTTCTTTTCCTTATTTTTGCTTTATATCTCACAGTTCATACTTTTCCAAGTTAAAATATTGTTGTTCAGTTGTCTTATGGGATGATTTTAATGTTATTTTTTTCCTTTAAATAGAAGACTTCAACTTTTTTTCTTTTTGCTGCATCTATAGAAGATCTTTAGAAGTCAGTACAGTATCTACTTGTCTGTGCATGTAAACAGGAAGAACTATCTGGGGAACATAATCATGGCAATAGGTCATGTTTGCCTTTTATTTGAAATACTTTTAGACTGTCAAGTGGTTTAGAAGTCACTCGATCAATAGCAGAAGTCAAGGAAAACAGTTTGTTTTATCAACATTAATGCATTTTGAGTTTTCTAAGGCTAAACATTATTTCCCTTGGCATTTTAATTGAGCCAGAAACTGAGAATTCAACTTTACCTCAAGTATTTTGAGTTGAGAGATGAATATAAAATTACTGGAAGATTTTTTTTTTGTCTTTCTTTTTCCTGGGTTATCTGATCATATTTTAATTTTTAGGCTTTAACTCATGTACGTCATGGATTAGTTTCTTTATTACTCTATTTGAAGAACAATTTTCTCACTCATTTTCACTGACGTAAAAGGGACCTTTGAATGTGCATGGCAAGGCAAGAAAAGCCCTTCTGCACATTTGTCTGCTTAAGAACCACGGTATTTCTTGTAAAATCAAAGACAGATAAAAAATGTATCTGAGATTGTGGGTTATATGTTTTGAGATTATTTTACTGTATGGTCCGTCAGAATAATAATTCTTAAAGGCGATTCAAGCAATTTAAAAAAAAAAAAATCTGATGTCTGCAATTCTCTACCAAAGCCAATATTTTTTTCATTTAAGAAGTGATATCGTGTTAACAACTCCCCAAAAACAGAACCTGCAATTCACCTACATTTTAAAATTCCCCAAAATAAAAAGATTTAAAGGATTGAAGGATCATACCACATAAAGTTGTATAGCCCTGAACTAGTTATTAAAATAGCCTGGATTTTGGTAAATTCCCTGTATCTTTCTAATTTTATAACTGAATTGACAATGATGTTGTGAAATGGGAGAGTAATGTGTCTTGAAAATATAGAAGCAGAAAGAGTCCACGAGGACAAGTGTTAATATGGGCTACCAGAGCTTGTGAACCATGAAGGGTTATCTGAATGAATTATGGATGCAGGATGCAAGGATAAAATTAATATAGAGAGAAGGACTAGCAGAATACAGAAAGCTGCCTATGTGTCTCTAAGGCCATGGCTGCCTCTGCAGTGCTCTTCGTTACTGCATTTTGGTTCAGCCTATATTTCTTCAATCAGACAATCTGAATTGGTAGGTGGAAACCTGAGTGAAGAAATGAGTATGTGCTTTTGAAGGGACTGGGGCCCCCATCAGTCAGATTTGTTGTTAAGTAAATTTTGAGTCACTTCTGTTTACCTTTGAGTCCTATCTCATGGGTTACTTAAAAATAGGATTTCAATACATTCTAAAATCAACTACTTCAATTACTTTATGAACCCCAACCATAATTAGAACCTAGTTCTTCCATTTTACTTTGGCAATCTTTTTATTAAAAAAAAAACAAACAAAACTATTAAAAATATCTGTTATACCATGCTATGAAATATGTGCATTAAAATGAAAGACAACTTTGAATGAATTAAATGCTCAGCCTTTGTGACCATTTTCTTGAAGAGTCATTGCCTAAAAATTGGAATGAAGAATGAAGAGCCTAAATAGCTTATTAATAGACTGAGACTCCTTAAACTTTTACATACTGGGAGTCAGATCTGTAGAATATTTTGAAAAACCTCACTAAGTACCTATCTGCAGCAGCTTTGGGCGCTTAAATGCCTTTAAAAACTGGTTCCCTATTGTACTTTTGTCAACAAATTTCAATTAGGTTACTGGCATTGGAAAAAATTCTCATTTCTTCACAGATATAAGAACAATACTCATACGATTTTCCTCAAAGACACTTTAAGGCACATGTGAATTTAACTTCTAGTGATTATCACACCAACTGGGAAGATCCCATATATTGCACGTATATTTTGTTATGTCACTTACCTGATTTTACCAATGTCCCTGTGAGTTTAAAACCATACCCTGAGCCCTGCTCCTTGCCAACATAGTTGTTTTGGGTTGCTGAAAACGTCCTTCAAATTTATCCAAAGCCCCGAACAAAAAATTTCAATTATTTGAGCAACTGCAAAAAATATTTCCAAATTCTTCCTTCCATCTACGTGTACTACAAAATATAATCACATGTAGGGCTGGAGTGTGCCTAGACATAGAGACAGAGATCGCCAGGAATATGATGATGTTCCTGCCAGAATTTTGTATGCAGTTTTTAAGTGAAAGGAGTTCAGTTTCACAAATAGATATGGAACAAATCAGTTAAGCAGCATGTGGTATGCTCCAGATGTTAATTATATTCGGTACTAAAGGGTTAGGTGGTGAAACCCATGAGGGTAGGAAGAAAAAGGATGCTTCCTTCCCCTTCCAAAGGTACAGTACAGCCTACATACCAGGGTAGGACTTAGTACAGCTGCATGCCCTCAGCACAGAATTGGGATTCTCAGTACCTAATGAATAACTCCATTCCCTTCCAACTGTGGAAGTTAGTGTTAGGAATAGGCTCAATCTCAGTACATTATAAGGGAATTTTACTTATACTTTCTTTCTTCCTTTCTTTCTCAAAATCTCAATTCTACTGCTATTTAATGTTTTATATTTCAGCACCTCATAATTGTAAACAAAGTGACTGAAAGCTGTCTGTTGGAAATCTCATGTTTGCTGTCAGTCGTTCATGAATAACTGATACTCAGATTACCTAGAGAAAGCTGCAATTATCCTGGCTCATTAACGTATGACCTAAGTCTGGTTTCATTTTCTGGTTATAGTTTTACCTCCTTGATGTAAGAGAAAAAGAATCCCATCAGGCTGTTGCTACAAAAAGAATAATTATAAATGAATATGCAAAACTTCAGAACTACAATTATTTATCAGGATTTCAAGTATTGTTACATTTAAGCCTGTACATACTGTTTTGCTTTAGCATTATTTTACACAGAATATTGCTGTGATAAACTTGTTTGCTAGCCTAAAGTTCTGGAGAACAGCTCTTGTTTGAAAACACGCATAGATATGAAATAGGGGTATCAATGGGGAAACAAGAATACCTTCTTACTCATGCACTTTTTGGCACATAACACAGCTATAGGAGTCTACTTAGGAAGTAGAAAAGGAGAAATACTTAGTTACTAATAAAAGCACGTAAACAAAAATAATTAAGCAAAGTAAGACTTTGATCTTTTCAGGGAACCACTTGGCAGAGTGATGTGGGAGAAAACCCTGAAGGGAAGAGTGGCCCAAGAAAGCCAGTTGGCATTCAGAGACCATCTCTTCCAAGCCTAGAAGCAGTACATCCTGAGAAAAAGGAAGGCAGGTAAGAATTCCAGGAGGCCTCCGTGGATCACCAAGGGGCTCCTGAACTTACTGAAGAGAAAAAATGAAGTCTCTAGGGAAATGAAGCAGGAACAGGTTACCTGGGAAGACAACAAAGTAGTTTTCTGAACAGCCAGGGATCAGATTAGGAAAGCTAAAATCTGGGCGGAATTACATCTAACCAGGGATGTAGAGGGGAAAAGGAAGAAATTTTACAGGGAAACTGGGAACTTGGTCACAAGGTGTATGGAGAAGGCTGAGGTGCTCAATGACTTCTTTGCCTCTGTCTCCGCTGACACGTGCTCTAGCCACACCACCCAAGTTGCAGATGGCAGTGATAAGAACTTGGAGAATGTAGACTTACATGCTGTAAGTGAAGGTGAGGTTTGAGATCATCTAAAGAACCTGGAGGTGAAGACGTTCATCAGACCTGATGAGATCCATCCCTGGGTTCTGAGGGAACTGGCGGATGAAGTTGCCAAGCCATTATTCCATCACATTGGATACATCATGGCAGTCAGGGACAGTTTCCACTGATTGGAAAAGAGGAAACATAACCCCATTTTCAAGAAGGGGAAAAAATGAAGATCCAGGGAACTACAAGCCAGTCAGTCTCACCTCTGTGCCTGGAAAGATCATGGAGCAAATCCTTCTGAAGGCCCTACTGGTGCAAATATTGAATATTAACACATGGTGGTTGGAGGTAACCAATATGGCTTCACCAAGGGTAAGTCACGCATGACAAACTTGGGGTCCTTTTATGATGGAGCTATAGCGACAGTAGATAAAGGAGGAGCAATTGACATCTACCTGGATTTGTGCAAAGCATTTCACACTATCCCATATGATATCCTGATCTCTAAGCTGGAGAAGAATGGATGTGATGGATGGACTACTTGCTGGATAAGGAATTGGATCAGAGAGGTGTGGTCAATGGCTCAGAGTCCAAGTGTCCAAGACTGGTGACAAGTGTCATTCCTCAGGGGTCTGTGTTGGGATTGGTGTTACTTCACATCTTTGTAGGTGACATTGACAGTAGGCCCAAGGGCACCCTCGTCAAGTTAGCAAACTCTATCAAGCTGATTGGTGCAGGTGACATGTTAGAGGGAAGGGATGATATTTAGAGGGACCTGGACAACCTTGAGAGGTGGTCCCATGCCAACCTCATGAAGTTCAGGTTGTGGATGTCCCCAACGTGGAGGCATTCAAAGCCAGGTTGGACAGGGTTTTGAGGAGCCTGGTCTAAAGGAGGTGGCCCTGTTTATAGCAGAGAGTTTGGAACTGGATGATCTTAAAGGTCCATCACAGACCAAAACATTCTATGATTCTATGATTGACAAAAAATAATCACCTCACATAGCTGAAAATAATAATGCACCATTTTTTTTAATAATCTACAGAATTAAATGAGTTGCACAGAAATGCAAGTAAAAATTACATCATACGTTCAAAACTATTTGTACTTAAGAACAGTACACGCTGTAAGCATTCTGCTTGTACTCAAAACTAGAAAAGCTTCAGCAGGTACTTCCCAGAAATAAGTAAATTTATTTTTGCCTGCAATTAATTACTGCATATATATGCAGAAATTCATACAGAGCAAAGTAGGGATGGGAGAGAGTAAGTGGGTGCGTGTACATATACTATATGCCTGTAAATGTGTTATCCATACAACATGCTTCTTTACACACATACATCATCAGCCTCTATGCGTGTAATTTTCATCATGGTCAGTGTTTTAAGTGAACCAAGAGTGGCATGAAAGTTTTCCTGGCTTGTGAGGACACTGTTTGCTGCTGTGCTATAAAGGCAGTGGCTCTTCCCCACCCTTCTCTTCCTTCCTTCACTCAGTAGCAACCAAACTTCAGTATGCAATTAATGCTGTTTTGGCTGAAAATGAAACTAGGACAAAATTATACAACTATGTTACATCACATCATTCCCATGTAAGTAGCTTTTCATTTCTCTTATTTCCTGAGCGAAACACTGAAAGGTACTCCAAAGACATAATTAACATACAGTTGTTTTCTTTCACTAGAAAAACCTTTTCTGTAGTAGGTTTTCTATCACAGACTGAAACGATGCATATAAATGTTTATAATGCTAAGTTAATTATACTAACAGCACTCGCTATTATTTAATGAAAGTTTGCATTAAAGGGAAAAGGAACAGAAAACAAAATATCGAATTTTCACTTTTATGGTGTAGTAAAGCTGACAATGTAGTAGAGAAGATTAATCAAGACATAAAAGATTCAAGTTTGCCAGCAATTAATTCCAACAGCAAACTGAGCATATTAAAGGTTCTCGGTCAAATCCTAAGAGCCTTACAAAAATTTAACTTAATCGTTGCCTTCCACTGAGAGATTGCTTGGGATGTTGGCCTTCATCAGATGGGGGAATATAAAATCCTTTTGCATTGTTTTCTATCACTTATGAAGCATACACTAGAATCCTGGGGGGAGAAGAGGGGAAAAAAAGCAGTTCTTCACATTTTCTTTCTTTCTTGAAGGTGCGCCTGCTGCTCTTGCCACCAGATTCATTTTAACTAACTTAGCTCCACTTTTTGGGGGATGTTCTGTTAGGCATTGGTAAGGTCAGTATTCCAATCCTCACTTTTTGATCAGAACCTTTCTTATAGGTTAAGGTACTTCTATCTACGTGTTAATATACATAATCCCTTTGGGACTGTATAGTGGGTGGTCAGAAGGTAGATAGAATTATTTCAGTTTCTTTGAGACAAATCTGTTCTCTTAAAGGCCCTCTTTCTAAGGTAAGCTTGTGCAATTGTAATAAAAAGGAACATAAAATAATAAAAATGTGAAGCACTGACATTTTGTAACTTTCAGCACAGGACTTGTGCTTCTTGACACTTCATTTTTTCTAAAAACACAGCGTTGATAATAAGCCACTTTTATGTCTGAAATCAAAAGGATAAATAAATGATGTTCTATTGAAAACCATCTAAAAAAATCTAATACTGCAAATGACTAATCACATGGTTTCAACAGAAGGTTAGGAATGTAAATAGGAGTTAAGAACCCTTGCTGAACTTGAAGCTTGTTTAACATTGCGTACTTGAGCAATATTTATATTAATGGTAACTCAATATAACATTAAGCAATCCCATGGAAGAAGGCTGAGGCTATTAATGACTAGGTAAGTCACTAACGCAAGATTTTATACTCTTTTATTTTTATATACTTTTATTTTTATATCATTTAAATTCGCGGTTCGATTTTCTTTCTAGTTTGCAGAACTAAATAAATGTTTTGTTTATCTTTATCAGAGTACAGTTACACAGATTTGTTATGAAGAGTCACAGAAAAGTAACTAAAGCCACAAGAGAGCCTCTTTAAACCATCATCAGAAGTGAAAAAATCATCTGACCTATTTGTCACTGGTAAGTGTTCTTCTCTTCTATCAGTATGTGTTTTTGTACCTTTGCATCCAAACTTGCTTTGTTGTTTCCTGTATACAACTTAGATATGTGATAAATCAGAGTGTTTCACAAGTTTCTGTGGGCAAATGAAGAAATAAAACACAATTGGAAGGCTCAGTTGTAGGACAGCATATTCAATTATCTTTCAACTTACAGCCTTCCATTTCACATTTAAATTAAAAATAAAAAGCGAAAGCACAGTCTCATATCAAAAGATGCACTGGGTAGTCAGATCATGACTGCCAATTATATTCCAGATGTAAATTTCCAACAGCAAATGTTTCTTCAATAGTTCATAACATGTTTATAACATTTAGTTTGGGCCAACTTGCAGTCACCAAAATTTATCTTCTCCTGAGAAAAAATATCCTCGTAGTCAACCACAAAGTAATTGTCATTTTTAATCACTTTAAATCTTAAAAAATTGTATCCTGAAACTTATAATACAGACAATTCTTGGGAAGTAATACAGAACCTAACTGTTTTTCCAAGTGAGAAAGCATGCATTTGCAGAGAAAGTTTTAGACTTCCCTTAATAGTGTCATACATAAATGAGAGAAATCATTTTAGGCAGTACTAAAATGTTCACGATTTAATGTAGCATAAGGCTATTACTCATTAAGGAGGTTGTTCTTGGTATCAAGTGCGCCATTTGGAAACATCTACATTTGTTTTTAAATCTGAAGTATGGAATAACTTATCTAAAACTTAATTAAGACCATAGCGTCATGACCTATTAGCCTTTGATATATCTGGTATTGGAGACTGAGAAGAAAAAATTTTACTAAGCCTCAACTTATCAAGAGGCTTGAAGATTTGAGATTGGAGAGATCAGGGACTTGTTTTTACAGACTTGAGGTATAAAATAAAAGTAGCTTTATGCATTTTTACAACCAGTTTCAAATAGCACACATCATCTGTTCAGGAAGAGCTAGCCATTACAGATATATAGTGTTAAAAGTCTGAGAATGGTTGCAGCAGTACTCTGGCTTTTATTTAGTGCAATGCTACTAATTCTTTATGTGACTTACGCAGCCGCACCAACCCAGTTGCAGATTGGCTCTCAGCAGCTGTAATTGCCATTGAGGGTTTTAATCTGGTACCCAGTCAGTTCAGAAACAGGTAAGAAATGTCTGCAAAATCAGTTTTGCATTAGCCAATCATAACCTCAGTTGTCGTAACTAGTTAGGACTAAAAAGGTACTGTCATCGACATTGATTGTATTTTGGCCTTTTTGAAGCTGTCTGGGACAAAGAGAAAAAAACTATTAAGTCTTCCATGACCAAATTACCAAGTATTAAGGAAACTAAAGGGCTCAAATATACTTAAAAAGTTGTTAGCCATCAGAACTAAATAAGAAATGTGTGGAGTTTAACCTGAAGATAATATATAGTATCCAAAAGTAGATAATTAGTTTCTCTAATATGTTGTTCAAAAGCATTAGAATTATTTCATGAATATGACTCTTTATTATGAAGTTTTCCTGTTCTTTGATTAGTTAAGTAAGGCACATAGATCATGTCTGTTTTCTTACAGAAGAATCCACTTGTCATTACAGGAAGTTGTGACTTGGGCCTAGGAAGGATCAAATGTAGTCTTCGAGGAACCTTTTCAATATCTGTCCACTTTCATTGTGCTGGGTAGAAAGGAATTGTTTTTAGGCTAGTGGTAGGTTATCCTATCTTTCTCCCTTACATCAGGGAAAAATCTTCTCTAATTTCTATACAGGTATAACACAATTTCTATTACAAATTCATACCCTATTACAAAGTTCTGCATGCAAATTTGTTTGCAAACATTAAATTAGTAAAAACCCATTGTAGAAACTGTAACAGAGATGAGCAAGAAAAATCTCAATATTGACAAAGCAGATTTATTTTTTGCATACTTGTTTTCAAGTTTAGTTTTCTGTATAATATTTTCAATAGTTAGACATAAAACCAAATAAAGCAAAAAAAAAAAAAACGTACATGAAGGCATTGTCTCACACCAATCTGATACACAAGCTTATTTATCCAATAAAATGGTAAACTATAAAGAATATTTCTCCAAGTAAATCCCCCAGAATTTCCCCCCACAGAATTTCATAACCTTGAATCAGATTATCAGATATTTCTTACCACATCTCATTTTTTTTTCTTCATTACAATTACAGTCTTAGGGAGTTTTCTCTGTGTGTATGTTTTTTTTTCTTTTATCTTTTGGTTTGGGATATTTTCTTTTTGAATCAAGGAAGAACTACATGATATGGAATCTTGCCAGCTCCTGATTAACAATAAAAATGTTAAGAGTATTGGACTGTAATATAATGATAAGTTTAAACTGTGAAACAAGTTTTATTATAAAAGACTGGGTCTGAAAAATTGTAATCCCAGTGTAAAATGCTATATATCATGGCTCCAGAGGAATAATAAACCATCTTATGCATATACTAGAAGTTAAAATATTCAGTTATATTTTAAAAGGCATTCTTATCAGTAAAACACACTTGCTCTACCAAAATAAAAGTTGCATAATTGAAAATGTAAAAGTTATAGCTGTGTCCTTTAACTTGTTCCAAGGCTTCTGTTGATTCTTCTAGAGGAGAATAGTTGAGATGACCTTATTTTCTTCGGGTTGAGATGAGAGGGTACAAACCTTCCATTTTGTAATGTCCACCTTAACTGAGATATTCTATTCCTGTGAACCTCCTATCCTCATAGTATTTCAAGACAAATATTGAAATTGGTAAACCGTGGGCTTACGTACGATTTTTATTCGTTTTGCATGCAAAAGAAAACACGTTTCCATACGCAAATAGTACTTTATTACTTGATCAGTTTTGAGTTTTGAGCTTTTGGTGAAATGCGTTTTCAGGAATTAGAGTTGTTTTATTCAAGCTTTTACAGAGACATTGCTACCTTCTAAATCAGTTTCCCACAGAAACACAATGTGTTAGCTTCTGCAGAGTGTTCAAATACGTAGGCTGTTTGAGTTAGATAAAATCAAAACGTTAAATTTGCTGAGCAGTACAAATATTTGACTGACAATTTGCTCATCTCTGATTAACAACAGGTTTTGTAAGAGCTTTCTTCAAACCTAGAATAAACTATTGGACTTAATCCCACTAATCCTCCAAAGCCGAAAAACCTGAAAAACATCAAGTTATTTTTGCATCATGTCTTTCTGGGTAGGTCATCAGATTTGCATCCTAGAAAAGAAAGTGGTAGGCCAACCAGTCCAACTGAAAGTACAGCTGCATTTTTCTAGATCCCAGAATCTTGCCAGGTAACTTCATGTTTCGTGTATCCAAATTTAGTAGTACCAGCTCTAAATGCTTTCTTTCACCTCTTGTGATTTAAACAGTGTGAAGTTGAAAAACAAATGAAGAGATGTGAAAGTTCTTCAGGGGGTTTCAAACAGCCAAAAATGAATGGCACTGACCAAATTGTGGTGAGCACAGTGATGACTCCTTTGCTTACGTTCCCGTTCCTCAAGTGTCTTCTGCCTTGCGTGGTATTGCATTAAATAATCGGCCTTCAACAAAGCTTCTTAATTTTCCCATTATATCTAGGACCTCTCATAGCTTTTAGTTCAAGGCAGAAGTTGTATTCATTGGGAACATAAAAACTGTCTTGGTTCAGGAATACCAGGTTTTTGTTAACCAGTTAAAAACTTTTAAGTTCTTTAAAGAAAAAATAAGGTTAGAATTTTCATCTTTCAGTTGACATCTTTATTCAAAAGATCAGTGCAAGGAAATGGAGGAAAGGAAATAATATGAATGAAAATGAAGCAAGAAAAAATTAACCATGACTAGCCAAAAAAGGCAAATAATTTATGCCCAGTAGCTATGCACTTATTGTTTTGCTTTCTTTCCTCAGTAAAAAATAAATGGATGACGGATGTAGTGTTATCCTTCTTCAGATCATGAGAACACACCACTTGTTGCTGTGGACTAATATGGACTAATCACTTCTACTAAAAGAAAGAGCATGACATTTTTTTTCACTCCACCATAAGCAGTTTAGGAGTTACCATAAGAAAAGCCACAAAGTTAATGAAAAACATTTAAATTTATAGTTCATGACTTCCTTACTCATCAGGATTTCAAAACCGTATTCTTTTTTGTACTCTAATTCTATATAAGATACTAGTTTGAGGTTTTCCATTTAGATAATGCATGTACTTTCAATTTTTTAAATAAAAATAGTCAGAGAATTTCTGGATTACCAGGAAAAAGATTATATGTATGCTAGTACATTGCTAACCTTTTGTAAATGTATAAGCTGCAATAACAACATTTCTTTTCCATTACTTTTTTTCTTCACTTCAGATGAGGAATTCTTTGGTGGATTTTTCCATGAAGTGTAGTATAGAATAGTCTACTTTTCAGGTTTTTTCAAATGTTCTTAACGTTTATCATGCAGTAACAAAGCTGGAGATCACTCTAGCTATCTTTCCCAAAGGACAATATGTACTCTTCTTGTTCAGAAACAGTTTCCATACAATGTCTACATTGTTTTTGTTGTTGCTTCTATTTTTACTAGTAAGAAAGAAAGCAGAAGGTAAATAAGTTTTAATGTTATTTTTGAGAAGGCAGAACAGGTCATGTTTGACACTATCTCTGCATGCTGGTTGGCCTTGATCATATCCTCTCATATTGACTAAAAAAGAAAGTTAATGTTTGTTAAAAAATAAGGACGGTAAAAGTTCAGTAAGCTTTATCTCTGGAGAAAAGCACATCTTCATAAATGTTTACTTGCATAATGTCATGGTTAATTGAAAATATGCTAGTCAACAATTTTACAGGTTATCGTTACAAAACTTGCATAAGTCTAAACCTATTTCAAATGTCAACAAAAACACTAAGAATATCTCCAGACTACGAAAAGAAAAACCCGCTAAGTCTGATCACATCTCATTACATTTCATTTCATCAGACTTCACTCAAATCCACAAAATATAAAATTAACATTCACATGTAAAAATATTTGTATTATCAACTGTTAGCCAAATTGTATATTACTTTTCAGTATGGTGACACCTTTTAAAAATACTGCAATCTTTTCCATTTATTTGCAATGCCGTCATGCATTATTAGCAAAAAAAATCAAGCACACATTATTTTTCCAGACAAACTGTCGTAATATGTATTTCTTGTACCCTAATTAAAAGTCTGTTTTTCTTCTTGTTCCATCTCAACACTTGCTGCATCCAGTGCACTCGTGTGAATGTGCTTCTCAGTAACTCTCACAGTAGTAGTTCTGATCCATATCCTAAAAGAACAGTCTTGTAAAACGTATATCTTTTGACATATATGAATGCTAATGGAGTTTTTCACCATGTGTGTATGCTGGAAATAAGAGCCATTCTTCTGGCCAGTGGGTTTTAAATTTGGCAATCTTTGTGCTTAGTTGAGATTGGCAAACTGGAGAGTTGTGCATAGGTCAGTACATTTTATTGTTCTTATGTTCTTGTTTAAAACAATTCATCATTGCCCTTTGTATCTGAAGAAGTTTTAGATCTTGAGAGTTAATTCACTGAAAAAAGTTTGATTCTGTGGCCCTGAACTTTCTGCTTGCAAGTGAGTTAACATTATATTTTGTCTACTTTTCTTTTTAATCATCAAAATCATAGTTGATTTCCCCATAATGAATAATTAATAAAATAAACTGTTCTGCTGGATGAATTAGAAAGAAAATAGTATCAGTATAACAGAATATCATTTTTCCTTTACATATGGGGTAGAGAAGTGCAATTGTGAAGGAAGAATATGGCTAGATGAATAAATATTCAACTCTCACAGACCAGTAGTTGCTATCTGGAGACATCCAGCCACTGGATATTTCACTGCAGGGCTGACCAGTTCACATTTCATTTAATACCATGTTGCATCCATTCAAGCCAGACTACCATATTCTGTCACGTTTCTGTTAGCTATGTATAAATCAGAAATGACCAGATTTTGTTAGAGGTGAACATTCAGAACCAGAATTAGAAGAGAGCCAAATACTTGATCAACTGAACCTCATTAATTCCTTCACTTTTAAAACTTACTTTCTTAGAAAATTCCACAAAAATTAGAAAGTGAAACAAAGAGTAAGAGATTACAGGAAACGGGTGTAAAAGAGCATTTAGCATTTTAGGCAATGAGTTTGCTTTTCTATATCAGCTTGTTATACACTGTCGTCTGACAACAGAAAATACTCCAGATATGTTTCTACTTGTTCCCCAGCAGATCTGCTGAATTCCTGTTTTCTCTAAAAACCCTGTGTTATATTTTTATATTTCAAGAGGAAAACATTTTCATACTCAAAAATGATTTTAAAAGCTCATTTTTTATGAAAATGTGGAGGTTGATTTAAAAGAAAAGTAAAAAAGTCAATTTTTACATTAAAGATAGAAGATGTTGTGGAATTGCTTTCATGACTTGATCCAGTGATGGAATACTTGGTGGGAAGGCAGAGCTAATTAGGGGAGCTCAGGTTCATGCAGTACACCTGAATGACAGGAAGGATTGGAGTCAGGTTCCACCCTTTCCCAGACCTCATTTAAGGGTTGGCAGTGGAGGTGAGGGTGTTTCATCTAAGAGTCTTATAGGACTTCTGAAGGTAAGTAGGTTTTTTTGGTTTGTGATTATTGCTATTGTGTCTGAGCACATCCTCGCTCACTGCTTATTACATGAGCTTTCACTGAGATAACTAAAATAACTTCACCTCATACTCCCAGTGGTATATTTGTTTAGATTTTCTTGGCTTTACATCTGACTTAAAAAACGTGGAAGTTGTTTTTTTTGTTGTTGTTGTTGCCTGATTGCTTTTTGTTTGTTTTTTTTTTTTTTTTTTGCAATACTAATGATGTCCTACTTGTGATATAATGAATATGATTTTTGTGATGTAAGAAAATGTAAGGAAAAATTGTGGATTATTCATTTCAAAGTATACGTGAGAAACTTTGATTTAAAGAAAACACCTTTAGAAAGCCCACTCTTTATTGAAGGCACACTGCTAAAAGTAAAATCTTGTATTTCAATAGGTTTTTCTGGTATTTGCTTTTGAGTTCTGATTGTTGCAGGGCTTCTGATGATCTTCTTTCTTAAGTGAGGAAGTAGTTTTCACACATGAAATCTGAAATAAGAGTACTTATATAGTTCTAATTTAACTGCGAAGATAGTAGTATGTTCAATTCAAAGTCATGCCATGCTGGGTTAAAAAATGCAAATATTTCAGCATGAGCCAGGAATATCTTCAAGAAAAATCATGTATTATTTTAATGGCACGGTTGTTATAATAGGCAACATCAAGAGAGTGTGTTTATAAAAAAGAATAGAGTAAGAGTATGAAAGAGCTCATCCTTTGTCCCTACAATCCGGTTACTAAGGTGTATCATTACTCTTCAAGGGTTTTGTTCAACAAAGGTTGAACAAAAAGCAAACAGTTGAAACAAAACAAAACTGAACCTTCTTTCTCACAAGAGGAAGGTAAGTCGTTCCAAGAAACACTTTCTTTACAAAACTAAGAGTTTTCTAGGAAATAAAACTTGTTCAAGAACTTCTTTTGTTCTCAGGTGTACTGAATAAGAAAGAGAAAACATTATAGTATTGAATGAATAGAATTATATTAATATAAATTTCAATTATGAGTTTTTCCACCCCCTTCTGCGTGCCAAAATTCATGTTTAGACTACAATTAGTTTTCTCATGGTTTTCCTTCAGTGATAACTTCACAATGACAATATACTACTAGAGTTCAAGCGTTGCGGAGTACCCTTATGGCCTATTGAGGGCAAAGAGAACATGCTTAACAAATTGTTTTGTTTATTTCATGTTGAATGTATATCTGTTCTCCCATCTATTTTTCAAGTATTTCTGAAGATATCAGAAACAATCAACTTGGAGTTTTCTGGAATACTTTATATTAATGAGATGGATATATTTAGCTTTACAATGTAAGTAGGTAATAATGTAGTGTTTTCTGTCCATATTTAAATGCAACAGAACTTAAAGAAAAAAAAAAAGAAGTACTCCTTAACCCATTTTCAGGTCATTTGTAATGCAATTTTGTAGCAAAGCAGCTACATCCTTAGGTGCAGAAAATTCTTGTAGTTTTATTGTTATAGTAAGGCAGAGATTTACTTATCTCATAGTTATGTTCTTAATTTCATACTTCAGAAAACAAATGAAGAAATAATATGTGAATTGTCTTGATAATATTTCAGCAAGTCAAATCTGGTGTCTTTTTCACTTAAAATTCTTTCTTCCAGAAAGACACATACTATGGATTTAAGTTTACTACGTGGAGGGAGCAAAGGTTGTCATTACTGTTGGAATACGATGTGTAGGATTTGTCAGTGTTGAAGTGTAACAAATTACCTTTTATAACACCAGGCTTTATTGAGATCCCTGAATACACACAAAAACATGAAGCCCACATGTACAGGGGTGCTAGCTGGATAGTACTGTATGTAAGCTGTTCAGGACATCTAAGTCTGGAATAGAGTGACTTGTGCTCCTAAAAACTGTGAAATTCAATAGGGTTCATGAATCAGAGTTCTCAGCTGTGGTAGTACGTAGATCAATACATTAACACAGACTAAAATCAATGATGTTCTGCATAAATATGCTGGGTTTTAAATTGCAGCACCTTAGGATCAGACTCGCTGCTCTTCAGCCAGTTTCAAGACTTGTAAATGCCACTCAATGAATGTGATGGACAGTTAAGGGTGATGACCTCTTAAATTGTCCTAGCCTGAATCAGTAGAGTTTATGAAACAAAACTCATTAAGAACTCCTTTCCTCCCGATGCAAAAGAATTAACTAGACCTTTCCCACTACCTTCTTTCAACTATGCTGCTTAAAGAATTTATGAGTACTTGGTACCTGCAAAACCTTCCTTTCCCTTGTCCCCTTTATCTTTTTATCTTCCTCGGTTAAACCAAGAATAAAGAAGTAATAACTTTCCTTGTCCAGTATTCTAGCTTTCTTGTTTAGATAATCAAAATGCTAGTATATCTTGCTTTCTGTACAAAATTAAGCTGCTCTTTCCTTTACACAATCCAAACTTATAAAAGTATATAGTGAAAGACCTAGAAGTTTTCAGCTGAACAATTTTTAATAGAGGAAACTTATGATAGCATTATTGGTCACGGTGATGATTAGACATCACTTTTGTTTCAGAAGCGAAACTTGTGACTTTGAAAAGTAGATCTAAATTGATATAAATAGCTAAAAGTTTTATTTTACTTGAGTGCCTGTCAGATTCTCCTGCCTACACTTAAATTGCAGCATAGTACTCATGTAATACATAGAATATCTATTAACTTAATGCGAGACAACAGGACAGATACATAGGTTACTCATCTGTCGTATAGTTACATTAGATAATTATAGGAGCCTCCCCTTGTCTACTGAGAAACATGAGGGTTTTGCTTGTTTTTTGGCTCATTTTTATCATACTTTATAGTACAGTACAGGAGAACGCTGGTCTTGTAGGTAGGAAGCAGAGCTGTGTATCTCCAAGGTTATTCATGTACTCAGGGATAATCAGGTTTTGGCTACACAAGAATTTTCTCCCAGGCTGAGCTGTGGGGATTTAAAAAGTACTTTTGCTTTCTCTCATAGCTTTTAGTTCCTTCTTCCTACTGCACTGACCTAGGACAGAAGTGATACCCTTCACTGACACTCTATAACTTTTGCAGTATTTTTCAAATAAAAACTTAAGTTGTTTGTGTCTGTATTACATCCTGCTACACGCAGGAGAAAGTAGCAAACCGCCAGTTTGTTCATGCTTCAACTTAAAGTGGAGCAAAATACTGGATACAAACACTCTTGCCATTCGGGACAGGCTTTGGATTCTGTCTTGTAAACAGACAGTTGCCAAAAGTAAACAAGACATAAGCTGTCAGTTCAGGTACTTCAAGTTGTCACAGGTACTCACACCATTTTTCAGATCATACTTTGTTTGCAGTTGACAACACTGAATAAATTTCCAAAAAGACAATTTGCATACACAGTTTGTCCTGGAGAAAGCCAGTTGTACAACTGTAAAAATACCTGTGCAACAGCAGAGCAGCTTGGCCATTTGGAAGAAATTCTCTATTTTATTCCTGCCCTACACATGCACCATTTACTATGTGAGAAAATTAAACTGCAAATATGTCCTTTTGCTTTACCTTACCATTTTGGTGGTCCATCTGACAATTTTTACATTGTCATACTCTTTCAGTAAGCCATTCCCTTAATCTTTTCTGCCTGCTATACTTTTTTCAGTGTGACTCACTGATGTAATCCACAACACTTTGGTAGTACTTTGAATATTTTATGAAGAGAAGTGCTTCTTCCCACCTGACTTTTGATGTGGGGTGGAAATTATACAAAACCATGACAAGGCATAGGAAAGAGCATAGGGAGGATGGCACTGTCTGTGCGGTTCTGAAAGGCAAGTGTGCTAGAACTTCTATCAGCACAAAGGAATTAGAAACAGGTGCAAAAGAAGGTGGCCCATGCTTTTAAGAAAGAATGTGTCTGACTAAACTCCAGCTCTAAAACCACAGTGAGCTGGACTGAATGGTAGAATGCGACTTAAGTTCATGTAAACATGGGCAGCAGCTATAGAAATATAAATACTGAAGCTAACAATTCTTTTTGAAGGACCTGGAATTAGGAACGCTTTCACTTGCTGGAAATCTGTTCAGGCAGTACATACTTAATGATTCAGACTTCTATAACCCTCTTCCATCTCCACCACAAAACAGGAATTTTCCAAGGGAAGGAAAAATTTAAATATTTGCAGGGTGGTTTTTGTGGTTCAAACCAAAATCTACCCTTGCAGTTGCAGAGTAGCTCTTCTTATTTTTGTAAGGAGTGCATATAAACACAAATCTATTGTGATTTCAATTTCTGTATGCTGCTTGTTAGTCTCTCACCAGGTGCTCAAAATTGTAACCACTGTTTTGAATAAAAGCTGCTGCTTCCATTTGCCCAGGTAAAATAGACACACCTGTACCCATCTAGCAATCTCACCACAGCAGCTGTTCATAGGTGAAAATCAGGTCACTTGCTATCCTTGCCATTGCTTTCATGGTCTGTCTTGGTACATGCTTTTCTCTGTAGAAATAGCACAGTGAAAACAGAAAACATAGAGAATGTGGTTTTTGAGCACTCGGTAATATTATTAAAAAAATAAAAAAGGAGAATGACAATAGTATAGGCTGTTAAGTAAAGAAAACAGTGGAATTTTCTGTTGCATGCAAGGAAATCGTTTAAAAGTCTTTCATTTTGTAAAGGTAAAATTATCTGAAATTAATTTCCGCAGCAAATCCTAAAAGTTTTTTCTTTTCACCGTTTAGGGTCTATATATTTTAAAAGTCTTTTTATTGTAAGCATACCTTTTTAAAGTGTCTTTTTTTTCTACGGTAACGCTTTTAACAACTTAATTTCTCATTTACGCAGAGCATAGAATAGTAATTTCCAAAGAAAAAGCAGGCAACAACTTACAAATGCAAATTGCCTGGAAAAAAGGAAGGGGGGAAAAAAAAAAAAAAAAAAAGGAATCACCTTAAAAGCTTGAAATGTTCTGTGCAGTTCAGCATGACATTGTCTGAACATGTTGCTGGCAGCATGAAGCGGAATTTCAGAAACAGAAACTATGTTGGCCATAATATTGTCTGAAAGGCTTGGTATTTTGTTGTTTTCTGAATAGGTAGGTGAATTCTTGTAGACAAAAAAAAACATGGTGTTATTTCTATAAACATTGTGCACTGTAGCCTTACAAGATTCTGCTTGCTGCTCTCCTATAGGTATATGGGATTTGCTCCCATAGATTAGTGAAAAGTTACCTGAAGAACATTAGATGTAATCACCAACCTGACCTCATCAAAAACTGTATTGCCTTTCTCCCTCAACCTGTGCCCTTCTAATGTCATTAATTAGATATCTGGCCTCATGCAGCCTCCTTAATGATAAATGTAATGCAGTGCAGCAGCAGAGCAACATAAAGACCACTTCTATCAGCTCAGTGGGCAAAGAGGATGAAAAGTGAAAAAAGAGATTCTCTGTCTTCAGGGAAAATACTCTAAAAGCAGCAATATGAAACACAGTGCCACGCAAGCAAACAAAAAAGCACTCCAAAACATGAACAGCAAACATCCTTTCATACTCTCACATCCAAAACCAGGAAACAAAGTGGGCAGGAAAGCTCCTATTTGCTCTCAGACTAAATAACACAACAGGACTGCAGTATGTTGTGGGTTTTTTTCTTTTCTTTTTTTCTTTCTTTCTTTTTTTTTTTTTTTCTTGTGGCTTTTTTTTGTTTGTTTGTTTGTTTGTTTGTTTTTTTGTTTTATTATCACTCCACAGAATAACAATTCTGCAGAATGGGTGTTAACTATGACTCGAGGATAAAGACTGACTTCTGACAGAGCACCCAAACCACAGAAGGCATTCCTTACCAGGATGTCTCCAGCATGACAAAGGCTAAGTGAGTTCACAATCACTCCAGAGGAGGGTGCTTTACTACTAGTGGACCACATATTGAAGAGAAAATAATTCCTGATGCAAGGAAGGGCATATGCATACCCATGCCCAGACTGAGAAAAAGGTCATGATGTTAAGCTGCCAAAGGGGGCTTGGTACAGGAAATGGTCTGAACGGGGCTAGTAACAGTGCACTAACGGGCAAGAAATGCTACATTACAAGACATATACATAACTTATGTCAAAGATGCAGCTTGCTTTATTCGTGCAGTCCTTACAGTCCTTCCAAGTGTCAGGGTATGTCCTAGGGAAGAAGCTTGAAGAAGTGAGTGCAAAGACTACCTAAGCACAGCAATATAGAGACCTTTTCTGTTAATTTATTATGTCCAAATGTCAGCATAGATATTATGAATTCATTGGTTATGAATTATTCCTCATCACCTAAGTTCATACATCATACTGAGCACGTTACTTTATGTGTTTTGCACTTTTCCCTGTTTCCCCTTTAAAAGCAGAAAGCCCTAGCAGCTCCTATGGAAGCTTCATATTCTCCTGTTGACCCCACCAATCAGTGTAAGAAACAAAGTTTCGGATTTCTTATTCTAACTGCATTTAGTCTTCAGCATTGGAATTTTTTCATTGGAATCCAGTATATATAGTGTATACTGTGTGTGTGTGTGTATACTCCTTCCAGTGCTAAGACACACTGAGACTTGTGCTCAAACAGAAAGCAGATGTAAGCAGTTCTTGTTTAAGATAAGAAAGTCTTCCTACAGCTTCCAGTGCTCTCTGAGTCCATCAGATCTTTGTTAATCTGCTGTTGTATATGAAGATAAAAAAAAAGATTTTCTTAAAAACACCTTCTCTCTTTCGTCAACAGAGGCACGTGTAAATTTGAATACAGTTTAGAAAACATCTGTAATACAAATAATGTTCCAAGGGTTCCTGTGATCTATAGATGCTGTTCTTTGTTTATTCATTAAATGCTGATCTTCAGAAAATATTCCATTTCCAAAGGTGCTTCTAACGAGAGGAAAAAAAAATAAAAAATAAAATAAAAAAGAGGCCTTACAGAATTTTCTCATCTAACAAGATTTAAAAATAATCAAGAGAGAAGAGAGGTAAAACAAGTAATAGTGTTCACTAGTCAAACAGATTTTTGACTCTTGCAAGTAAAGGAATTTTCCTAGCAGTGAAGCCCTAAACAACAGTATTAGCAATAGTGTGCAATTTTCCAATATAAATATCCCACAGAAAAAGCAATACTCTGCCTATTAACTCAGAGCAAAAAGAAAAAAAAGAGAAAAAAGGTAAGCCTAATTCATTTTAGTGCTAGTTTTGAAGTATTCTTTTAACTATCTCCCTTAGGCAATGAAAGAATTTGCAGACAGTTTTGGTGAAACATTAAAAAAATCTCCCTTCTAGTGTTTTGAAATCTTGCTCATTTAATTATGTTTTTTTAACTTCATAGCATTTTAAACTCACAGGAGGAAGCACATCCAATTCAAAGATTTCTGCTTTCTCCCTACCTTGATGTATGCTAAATATAATACACTAAATATGACAAGATAATGGCTTCAAGGTAAAGAACAGTAGAATAATATCAGTTGTGCAGCTGCTGCAAAATACATGGAGTATTTTGTAAACTGAAGAACGACATTTGTTACTACTCTACCATAAATGTTATAGTTGCAATTCAGTACTATACAGGCACTGTATGTTCTTTTGTTTCTAGCAAGAAATTATAACTTTTCTAGGTAATTTCAGTGCTATTAGGTTTCTTTTATAATAGGATCACAGATAAGGCATTTACATATATTAAAAAAGAAACAGTTATTTCACCTGCTATGATAAAGGAATGAATGAAATCATCACCCAACCTTCAGTATCAGGCAAGCTTTACAAAAAAGGATATTACTCATTTACCTCAAGTATAGAGTCATATATGGATGTCTATTTATTTTTAAAGCTGCGTCTTTTATAGGTAGAGAAAACTTTTACTCAGACATCAAAAACAATATTGAGTTCAGATGATGTAGAAAGCATGTCAATATCTGGAACAAAAGTGTAGGTTTAAATAAAGCACCTAAATTTTAAGTGTCATTTGTCTTAAATGTAATTTTCATAAGACAGGGATGAATTAATGCTACATATATAAAGGAAACATATATCTTGCATCTCTAATTCTCTAGTCCTCTTTGCAAGGTATACTGGCCTGAAAAAAAGTTGGTTTTTTGTTTCTTTTTCTTTGTAAATATTTTGCTTGTTTCTTTCAATTATGCAGAGATGGAAGAAATCCATCTAATACAAGGTTCCAGAAAATCCATAAACTGCTTCTTTCTGCTACTGAGCAAGAAGTTTTATTTGATCAAGGAAATTAGTTTTCTTTTACTTTTGTCCTTTTTTTCTTTTTTTTTTTTTAATATGCTTATCCATCTAGATCTTCTTGCTTCTACTCCTTTGAAAAACAACAATGCAATGACTAAAAATTTCCAACCAAGTTAAAAGACATGTTTTTTTTTTTTTTTCTTTTCTGTTCTGGGGACACCAGAAAGAAGTTTAGCAAAGAACAAGTTCATCAGAAACTCATAACCTCTGATATTCTTTTGTTATGGGGATTCACCAGTTCTAATTATCTTTTGTTCTGAAACGCTGAAGGTTCAGGTTAAAAAAAGTAAAGTGTTGCTTGGGGATAATTCCTTCTAAAACGAAGTCTAGTTGCCAATATTGAGAAGATAATCTAAGAATTTATTATCCTACAGAGATTCATATTTTAACTTAGCTAATTCAAGCTGTAGCTCTAAGGGTCTGCAAATACCCTTTCTAATACTCTTGATGGTAGAAATCTGACTAAAAGTAAAGATATGACATGAGTTTGTTTGGAGATTTATACCGTCTCTCAGTCTTCTAAATACTTAATAACAAAAGGCTAGTCCTTTGAAGAAGTATCATCTTCTAGCTGCCTAAAAAAAGAAGGTCAAAACAAGTTTCTCATCAGATCTCTTAGAAAAAAGTTTGATAAAATAGTATTGATAAAGCTTAATCTGCTTTTTTTTTTTTTTTTTTTTTTTTTTTTTTCTCAAAAGACGTGGAAACTACCATAGGAAATTAATCTACAGAATAATGAAAATAATTATACAAAAAAAGAAAAATTTAATAGTGTTTTGATTGTGGCCTTACATCTTAAAGATACATTCAAGTAAAAGGGGAAAGACAATTTCCACTCACTTTTGAACTTGCTCCGTGTTTTTTATTTCTCTCATTTCAACTTTCAAATGTGTTGTGAAAAACCCTTGAAACTGACTGGTGGTCTCAAGAGGATGACAAGCAGTCTAAAAGTATAAGATATGGGTCCCTACATGACTGCTAAGCAAAGCAGCTGACTAAGGTTCTCTGCAACCTTCAACTCTGCTTTATTTTACCTATGTATACTCCCTTGACTCAAGTTTGCACAAAGGAAGTCTGGTGAATCATGAAGGCGGTTTCAAAATAACTGCCTGCTATCTTAGGTTGCTTGAATTGTTAATAGGCACCTAGAACTACTCACCAGAATGGATATGTGTTTAGTTATGTGTGGATTTTACAGTATCTGTGGGCAGTAGTAACCGGAACAGCGAAATGGAAAAATTTTAAAGCCAACCTACTGCTAATGTTACTTTCAGGGAGAGAAAAAAAAAAGAAAAAAAAATGTAAACAGTCTTCTAGAGATGGCAGAGACAGTTCTGCCAAGTATGAATGCTACAGTTACTCTGCACTATATGGAACAGAGATGCCAGCCCTATTTTGAAGTCAAAATCTTAAGCTATGCTTGAAAATGAAGTAATGGCCAATGTTTCCTACTAAACGTATTGTTCTATGCAACTGACGTTATTGGTTATGGTAAAATCACATATATGTACACTAAATTATTAGAATATGTTCAATTTTTTTTTTTTTTTTTGAAAATCATGATTTACAGTAATGTAATTATCTGACATTTAGAAAGATTAATATCATTATTAATACCCAGTACCACAAACAATAATAATTTAGTACCACATGTAAGTCACATACATATAACTATTCTCCAGATGGCAGGTGCCCTTAAATTATTTATCTGTGTTCATGTTTTTGTTGGAATTATGGTTTCTTGCTTTCAGTGACCAGTGTCAGTAAGAGGAAATAATGTTCACAAGATCTATACTAAATCTGAACAGTAAACTCATCAGGTACGTTTCTGTTCAGCACTACTGAATCTGCCCTCCAACACAGACCCTATTTGAAGCAATGATACATACATCTAAAGCTTGAGAAAGTTTAAATGTTTTCTGACAGCAGTTCTTCAGACAAAATGAAAGACCAGAAATCTGCTAATCTGCTCATTATCCTTTATTATTTTGCACAGCTAGTCTATGTATTCATCTACTGAAATCACTTAAAGACATAATAAGTACTTTAAGGGTAATGGCATCCTATTAATGTTATACAGAATATTATTTTAAGTCTCAAAGATAAGCCTGCGCTAAGGCACAAGTCTCAGTAACTGTGTATAGTTCAAAATTAAACAAGTGGCTTGATGCTATGATAAATTAGCATTCATGAAAATTTGGTTCAAAAACAATAAAAATGATCTGTCAGATTAGTTGACGGACAAACCGTGTCATAGAAATAGTGATGAGAGATTCTATGGCAGGTTGCAAGAGATATCAAGGTATATTATATTGTAATACAGGGTAATAAACACATCTGTCTTCTTTGAGGCCATTTGTGTCACTCTCAGCCCTTGACTGACAACCATGCCTACCTGCTCAGCAGTGTTAAGAAAGCTAAAGATTCAGTTCTGGAGGTAAATGTACAACTAAGGCAGGTCAATAAGTCCGAACAGCCTCTTGCTGCACTGTGGAGACTCTCAGCTTTGGACTAGAATTTCAGATTAAAATCTCTGAGGCTTATTATTTTGGCCATGATTATCTTATTACAACCATAGAATGATTTAAAGAGCTAGCTGATGCAAATAGTTCCATCAGGAATTCGTCTCTGAACAGTGTAATGCCTGCAGTCCTTGCCTCCGCACTAACTTTCTTTCCTTCCTGGGGGTTGATATAACTTCATACCTCATAAAAAACAAAGCTGCCAAGTCATCCTGTTGAATTCCTGAAGTGATATATATAAATCTACCCTTGAGGATGTCATATTCAATTAGAGATTTGTTAAAGTCTAGAGTTTGGAAGGAGTGAAACACACTGTTCAGATTCAGCAAAGGAAAACAGAAGTGAATAATAGCAAAAGAAAAATAGAGTATGATGAGCGTGAAGAAATTATCTCAAGTAGTAACTGGCAACTTCAAGTAAGTGACTTATCTAATGCCTAATGATTGAAGCAGAAGCATAATGTACTAAAAGTAATGCAAAGTTTTTAGGTGTAATGTAATTGTGAAAAAATAATCAGTTTTCGATTGCAAAGTCTCTTATTATGATCCAGTATGACTTAATTTCAGTTCTTTTTGAATTATTTCACAGCTACTTTGAAAGGATTTAATTTTCCTAATTTACTAGGTTTCTCTTTAACACTGAATCACTCTAGAAGTCTATTTGCTCTCTATTTATTTCCCCTACAGTGAGTGTGCACTCACATGCATAACTTATTTATTACAATCCTGATTAAATATTTAATACTATGGATAGGTTATGGAAATTGTTATGAATTGCTGACAGTGGTGGGTGTTAGCAGTCAGTTGTCATTTAGGGCAGATGTAAAGAACCACTGAAGATGTAAAGAACCATTAAAGAACCATTTTAGTGCTAGTGGTGGCAATGGTGATGAGGAGACGGTTGGACTAGATGATCTTATAGGTCGTTTCCAACCTTGTGATTCTATGCTTCTATGATCTAGCTCCTCTATGCAGTTAGGCTGCTGAGGCATTAAGTACCTGAACTCAGACAAAAAACTGTCTCTCTTCCACTCCACCCCAGCATTCAATTTGGCAGCTGGGTAAGCTCATTTTGTGATGAATTCATTTGCTTTTCTGGGAAGAATGGATTTTAGAAGAGTAAGTAGAAAACTGTAAGAGAGTAAGTGAGCACAAAACAGAGTGAACAGGTATAGCAGCAAGTCTCTGAAAAACTGTTAAAGGAGAGGTCTCAGGGTTTTTTGTCTGAGTGATGGTAATAGAAGGTCATGGAGGCCATAAGCAAAGAATACTCTGTTTTCTGAATGTTCTTAGGGTTTGGAATATAGGAACTGGGAAGTTTCTTACACAAGAATTCTAAGTATTTTATGAGCTCTACTTGATTCTAATACTTTCAGCTGTGAATACCAGTATATGAAGACTGAATTTTGCAGAATACTTCAAGTACTAAAAATAACTGACATTATGCTTTTTCATTACTTATTCTTCTTTTTGTCAGCAAGTAACCCTATTTTCCACTGATAAAACTGCTCAAGAAGTGCTTCTGTAAAATGCCACATACAGTTCAAAAATTAATCATGGCGTTATTACTTATGTTGTGTCTGAAAGGAATAATGCCCCAGAGACATGGACTGAACCAGATGGTACAACAAAGGAAATTGGGAGTCATAAAACTGCAGAGAGGGAAAGAGATTCTGTGGGAGAAAATTACAGAGCTAAAAGACACGTATGCTATGTAGAGCAGAAAAAGAACTGGACAGAATATGTCTAGATCTCCCTGTGAGCTACTGAAGACAGTAAAAGTGAGATATGTTTTAAAAATTCTTTTTCATTTTGTTTGGAGATTTTTTCTTTATTTTTTGAAAGACAGTTTTGATAAGCATTTTATGAGTCAGTAACTGTTTTGATAAGTGTTTTTAAAACTTTTTCTGCAAGCCATTTCATTTCCTTATTTTATTCTTGAAAAAGAAGTTGCCTATTCTCCCTTGAAAAAGGGAAATAACATCAACTAGCAGTTTGGAAAAAAAAAGTCTTCGAACTAAAATTAACTATGCTATTTCAAGCTACAATTATTGAGTCACAGTATTCTGTACAATGAAAGAAATGAGTCAGCATAAACCTAATATGACTTATTAGTTCTTGAGAATTAATTTAAATGAAAAGCAGGCATAAACCAGTGTAAGTTACTCAGCTTCCGTGGAAGAACTCTGATAAATGCTGAACCTGCTCTCACCTACTACTCACTCAAAATCTGAAATTAATTTTCTAATCTGGATTTAAATTGTGAATAGCAATGTCTAATCCAAGACTTCTGTGCTATTACTGATGCTTGATAACCACTCAAATTAAGCCTACCCAGGGAAAAGGACACTTAACAAAACCAGTCAATACATGATATCCTAGATGTAGTAACCCCACCTCCTACACTCTTCCCAGAGGCTACTGCTCATTATAGCTCAATTTACCTGTTCCTCCTTTTGTTTTCCACATCCTGGATTAATGTAGCTAGAGCTGAGCATGTGGGAACAAGAGTTCTATTATCTGAGAGTGCTGTTGAGTATGCTTCACTATACACAACTACACAACTTTTTAACTGACTCAACAAATAGCACATCATACTCGCTATATTTTTTACTCAGGTAATTAGGTACAAACCTTGATAGTCACAGGATTTAGGATTCCATTATAAGTCAAGCCTTAGGAAGGATACTTAGGAAAAAAAAATTGCTTATTGTATTAGGGATTTGTAGGAATCCCACTTTTAAAAGAGGGCTTACATTATGCAAACATAATATTTGGACCTTAAAAATGAGAAAATTACTTAATACTAATTCTGAAAAGGAAGGAAGTATTTATTAAAAAAATGAGTGTTTTTTGTTACTGATTATAATATTCTGAAACTACAAATAAATTTTTCAAGAAACAATACAATTCCATGTTTTCCACATGTATCTCATTAACAGATTGACTTTTTTCTCACATTTTATATTTCTTTCAGGAGCTTTTTTTATTTTACAGGTTCCTGTAAGTAACAAATTGTTTGAGGTTTTTAAATTTCCATGTTTTTTTGCCTGCCAGAGACACAACTAAGTTTTATAATGTCCTAAATTTCTAGACTCTCTCGGAGCACCAAGAGGAATGGCCACCGTGGTGTCAGAATTGTCCTGCTGGAAAGGACCTCTGGTGATCGTGTAGTCCAGGTTCCTTGCAGTATGTTGCACAGGAAAGTGTCCAGGTGAGTTTTTAATATCCCCAGAGAAAGAGAATCCACAACTTCTCTCAGCAGTTCATTCCGGGGCTCTGTCACCCTAAAAGTAAAGATGTTACATTCTAGAAGGTAATAAAGTTACACATGTAATTAAAAATATTCAAAATCCAAATAGATAATTTACCTTCATGCTTGCTGATCAAGGTTATCAGACTACTGAAATGTTTATTCTACTAATAGGAATGCCAGTCCATACACACAAAAAGAAATTACTACTGTGAGCTGACAGACTCCTGCCTCCTCTGAAACACTGTCTTTGTGAGAAGGATGGAAAATTTTATACAGATAATTTAAAAAAAAAAAAAAAAAAAAAAAAAAAGCTGCTCTTCTGTTAATGTAAGCTTTTAAAGTTTTCATTACTACCGTTTAGTGACACATGTTTAGACAGACAGATCTTATTGCTCATTTGCAGGGTATTCTATGGCACTGTATGGTAACACTTAAAAGACTTCCTGATTAAGACTTTCCACAAGAATAGTTCTTCACAGATGCAAAATAGTTGACTAATGGTCAGAAGATCCATTCTAGATCTGCTTGTATGAGTAGTTTCTTTTTGACAAAATCTCCTATGTCTTTTTCCGACCAAACACTTAGCAGAGCTTGAAAAGTAAAAGAGAGCAGAAGACACATTCTTAAGGTTGGATCTTATAAGTTAAGGCAAAATTTAAAAGGAAGAATCATCAAATAATAATAATTTAGGGGGGAACTGAAGTCTGTTCCATCAGAATAAAAAGCAACTAAATACACTGAATAAATCACTCTGTGAAAATTGTTCACTTGATTCTGGTATAAATAGTAAATTTTGCATGTCCACAAATTTGAAAGAGTATCTTGCACTTCTTTCAGAGACTGCTTGCACATGTAAAACTTGCTTGTCTGTCAAATCTTTTTGCAAAAATAACAGTAAAAAGGACTTGTCATATATATTCTCTGATCTCAGTTATCCAACAGTACCATTCCAGTCTTTCATTTTCCACTGATCCAAATGAGGGAGGAATCGAGGAAATAGTCAAAACTGTGCTTATGACAGTGCTTTGCTGTATCAGTAAATACAAAGTGTCTACAGACATACTATTGTATTATAAATGGATGTGTCATAAGTCACACCAATAGGCATTAGCACACATCTGCAAATTGTAGTTAGGCCATGTTACAATAGCAAGTGTTCATGAGTCAGAAAGAAGTCTCTTTTTCTTTCATCAGCAAAATAAATACCATTATTTTCTTAAATGCAGGTATGTAATTTTGCATAACCAGAAAGTTTGAGACAAGGTGGAGAATAAATACCACTTAGACATTTTCTTCTAGTATTTTAACAGTGAGCCATATTTAATCAAATGGAACACATTATGATTATCTCTAAAAAGTAGACAATAACTTTCCTTTGATTGCTTGCCTCAGCCTAGAAGCAGTGTGAAAGTTATACAAGTAATTTGTATTAATTTATTACAATGTCACCTCATTTCAAGCCCATGTTAGATAAGTAGCAATAAGGTATCAGTTAGATGACTCTACATTATAACCATTAGTACAAACTCTGAGGGCGCTCAGTTGTTGAAGATTACCTTAGACAGTTATTGAGATTTAGGAGGGGCAGATTTCTATTGGTTAAGGACAAATTCTATAGACAACTTTATCCCTTCAGGATTTTGGAATGGAGATGATTTTCTTACCAGATAAGAAAATGTCTGCACCATTATCTATTCTGAGTTTATTCAAAAGTACATGTATGAAAACATGTAGTTCTGTTTCTGAATAATTATTCGTAAGGATTACTTGTAACATGCATCCCTAACATTGTTTTACTTACTTGTAATAACTCATTTGTCATATGTGTGATAAAAACAGACAGAAACCCATGAAAACTTAGGGCTGCATCTGCTTGTTACAGCCTGAAGAATGAATCAAACTCCAAGAAAGAACATTACTGAATGATAGTGGTTAAGCAGGAATGTTGGAAAGAACCATAAAATAATATGTCAGCTCTAGGGAGAAGACATTCATAATTTTCATTTTCAAGATTGTAAGGTCAGCCATCTGATTGTATGAATTGAGAAGGCTGAAGAGGAATTCTGGGTTAAATTATCTCTTCCTAGTGAATACATGGAATTATTTTCTCCATTATATTTAGATGTGTCAGTAGGAGCAGACAACTCCACAGTAATACGTGAGTCAAAATCTCCTTTTAAATTAAGATTGATATTTACACTGATATCAAATAATCTTTAGTCACAGTGAAAACTGACTTCAGTTTTTTCTTTGCTCGGATTTTTTGAAGGTACATCTTCAGATATTGTGTGTTATACAACCATCGCTAAAAGTCTGAATTTGTTTTTTTAGTATTTATTTATACTTCTGAGGAGAAAGGTGAAAGAATTATGATTTGTCTTTCTTAATGTACTTGCTCCTATCATAGGTAAAGAAGAGTTAGTGTGGAAGTTGCTTTGGTGGTTTATATTTGTTCATTTGTTTCCAGCTAGAGAATATTTGCTGATGACATATTACCGTGTTAGAATTCACCATGTTTATCAGGAACACACAGACTACTCAAATGAGTTTTCAGTTTGAAGAACACTGGTGTGCAAAGTCACAAGCACTTATCAGGGCAGTCCCTTCTTCATACAAACTTGTAAAAATGATGGTTCAGAGTTTATTGATGAAATCTTTCAACATGCTATATTACAGGACGACACTACGTACTTTATAAGATAGCAGATGTATAAGAGGAAGATATTTTGTTTATTTATTTATTTATTTGTCTGTAATCTACAGGAGTAGATCACACATTTAAAATGTCAAAATGTCGAAAAACAAACAAACAAAAACAAAACAAAACAAAACAACGAAACAAACCCTAGTCATTTCTGAATTAGATATTTTTTAGTCTTGAAACTTGATTTGAAACAAAAAAAGTAAAAAGAGCTATTACAACATCCGTAGAAGAAAGACGAATTGCAGAACTGTGCTGTTCAACCATAGCATTCATCTAGTATTAAGCATGCTCCAGGAGCAGGAGCTTCTCATGTGAGGTGCTAAACACAGCTACAAAGGATTACCTAGCTTCCTGCTCCATTCAATTGCTTGCTCATCCAAGCTTACAGTGACAAGATTATATGATAACAAATCATTACCTAGCGTAAAATAAAGCTGATGAGACAAAAAATGTCTATAAACAAAGAAACAGAAGGATAGATACATTTTTCAGTTTTCTCCCCTTTCCTCAATTTTTCTTTCTTCAAAACTGATTTTTCTTGGAAAGTTCATGTTCAAGAGAAAATCTGTTTCAACAGCTTTGGCACACACGAAAGACTTTCAGGGTCAAAGAGTCCATCGGAAACATGTAATATTTAAATTATGAAGGAATGCACAGATAGGGGATATTCTGTTTTAATTCCTAAGATATGAATTTGTGCCCATGAATAATTCTGCATTCATCCATGAGACACTGTGGCTTTTTCTTAGCAGTTTTAATTAAAGAATAGATTTTAGAATAAAAAGATTTGCCTGAAAATGAATGGCAAAAGGGGGCATTATCAATAGATTACGACTGCAAAGATTCCATCTCCTGCCAGCCAAAAAGGCAGATGTCCTCAACTAATCACTTGAATTCCTTCTACCAGTACATCTGGATAAAAAAATTCACTAAAGGAAGAGTGCACTTAACTTTGTTATGGCACTGAAAGGGTTAAGAAGCTGATGACAATTAGCCTCATTGTATATATTTCCCTATTTCATCTTCTTGTTTCTGAACAAGTTTTAAATGACTGAATTAACGTGATTGCTCATTGCTGTGTAAATCACATTTTCAACTTTCTATGTGTGACCCTCAGCAGCATAATCAAAAATATGATTTGTAAGCAATTCAAACTTCTTAAAGAATAAGCACCTCAAATTTTGCCTAATCAGCCAGCTCTGTGTTCATAACCGTCATAAGCTAAAAACATTAAGCAAAGGTAACAAGGTAACAGTTGATACAAATTTTACAGTGCAACACTAAATGCTTCAATATTTTGATTTAGAAAGATTAGCCTATATAAATAATACATCAAGAATAGTTGAAGTATTTCTGCAGAACGGAATAGCTATGCTTGAGGATAGCACTGGAGAGACATGTCTTATCCATGCATTTAAGTAGATCAGAATAACTGGGAACAAAAGCAACTTACCACTCAAACATTGTGGCAAGGCACATATTGGTCTTAACAGTAAATTAACCTTGCAAAAAACTTCAATTATTTATTTAGACTTTCCAGCCTATGTCGATCAAAGTAAAAGACAACTGAAGAATAATAGCTCCAGAAGTTTTAGCAGGCAAGATCTATGAACTCCATAGTATATTAATACAAAGAAATGTTGGATAACTACAAAACTCAAGACCTGTTTTCTGCTTACTAATAGTTAGTACCAAATGTGCTTCCTATGTAAGAAGTGAGAAGTGGTATTTTCACGTGATAATAAAGATGTTTATTTTTTAATCCAGATGCTCAGTCCAAAGAAAGATATCTTAACAAGATGTCTTGAAAATTAACTTATTTTTCCTTGCAAGATTCAAAATTCATAGTTGATAAAATTCTGCACATAAGATAATCGGATGAATCACGTACAAAGTAAGAAAAGCTTAGGAAATGTTTTATGACAACAACGTATATTTCTCTCTTTGGATTTTATCTTGCCATTTTAAAATTAACTTTTAAGCATTTTTGGACACCAACACCTCCAGCAGTGATTGACTTCTGTGATCCTTGAGATTACAGTATAATGAAATATTAAGACACAAGTCAGTAGTCTTTATGGAAAGAAACAAAACAAAACAAAACAAAACAAACAAAAAAAAAACGTAAAACAAAAGGTAATGAAACTTCAGGTGAAATAGAAGAAGAAGAAAAATCAACCATTTGCCAAAATTGGGTAAGAGATGGTCAGTGAAACTGTTTCAGATCTGGTCTCCCATGCTGAATGCAGCAATGCTCATTGCTATCAGTTGTAAACAGTTCTTGGTTTAGTTTATTCTGAAGTCAAATTATGGATAATTGTGGTAGGAGCACAAAAGAATGTGCAGAAGAAAAATCAGAGATATTAGAAATTACAGAATCCTTTGTTCTTATTATTTACGTATTAATTTTGGTAACCAGGGCTAAAAGTTTGTAAACCCAGGCTTACTTCAGACAGCAGTAATAATGAAACACTTTTACTTTCAGAAACATGCTATGGAATATATATAATTAAGAAAAAATGAGGCTGATATTGGGAATTTATTGGAAAATCTTTACAAAATGAGAAATATTAGGATTCATATAACATGTTTGCCAGAGAGCTGCCAAACATTTCTATATATTTTCTTAGCAATTATTCAAATTTGATGTCAAGGATCATCATTTTTAATTTTACGTGAGATTTTTAAAATACAGTGGTAAAAAAATATTTATTTGTATCTTACTAGGTGCAAACAATAGAGTTTGAACAAAAGTACTTATGGCCTTATATCCTGTTACCAAGTGGCCACTGAAGCCTAAAGGACATGTAGAAAAACAGAAAGAAAAAGTCATCAGTCACACTAGTCTTAGTGAACATTCTCACCTTTCAAACACTTGTGTAGTAGCATTTCTCTTTTATATAACGGATGATTATAATTATGGTCTTTACGAATTTATTCAGGTTTTTATTTTTTACCCCATTTAAAATTTTAGCATTTAAAATATATCATGAAATTTAATTCCATTGCTTTGTGAGGAAATACTTTTGTTTGTTTTAAGCATGTTTACTCTTTCATAAGTGTGTTTGTTTTACTTCCAGTTATTGTTTGCCTCATTTGATGTGGTTATTACATGGATTACAATCTCTTGATTTTCACCTTTTCCTTAACAAACATCCTTTAAAAGTATATACTGTGCCCTATCTAAATTAATCTTTTTTTTTTTTCCAGGATGAAGATTTACGGTCCAAATATTCTCTCTGGATATAAAAGCAACCCTGCAATTGGACAACCCTTATAGTTCTTACTGTACACTTTTGACATTTCCTTTTCAAAATGTAGGATCCAGAACAGTGCCCAGTATTGAGGTGTTGTTATCTCATGGGCATGTATACTGGAAACATTGGATGGTTCCTGTTTCGGTATCTGTTCATCATAGAATGTGCTTAACATTCTCTTTGCATCTGAGCTGACGGTTTGACAGATCTGTCAAATGGATAAACATTTCATCTTAGATATAAATAGATAAATTAGAGCTCACCAGTATTTATAAACTTAAAACTACTTTTATTATAATATTAATTTATTTGCATTTATATGTTCAAGAATATTAATTTGCTTTTATCAATTTTAATTTCATTGGCCATTTGATCTCACTTTTACTCTTAAAACTAAAATATATTTTGTGTTCAGAATCTTAAGCAGAGTTTTGAAGGCTCATCTGTAGATTTACTGGTGACTGCCTTTCCCTCACACAGTTCAGGTCTCATATCCTACTACTGTATGCCTGTAAGTAAACCCAATCATAACTCATCACCTTCTCCTACCTTTCATCTTATTACAGCAGTTGTTCAGAATAGCCAGTGTAATTGTCTTTATCATTAAATTTTGAAATTTTAGGAGATTTTTTTAAGAGCATGTTATGTTAAACATTGCCAAACAGTTTGAGAAACTATGTAGATGTAGATGCATCAACCATACCATGCTATTCTATTCAAGATACATCATAAACAGCAACGTAGTCTAGAAACTCACAGATCCGTCCTATTTTTTTATTTTATATATAAATATATACACAATATATATGTATGACTTGACTTATCTATTTTCATAAGGTAGAATTCAATCTGAAATAAAACGTGATCAAAATGTTCATCATATGAATCTTATTGTAATAGAGCCAATGTGTCAAGAAATACTCCCTCATATTTATAATTTAATAAAAACTTGTTCTACTTTTTCTCATGTCTATCTGAATATAGGGTCTGCAACATGAAATACCTTACCTGGGAAAGGTGAATTTGATTTTTAGATTAATACAGTTTAATATCCAGAAATGAAAATGAGAAAAAATAATAGCATAAAATCAGGTTACAGGGAACAGTGCTTGAGAGCTGAACAATAGTCTGGATCATATTCCAGACAATATCTCTATTACTTCTAAATATACCATATTCAAAAATATTTTTTCCCAATTATTCTCTGATTATGTAATTATTTTCCCATTATGAGAGAATTATCAATTTAAAAACTTGTTTCCAGTAGGAAACTCCAAACTAAAGAAAACCCTACTTCACTCTGATATTTTGGTGGTATTGAGGAACTAAGTAAGAATGTAATAACCCTTCTAATAACAGGGTTGATACAGGCATGATAGTGTCTCAAAAAGACATTGTCTTCTATTAGACAAAGTCATAGATCTAGTTGTACAGAGATATGCATTCTGCTCTATATCTGAAATGAAAAGTATCCATTTCAAAGGTAATAGAAGAAAACAATAATAGATCTGAAATAGAATAGATATGTTAAATGGGAAATACCTAAGAGAAAAGCTACTAGGACAGAGAGGAAACATAATAGGAAAAGATGATAAGATGGTTTGCTTTTATAGTCAAAGGAGAGATTTACCTGTGTGACAGGATAGCTTCGGAGGGAGAGGAGAAATTGTCACGTCATAAATTGGATAACTCTATCAGGTTCATGATTTTTAGCATCCAGTAAAAATTACATTGTTAACTTTTATGAGTAAATCTGGACTGATCTGTAAATTCTGCTTGGCTGATTTATGGGTTTTAGTTTAAAGAATAAGAATTCAAGGCTTTCCACAGCTTGACACAAAGACTGATGAAAAACAGTCCTCTCCAGTTTAACATTTTCTTTTACACTGCTTCAAAAATAAAGCCTCACTAAATGTTAAGATTTTGTACTCACTGGATCTGAAAGTAAACCTATCTCTTGAAAATGCCATCTTTCACATTTATCCAGATGATGCCTGCTTAATAAATATTTCAGTTAAAAAAAAAAAAAAAAAAGACCAACATTAGTGAAGAGCAAGCAAGGATAATAACTATTGAAAAAACTAATACTAAAATATAAAACTAATACTAAAACGAATAACAGCTGTTAAAAGAAAAAAATATATATAATTTTCAGAAGAGCCCTGCTCTAGAATACTTACATAACTGCAACATTCTCTATTGACAGAAATGTATCACATCACCAATGTTGCGAAATATATCACGTAAGGCGATATTAAAAAATATTTTCAACTTTTTCAGAATTCAAGTTCTGCTTAAAATTAAAAACAAAACAATAAAACAACAATGAAACTGAATTATGTGATGGTAACTGAAAACCAAGTTTGAAAAACACTAGGAACTTTACTATGAGAGACACAGCACAGCATGTGACTTCACAGTTCTTCTTGACTGTACAGCAAAATGACATGACAGTCACAAAGATTTTGATTATGGTCTTTGAAAATAAGGACAGTACTGACAGTATAGACAGATTCATAGCAAAGCTCACAGCAAAACTCAGAGGCTGGCTATATTCTTCACTTGTCTAAATTCATGCTCGCTCACAATTCTATTTAAACATAAAGAAGTCTGATTAACACTTTCTAAATGGGAAAAAATATAACCCACATCTGTAAATGATGTTCACTTTCTTTCTTTGGTAACATAAAATAGAAAATTCTCTCATTTTGGTGGCTGCAGGTAAGATATTGTTTTAAAATGTTTGTATTACATATCTAGGTTTGTCTTAATTTGAATCTTAAAAATTGAACTTCTTCCATTTTAGAAGTTGCAGAATATGTCTTAGAAGGAGAAGAATATATATGTAAACGGATACTGCAAATTCTCTATCAGGAAATACCTACGAAAGTATAATTTATTTTGCTTTAATATTCATTTTTTTATTTCTACATTAAAAATAATGCAACTATCTGTAGATGATCTGACTTCCAAACTAAGCAAGTGTTCCATCACAGAAAATTTTCTGTGTGCTGTAAAAAAAAAAAAAAAAAAAAAAAAAAAAAAAAAATTGATTCACTTCTAATTGAAGAATTAAGTTGTTTGAATAGGCAGACATTCTAGATGGAATAGAATCTGTACTTCAATGTAAATTAATATTTTTCCAACAAACACTAGGAAATAAAGTCTGATTGTTTTTTCAACAGCATTGTGATAACTGTGCATTATAGAAAAGAAGGGGGAGTTAAAAAAAATCACTTCCAATGTAAATATAAGAGATTGTGCACTGTAAGTTTAAAGAGTTACCATCTCCAGTGATCTACAGTTCTACACACTTGCTTTCTCTGTCTATCAAGGGTTTTTTTGCTTTATTTCTGTTCTGCTTTGCTTAATTCATAAAACTGGAGAATGAAATGGAAGTCTGTAATCATGTCCTAAGGCAGCATCTTCACTACACATAAAGCTGTCAAAGAAACCAATAAGAGTCTTCCTTGTTTTCATAATGACATACTTAAAATATATATTATGGGTATTACGGGTTGTTCATTCATTTCCTGATAGTCAAAACAGAACAATTCTAAGCTTGTTTTAATTTATGATACAGATACAGTACCTCCATTCTGCACATTGGCACACAAGAGGGTTACTTACAGAAACTTAATTGTTTGCTGAATGAAGATGGCACCCCCTTTTTTATCATTATGATCAATTAAAAGAATGAGGACCTTTTTCCTGTTACCAATTTCAAATTCTTGAACTTGAATACACATATATAGTGTCTTTCTCCATCTTTCTCCCTCTCTCTTATTAAAACACCCAAGGGAGACTGGCAATTTTAACTGAAGTTAGGACTTTTGAATAGCTTAATCATCTAGAATATTGTTTACCATAACTCCTGAGTTCTTAAAACCGTTAGTGTGTGTATATTAATTCTATGGTAAATGAACTTCACAGAAATATCTCATCTTATTTTTTTTTTTTTCCAGAAGAATGTTTTTACCACACATAAAGCCATAGTTTTCATCAAAATGGGGACACTTTCGATCTAAATACTGCCAATGAAATCCAAGGCTCTTAGCTTTTAAAGGCCAGGAAATGAGCCCAAGTTACAGGTCGAAACATTCTTCTGTTTCTTTATCAAAACCCAAAAATGCTGAATGTGGAAGATGGAAGCATGTTAAGAGATTTTGACAGCTCATCCCTGGAGGTGTTCAAAACCAGGTTGAATGGGGCTTTGGACATCACCTCTTCTAGTGGGAGGTATGCCTGCCCATGGCAAGAGGTTGGAACTAGATGATCTTAAGGCCCCTTCAAAAAAAAAAAACCATTCTAAGATTTCGTGCAAAAGAAGCGAAGAATACTGCCATCTAAAAGATTTGTACAGCATCACGAATGTAACGTTTGGCAGATCTAAGTGTCAAATTAGTGGAATCTTATTCCAATTCCTCAAACTCAACACCATAGCTCTTTTTTTTTTTTTTTTTTTTTTTAATTGTTTGCATTTTACTTTTAAAATGTGAGGAAACAGCTAACAATGTTTTGATTTAAATACTGCATAAATCCTCACTGTATTATCTGTATTGATTGCAATCATATTGCAATCGCAAAAGACATAATTATAACAAATTTTAATTTTCTTTTTGAGGATACTGCATTACCTATAGCACCAGAGACAGATGTTTGTTTAGTCACTATTTGCCTGCTTGCCCACCTGTCTTCCACGTTTACCATCTCCAAGTCATAGTAACTGTGTTTGAATTTGGAGGATGCCTGACTTACAAAGGTAAACATACAAGGAAAAACAGAGTAACGTTATTTGTTGTCATTTATCAATATAAATAATCAGGCATTCGAGACTTAATGGGAACTAAGGTGTATATCATTGTTTTTACTGCAGCATAGTAAAAATCTTACTGTTAGTAAAGCAAAATGAATTACTACACAGATGTGAATAATAAAAAGCATTGCAATATTCATCCTGAAACAACGTCTTGTTTTAAAATTTGTCATTGTCTGTGTAATACTGATTTGACATAATGCCTACACTCATACTCTTGAGAAACAATCATGGCCACGGTATTTGAAATCATGTACAGTGTACAGCCTCCAAAACAAACACTCATGTTCCATAAGAACTGTGAATCATTACTTCTTTGGAGCTGCACAAGAGGCAGCCATGCCAAATCCAGTCAGCTACTATAATTATGAGTTTATTTATTATCACGGGTTCTTGAAAATTTAGCCTACTTACACAAACTGTCTCCAGAGAAAGAGATTTAATATAGACACAGGGCTAGCTTCATCTCTTTTTGAAGCAGATAAAAAAGACTGGGATAAAACAATCATTGTAGACCTTATCCTAATCAGCAGCACCTGTATAACTATGAAATAGGAATTTCATTCTTTGCCACTGTCCCTGTGCACTTCAGAAAATAGCACAGAAAATGGCATTAGGCAGCTGCCGATTATGGCATGTGATGTTTTACTGTTTTAGAATAATAATTTGCTGGCTGTCCAGACATCATCTAGAGAAAAAATGGAGAGTTTTATGGCCATAAAAAAAAAAAAAAAAAAAAATTATCAGGGTCAAGTATCTACGTTGTTCACACAACACTCAAGTTCTACACTGCTTTGCTAACAATTGACAGTAAAGAAAAACATGAAGCTTCACCTGGAAATCAAGCCAACTCTAACATGCGTTTCTAATAGCAACAGTTAATCAATCTAACTTTAAAGCATAGATCAGCAGTGCAGACTTTCTTTCCTCTGATATTCACTTTTAAAATACTGATACACACTTATTCTGGTACGGCATATATATATACACATATACATATATACACACTAGTAACAAATGCATACACCAATTCTAAACCCTAACACAAAAAAACCCATCTGATTTAAAAATAAGTAGCCTATTGGTATTCTGTGGCTATAGATCAAAATGCTTACAGCAACCTGTCAGATCTGAAGCTCAGCGCCTTCAGGAAATGTTGCAAAGTCTTTTTTATTTCCCTATAAGCCAAATGGTATCAACAAAACTGATTCCATCATCATTCAAAACACTTGTAAACCCCTTCCCCCCTCACAACCCCCCACAGGCACAGAGATTTATCTTTCTACGGAAAAAAACACATTTTTTTTGCCATCTCATTCTTACCTTCTTACCTTAAAAACAGGCTTCGAATTACTTACAGCCTATGTAGAAACAACAGTCTCCAGACTGAGATTTATATGCCAACAAGAAATCTGAACACATTCTACACAGGTTGATTCAGGATTTAATTTCTGCCTTGATAAGTAAATCTTAAATTTATTTACAGGCTGAATTTGTCCAAATTGGAATTTAATAGCTTCCAGCTATTAAAATGTTAGCAACTTTCTCTTACGCACACCTTTCTCCAAATTCATTCTTCAATACGTGCTTTAGAACTGATTACATCTGTACAATCTTCATCCAAGCAGTCTTCTCACAAGGCTATTTTCTTATTTTTTTTCTTGGAAGGAAGGAAGGAAGAAAGGAAAGGAGTGAGGGAGGAGAATGGAAGGAGGGAAGGAAGGAGGGAGAATGATCTGCCCCTGCTGGGAAAGTCATATTTATAGTAAATCTACAGCAATTTCACTGCAACCAAGAATGTTCTTCCAGAATAACAGGAGCAGATATGGGCCTACATCATTAAATCTGTGAGGCCCAAATAGTGGCTGGTTTACCATTGTAAGTCAAATATCCAGTTGAAATTCTAGACATTTCTGTACACCTATGAAAGCCTGTCAGACTGAAGAAAAGCAGTGCTGACACCTCTGTGTCTGTATATAACTATTGGAAATGGTGACACTACCCGATCTCATTTGACACATGTAAAATTTTTCTCTCCCTTCAGTCGGGAGTTCTCTGATAGATTTCCTCATCATACCTTAGACTGTCTGAATGAGCAAAGTGGCTTTTGCTGCATCTGTTCTTAAGAAAGAATAGAGAAGTTCATGACGTTTCTTGAATGATTTGTGTAATTTTGGGGGTGTTTTGCTTCCCTTTTGTGTGGTATTTGAGACTTGGCAATAAGGAGATACATAGTCAAAAACATATTTCTTACTTAATGACAAGATTCACAGGATTAATGTGACTGAAGAAATTTGAAGAGGTTGGATGGGGCAGTGAACAACCTGGTCTAAGTGGGAGGTGATCTGGCCTGTAGCAGGAGGGTTGTAACTAAATGATCTTAAAGGTCCTTTTCAACCTTAACCATTCTATGATTCTTTGATTCCTATGAATGTAACTGATATTTTCATAAGCACTTTTGCATCTTATATTTCACAAGAAACACAACCTTTTTTTTTTATTTTATTTTTTATCTTTTATTTAGATTCAGTTAGGCTGTCTCATTCAGACTTTTACATCTTTCTTTTGGCAGTCCTTGAATCACAATCCATTGCTTTGACTTAATTATGTGCAGCATCTCAGTATTTACACGGGAAGTTTAGGTTAGGATCTATGTGAGAAAATGAATGCTATGGAAATATTTGTTTAGAAGGGGGGCTTAGGACCCTCTTAAAGGAGCTTCTGAGATTTTGTACAGTATACCTTACAGGGATGGCATTTCAAAAAATATGTGCTTTGAAAGGGAGTTTACTGATCATATCTTAACTCCTCTATTAATTATAGGTGTTTGATTTTTTCAAAGGTCAAAGTCAACATTATTTCCTTTTTATTCAGCAGTCTGTCTGACTTTATTCAGAGTCTTTCTGACTCTGAGAACCTGGTACAGGTTCAGAAATATCTTTGGCACAGAACTATCTAGGAAAATAAACATTATCTTTTATAGGACTGTTGTAAATCTCTGTGACTCTTTACCATAAGACAACTTCAAGTAACAGGGCACTAGTCCAGTCTGGAACAAATCTTCTGTGAAAAAAGGACAATAAAGAAGAAAGCAGATGTTAATTATATGAAACCACAGAGCTTCAAGTACACGATGTGTGTGGCTGCCTTCCATCAGCATGCAGTTTATGACATGTGCTGGTCTCCAGCCTTGTGTGTTCACAACATCAATGCTATTAAACTCTGTTTGCTTCTCATATTTTAGTTTGCATCTGGCCATGGAACCACACATATAAGGAAAAGCCCCAGTATAATTTCTGAACAGCAAACTACTACAACCCAAGGTATCTTGTAGGCAATTCCTTCTTCTGTTCTAACATGGCCTATCATATTTGACATTCGAGCCTCAGAATTTTATGAGAATCTGGTGGATTGAGCCTGTACTGTTACCTCTTATGTGAACTGAGTCGGCAGCCTCTCAGATGTTAATTTTCAGCTAAGCCAGGTTGTATGTATGCATTACTCGGGACACAAAAAGCTTAATCTTCTCATCATCCATTATCTCTTCATTGCTCCTTGAATAGATGAAAGTACATTTTCATCCATTTGCATGTTCATTGTTTGAATCAAATAGGAATTAAAAATCTGCTTACTATTGCAGTAACTGACACACACATAAGGCAGAACAAAATCCTTGAAAAACGGTATGCTGTCCGAACATGATTTAACATTGAAATCCCTGAACTGGTTTCTTAGTAAAAAATGTGATTTAGTAGGGGACAATTGACTTGTGAATCATGTATCAGAAATTTAAATCTCACTTCTTTACAACATGGATGGTTCACACAGCTAGGAATATAGAATATTTTGCAAAAAATGCTCAGTCAGAACTGTGAAAAATCCAGAACTGGCCTCAAACGCTCACAGCAGAAATCTGTACAGGAAGCAAGTGCCCCTGGCATCAGCTGTGCTGAGTGCAGATAATTACAGTTGACCTCAACCTCCTCCTAAGCTACTTTGCTGGTCTGACATTTACATCTACTGAGAATCGACACACACCAACTGAACTGACAATATATACTCACTCAAATATGTCAGTCTACACACCAACTAAATTCTCAGAATGCACAGCTACAAAAACCTTATCGCTTGTTTTCTGACTTCTTTGAGGAAAGAAATCCCTGTGCTTTTCTTCCTCCAGGCTCTAGTGACATAGGATACTGGTACACTTTCAAAGGTCTGTGTTGTGGAATCAAATACACCCTACTTTGCACAGCCTTTTTAATGATTTAAGCTTACAAATTATTAATGTTATGGTTCTTGAGAAGTCATTGTGGTTGTATGTTTATTAAGATGCTTTTAAAATGTACTGAAACACACTAACACAGCATGAAGAAGTTTTCAGAGCTCTGTCAAAATGTAGATAAGACTATACTGAAATAAAATTATACCATATCCCACTTCAGTTATACAGTCTTTTCTGAGACATGTTATCTTTGGATAGGAAAAAACTGTTGCCAAGCTAAAAAATGTTAGTATCAATGTCTAGAAATAAGCACTTCATATTAATTTAGATGATTAAAGTCAGAGTCTGACATATTCACTCCAGATTTGGAAATGTATGTGGGTCCCTACATATCTTCACACATTTTTCCACATACACATCCTTTAATAAGCTCACATCAGATTCACACAGTTCCCTTTTCCCCGTACAGTTCTAGATAACAGGATTATTACAGATTTAAATAATTGCATGAGAACTGCTGAAACACAGCCTGAACCTCTGACTGACCACCTGAGGCAAGAAATGAGTCAGCCAGGGAGCACAGGTGAAGCCAATTCACCTGTGCTACTGGAAGGCTCCACCTCTCCTAGATCCCATTTTAACTGCTGACCCCCCACTGGGAAAGGATTTCTTCCTGGAGGTTGCTTGTTGTAGGAGACTATTATGAGCCTACAACGTTGGTAAGTGTTTTCTGGGTATTTTCTTTTTGTTGTGATGTTATTTAGCTTGATTTTCCTGTATATTTCTTATGGCATCTGTGCATTCACTGACTATACGATAATAAGCTTAATGCAGTATTGTTATCAACATGTGGTAATGAACCTGTTCAATTTTATTACATGCTGTTGGCTAATGCAATAATCACAGACCTGATTGCTGAGCTTTTTCTGGAAGTGCTCGTTCTCAAACATTGCCATAGGAAGGGAGATTTAAGGCTGTTAGGTATTTTACAGAGCAAGGAAGCGTAAATCTGCTTATTGCATTACTGTTTATATCACTGGCTTATTTAAAACTAAATAGTGAAGGGTGATGATTACTGAATGGGTTCACAGCAATATGATTTTAATGACATTTTTAAAAATAGCTATTCTTTTTTTTTTTTTTTTTTCTTTCAATGAAGGACCAAGAGAAACAGGCTTATGCTGACCAAAACCTCACTCATGCACCAAGCGAAAAATGACACCGAGTCACAACTAGCATATTCAAGGGAAAAAAAGTCGCAAAGACTTAAGCCCATTTCTTTGTTTTAAAGTATGTGTACTTCCTTTAGTAACTTCCCTGCTGAAGGTTACTAAGTAATATCAATCTCTCCTTAATGTGCTTGATGCTCCTGAAGAGTTTGTGTTTTTTTTTTCTTTCTGTATTTGTGTTTGTGGTAACATCCTCTCAGAAGCATCTTCTAGCTGTCAACCAGAGAATAAAAGTATTGCAAAGCAAGACATAAATCTTCTCATGTCATCATTTCTGGGGGGAGAAGGGGAAGGAATGCGGAGAATTCCTTCCTAAAGAGAATGTGAACTTCATCCTAAAAGTAACTGCCGATTACTTTTCTAGGTAACCTTAGACATGAGAAGTTCCAATTACCTTTAAAGGCAGAGCCAGCTCTTGTTGCTCTTGTCCAGGAGACAGTAAACAAAATTTAGTATTTCTAGGATAACCTTTCAGAGTGTTATTTTTGTAAACCATCAGTAATGCTGAAAAGGGGAGGGGGGGAGGAAACCACAAAGAGCTAGAACACCACAGTGGAGAGAAGAGGGGGGAAAAAAAAAAACAAAAACAAAACTAGAATACCAATTGAAATGATGAGACATGAGAATGAATTCAAGATCTCTGTGAGACTAAAACCTCACTCTGCAAAGAGATGACAAAAGCCCAAATTATATTTTCCAGGTTCAGTTACACTTTTGTATTTCACAAATATCTATTCAATTATCCAAGAAAAGTCACTTAATAGCAAGTTAAATAGTATTTGGACTGTGCAGATTCAAGGCAACAACTTCCGAAGGTCTTTTGCAGGCCACCACCTGTTTTAAGTCATTCTTTGTGCCAGTAGCATACTGAGATCAGTCACTGAGCAGAACACTGAGAGTGTAGAAATGGTGCTTTTGACAAGAAGAGCAGAATGGGCCTGCAGATGCAGAAATAGGCAGGAGCTTCCAGAAGATACTGAATTGCAGAGCAGACAGCTGCCTGTGAAGCTCAACTCTACAAAAGCAGTTTTCCCAAATTAATTTAGATGATTAAAAACAGGCACTTGAAAAAAAGGAAGAGCGAAGAGACTGGCTTGTGCTTTTGGCACCTGTTTGTCTCCTGTGGTCTCCAAAGGGAACCCTGTGTTGTTTTTGCTAATCCATCTCTGAGGTGACAGAGGTGCAAGTTGAGAGCCACAGCTTGCATGCTGTGCTAGAGGATGGCAGTGCTCAATAAAAACAATTATTTCGAAGTCTATATCTCATCCATTATTAAACCTGTGAAAAGAGTTTTAATTTCCTGTGCAATTATATGGTGCAATGTCATATTTTATGGAGAGGAGAGGGGGGGGAAAGAGGGTCTGCTTCTGATTTAAAAAAAAAAAATATATATATATGGTTTCCATATACTATGGCCTGAATAACTGTGTACCTCAGGACATAATTTGAAGCTCATATACTTCTCTTCAGTGACAATCTGAGAAAGTCCACTTAGTTATTCAATTATTTTGTTTTATTCCTCACGAAGAAAGATTAATTATTAACATCTTGCAGTTTGAAACACCACGAGAAAGTGTTGTCTTTTTATCCGTGTGTAGATATCCTGCTGATGTATAGTAGCTAGGAATGATTAATGCATTTTCTAATGAATTCATACAATTGCTTTGACTAATGTTTCCATGTGACACAAATCAGATTCCCTGTTACTATTATTTGTTTTCTACTTAGCAATGATTATTAGCCAATCCATAACAATGAATATTTTCCTTTAAATATATGGTGACAAATTATATGCTAACTGGGAATAAGCTCACTGAAAATGGATCTTTGAAAAAGGAAATACAAACCAAAAAGTCTCCTTGTTAAAACAGTTAGTAGGGCTTATTTGCATAGTGACAGAACCAGACAGTTCCAGTGGAGTTGATATCTCATCTTTGAGACTGCAGAGTAGCAGCAGCTTCTGACATTTAGACCTCTTGTAACCAGTCAGCTAGCTTTGCATCATTATGGAATTTAATTCTTTTATTCTGCTCTTCTATTTCAGATAATATTTGGAATAAATGTTTCAAATAAAACTAGAAATTCCACCATTTTACAAAGGAACTGTAACTTCATGTACCTCAGCATTCAGAGTTCAAATATACTATCATTTTGTTTATATGCAAGATAATGAAATGTTGAGTAAATATTCACAGGAATTGAGAAAATGACTGCAACATGAGGAAACGAAACCACTAAGTACATGGCTAAGGAAGCTATCCTAGATTGGCTGCCTTAGATCAGGGAAGGTATAATTACAGGTCAAGCATATTAAGGTGCCTGTGTCAGGTGCAAGATAAACAGAGGGAAGTTATTTCACTATTTAAAGAAATAAAGTAGATATAGTTTTAGAAAAGGCTTCCTAGAAATAATAAGTATGTACATATAAGTCATACAAATATTTGCAGTTGTATTCATGCAGGAGAAAAACAAAACAGAAACACAGGGTTTTGTGAAGCAAAATTGGAAAATTTTATTCAGCAGCTGGAAGTGAAGAAGGTTATCAGGAGTCGACAAAACAAATTAACAAGTGGAAATCATGTTTGACCAACGTGATAGCTTTGTATGATCTTATTGCTGGCCAGATAAGGGGGTGGGGGGGAAGAAGTGGATGTTGTGTACCTTGATATCAGCAAGGCGTTTGACAGCATCTATCACAACATCCTTGTTATGAAACTTAAAAAATGTTGTTTACCTGATTGGATGGTGAGGTGCGTTGAGAAGTGGCTGACTTGTAGAGCTCAGAGGATGGTCACCGGTGCTCCTGAGGCTGTTTGGAGACCTGTAACAGGTTATCCTTCTACTCTGCTCTGATGAATTCTCATTTAGATTAACATGTCTGGTCTTAGGCTCTCCAGTTGAAAAATGACAGGGGTCTCCTAGGGGTCCAACAGAGGGCCACAAAGATGATTAAGGGCCTAAAGCATCTCCCATATGAGCAATGGCTGAGCAACCTGGGTCTGTTCAGCCTGGGGAAAAAAAGGCTAAGAGGGAATCTGATAAATTTTTATAAATATCTAAAAGGAAGTGGAAGGCAAATGGATGAGGCCAGACTCTTCTCAGTAGTACGTAGAAATAGAACAAGGAGCAGTGGTCTAAAATCTGAACACGGGAAGTTCTGTACCAAAGTGCATAACTTCTTTATGGTATGGGTGACCGAACCCCGGAAAAAGTTGCCCAGAGAGGTTGTGGAGTCTCCATCTATGGAGATGTTCAAGACCTGGATGTACTTGTACAATCTTTTGTAGGATACCTACTTTAGCAGTGGGATTGGACTCAGTGATCTCTTGAGATCCCTTCAACTTTTGGTGATTCAGTTTTTGTGAAAACTGAATGAGAAAGTTAATCTAGTACAGCTGAACTAGAATATATATTATGAAAAGCAGCGCAGCGTTTTATGGGTGGTAACAAAAACAGCTTTTTCCATGGACAGTACAAAAAAATTCGTTCTAATTTGTTAACCATTAGTTCAGGAAACACAAAAGACCAGATGAAGAAAAAAATAAAATGAATAATGGCTTTTAAGAAAAATTTGCCAAATACTCTGAAACACAATAAAATGGAGTTTCAGTATTCACAGAGTAGATGTTTTCCTGAGCTACCTTGTGTATAAGTAATCTTATGTGTTATTTATTGGCTCTTACTGGAGGAAAAACATCTAGAAGATTACATGGTCAAACTGTGTAATCCATGTTATCTTTGAAATTTACCTACATAATATCTCACCATCTTCAATAGTCTTTAGAAGTATAACTAGTATCTGAGTTTCTCCAAAAAGGTGGAATTTACTGAAATATTCTATCACATCTTTCTTGGTACAAATTCTAGGCAGTTAATCTGCCTTGGCTTTGTGAAACAGTAGTTTATCCTGAAAACTGCGTGGAAGTATACACCCACTTCCTCCTGCCCCCTAGCCGCAGCATATGAGAAAGAATGGAATCTAATCTGAATTTTTGTGGATTCTCTAGACTAAAATAATAAAATGTAATAAGGCTGATTTCATCCACTAAGACAATCTGATTCTCACTGACACATTCACTTATCAGGCAGTGTTCTGACAAGATATGGAAGTGGCTCTTTGTCACTCAGAAGTCAACAAAATACTCCAGAGCATTGTGCGTAAGTCAAAACGGATGAAAAAGAAACAAGAAGAGAAAGGTAGGAGGAACTGGTTTTTAAGTTTTCCCTTAAAATATTTCAAAGGTAATCCTTTCTGTCCTGTAGCAATCTGCAAGATTTTATCGCCATTGTATGATTTACGCCATTACAAGTCATTTTTAAATATTTGTTCAACTTTCTTCTTCCTTAAAGTAACGTGACAGAGAGTAGTCAAGCTGCTGCTATTTGGTGCATTGGTTATGCTTTTCTGCTGCGTTGCCTGCAATAAACAGGATGTTACTTAGTGTCACTCAGTTATGAATTATTTTATTGATTGAAGTAAATAGTAAGTGATCTTCATGTACGGTATGCATAACTTATCCTCACTGTCATAAATTACTCCTTATTCTACAGAAAGGAGCTATTTGGAGTAAGTAGGAATCTGACTTAATTACAGGACTTTTTCTATAAAATCACAGTTACGAAGCAACTGTTAGTTCTTAAAAAGTTATTGTGGAGATAGCCTCTATTCATCTGGAACAAACATTTATGCTTACTTCCCTTAAAAAGAAAGCAAAACAAATTAGAATAATAGAATCATAGAATCACCAAGGTTGGAAAAGACCTAAAAGATCATCCAGTCCAACCGTTCACCTATTCCCAATAGCTCCTACTAAACCATGTCCCTCGGCACAACATCCAGTCTTTCCTTGAACACCCCCAGGGTCGGTGACTCCACCACCTCCCTGGGCAGTCCATTCCAGTGCCTGACCACCCTTTCTGAAAAGTAATACTTCCTCATGTCCAGCCTGAATCTCCCCTGCCGTAGCTTGAAACCATTCCCTCTGGTCCTAATTCTACCACTGGTCAACATTAATGGTGCCATTTTTTATTGTGTTTTATTGTAACTAACTGACATTCTAAGTACATTTCAGTTATGTGTCTTATGAACTAGTAGATCTCCTGATTACTTAGGGTCCGTGTGGTACTAACTGATACTAAATTAACTTATAGTGCAGGAGACAAAAGGTAACTGTACTTTACCTCTTGTCATGCACTGTAGTCACCTAAAGGCCACTTACTGAAGCATTATTTCTGATCACCAAAATACTGTCTTAATTGCACTAAAACAATTTTCAATTTTGGTGTATCATCCAGAACATTTTTTTTGCTGCGACTTCATCTGGAAAGCTTACTGACATTTCAGTGTGGGGCTCTATGGCTGAGAAAGTCTTCCATATTCTCACCCATATCTGTGTTATTGGAGCCATCTGTACTAAGAACCCTTGAAACCGCATGTAACTTGCTAGCAGACATGGTGGTAGGTAAGTGATGATAATTTTTCAAACATTTAAGTCTTTTAGAATGAAAGCACTATCTTCTGAAATGACTTAAGCATTTAGACCAGCGTTTTACAGGTGTCCGAAAAGCCTAAAGGCAGAAACAACATAATGAATTCTTAAATGTTTAAATAAATTTAGAAAACTGGCCCAAAGGAATGGAAATTTCATTGAATTAAATTAAGGCAATCACTTTGGTCCATTGCTTGAAGACAAAAGAATAAATCGTAAGAAGTTGGACCAATACATCACAGTGACTGATAGTGAGCTAACTCTTTACAGGAAATAGCACACATCATTATATGCAAGCAGAAAACTATTTTCAAAGCCTGTTATTAACTTAATACCTAAAAAAAAAAAAAAAAAAAAGCCTGGATCCAAAGTTAATTTCAAGTTTTGGAGGTGTTTCCATTGCACTGCTCTTGTTATGTTCACAATTGCCAGCATTCTAATAGCTTTATAAGTGCAGAAATCTTTTCTTTTTCCCTTCCCTTTCATGTTTATAAATCAACAAGCAAACTCACAAACATTGAAAATTGCCCTATTAAGAAAAATTTGGCTCAGCCTGCAATCTGAATGTAGCGTGAGATAGGATACAGATTTAAGTACCTATAGAAAGTGATAAAATCACAAAGTTCAGAAAAATCTTCAGATATTAACTTCCCTCAACTTCCAGAATGCTCAGTGATTTTGGGTTTGTTTTTTTTTTTAATATTTATTTATTGATTGATTGATTGATTTACTGTATTCACCACATATTATTGAATTCCTCAAGTTCTACAAACAGTACGTGAAGTTGACTCCTGTTTCCTCACCACTATGTCAAACCAGGTCTCTTTATACGTCAGGTGCCTGACATTAGTCTTGGCTCTTTTTCTTAAACAGGCAGAGTTTAATACACTCAATGTTTTGGCTTCGAGATTATCCTTCTCACCGTGAACAGAGGACATTTTAGTTCCTGACTGATATTTTGAAAGACAAGACAACACGTCATAAAGAAAGCACTTGGTAACTGTGCCTACTCTACGTCTGAAGGTCAGTGCACAATAGCAGCTTTGGTAGTATTCTTTTTGAATTTGCTGGCTGGAATGAAAGGCAGACATCTTTTTTATGGGGAAAAAAAAAAAAAAGACTCAGGTTTCTAATCATCTCTTTTCAGCTATCAAATCCTATGATGCAAGTTAGATGCTAGATGATATTTCTGCAGTTAAAGGAGTCTGGGAAATAGAAATCTTTTTTATTATTTCTTTTAGAGATAAATGGTTGCTTGAACTGTTATTTTAAGTAAATCTAGAAAACTTGTATGTGAGAGCTCTCTGAGGATCACTTTCAATCACTAATGTTCATTACCAGTAAGTCTTATAACGCTAAGGAAGAGCAACTGATGAAGACTGACGTATATAAAAAGCTAAACAGAATGAAGAACGTAATTACAGGCTTAAAAAAAAAAAGTAAAAAACAATAACAAAGAAATGAAGGTAGTAACATAAATTGTTTTATGAGAGCAAATTTAAATGAATGTTGCCAAGTCAATGTTTTCTATGTACAAAAATGTAGTATGTAAAGAAATGTAATCAACTTATATTTAAGTAGCAATGCATTTCATTGAGATTAAGGAGTTTGTAGGAGAAAAATATTAATGTAGCATCAAATATTTTGATTAAAACTTAACTGCTCTGCTCTCAAAATATTAAAAAAAAAAACAACTAACTTGACAAAAAAGAAAAAAAATCAAAACTCAATATCAGGTATGTATCTGGCTAGATTCAAGTTAACTTGCATTAAACATTAATCATGCAAATCTTGGTGGGCATGATTACATGTATCTCAGTGTATGTACTTCTACATAAATAAACTTTTAAATAAAGTTGTATAGCATTTCTTCTAAGCAGATTAATCTGTAAACACGTATTAGCAGCAAGGAACTGATTGATAGGAAAATCTATTTTAAATAAGTTTTCCTAATTAATATTGGCATTCTGAATTTGCTGTTACAGTTCTTGCCATTCTAATTTACTACTACTTTTCAGTTTCCTAGCCTAGATTTCCTTAGCACTGCTCCTTAAAACCTTACTGCCTTTTAGTAAGAAGGCTAATACCAGCAGCTGGTTCAGTATTATCAATTCTAATTAAAATTTTCATTTTCTAATATGTCACAAAATTTGTCTTTGGGAAATGACAAAAACAGGCATAGACAATGTTTTTACTCTGCACTAGGTAATATGTATGCCATTAGGTCTCTCACTCTATAGTTGTCATTCTTTTCAAGAGGCTAGCTGACAGAATCTAGTAGATTTTTTTTTTTTTTATGGTTCATTGTATCTAGCTGCCAGGAGACATACATTTCTGATAAAAATTAAAGGTGGAACTTGAAATGAAAACTTCATATTGCTGTTAAAATAACTGATCTATCTCACCTGTTATGTGTATGTGCATTTTGAATAAATGAAGTCAATGACCTAGGGCACAAGTATCATGTGTCCTACATTGTACTGCAGACAGCTCTACCCATTGCCATGTCCCTCAGCACATCTCTTCCTGAGCTGAATTAACATCTGAGTGTCAGCTGGAGAGCTGGGTACGTAAGTCTGTGGGTCTTTGATAAACAAATTTAAAAAAAAAAAAAAAAAAAAAAAAAAAAAGTAAAACAGCATTGACAGCTTATTTAAGTGCTAATTGTTCTCCTACTTTCTTTATACTTGTGGATTATAAAATATCCAGGAACATAGCCAGGAATGGTTCCAATCCCTGAAGCTAGTGGTCCATGACATCGTGTGGTATCTTGCAGAGCTGTGGTCACCACAGCTTTCCCAGCCTCAATATTTGGGCTACAACTGGAAAAAGGGGGAAGAGAATAAGCAGTTGAGGGGCTTAATAGGACTGGAGAAAACTGGGAATGGAGGCTGAGCATAACTGCAGTTGACTTCTTGGGAACATACAGAAAACTAGAGATTTTGCTGATGTAATAAAGCTAGACTACCATGCTTAAAAGCAAAAGTAACTTATAACGTTTTTATCTCACTCTCAGGCTAGGGAAGCCGAAAACAATGATGGAAATTAAATGATGCTGACAACAAGGGGAAAAAAAAAAAAAGAAAAAGAAAAAGGGAAAAAAGTATTAAAAAATGCATTTATTTCTTCAGAAAATTTTTCTGAAACCTGAGAGAGGAAACACACAATTAATTTAAGTGAGGGGAGGTAAACTTTGTACATTATTACAATGGGGAGCGGGAAACTGCATACCTTGCTGTAACCATTGGATCCTCCATAAGGATGAGGTAAGACTAGCTCCTACAAGGTGACACATGTCTGCTGGTTAAGTTGTAAGTCTCCCTCACTCAAGTATTCTTAGTAGATTTGGTGCTGTTCCAGTGGGTAGAAGGCAGCAGGTAGGTCGTTTCACATTCTGAATCTCACTTTGGACAGCAGAGGTGAGAATCCCTGCAATTCGTAGGAATAAAATGTTAGAAATGCAAGTAAGCATACTGAAGGGAAATATACACTGTTCCTGCTATTTTTCTTCTTCATGACATGTCTGCTGAGTGTGACCACTCTATGCTGGCCATCAAAGAACAGATAATCCTTGTAACCACTGTGAGGGCTGGCTTGACTCTGAGCTGTCCTGTGAGACCCTTTAGTAAATTTGTAGCTCTCCTGCTTCCCTATCTCATACGAATTGTTTGAATTGGAAAATTCACTCTATTTGTCTGCCTCTATTTCAGCAGCACAAGACAGCTCTCAACAAAGTGCTGTCAGATGCTTTACCCCAGGACAAACATTTTAACATAATTTTCTTGGGATTGAGGTGCATTGTTTCCACACAGGATATAAACAGTGCCTTACTATTACTAATCTCCTTAGCCTTTTAGCTTGCTGTATCTTTAATTAGTGCAACAGCTCCTAATTATGGTGAGAGGAAGGCAAGAAAAGTGGTTATCTCCTTTTTCCACAGGGAAGTTTCTCTTGTTTTCTGGGTCTCTCATTACTATATCCAAGCACATGAATTATTTGCTGGATTGTGATAGCAACAGCAATGGGATGAGGAATACTGATGGGGTCTAGTTATACAGTCTACTTCGATAACTCTGTAGAGAATTTATCCTAATACTTGTCTTCATAACAGGCTGGGAAGCAGACTTTGGCATTCCTGTGAGCCTCGGCTACACAGGCTCCCGTGGTGACGAGAGGGAGAAAAAAGCAAAACCAACAGACGCAGCAATATTGTAACAAAAGGCAGGTACCTGCTTTCACGTTATCTCTCAATTCAGTCTCAATCTGGTCATCTGTTTTTGGTCAGGTGAAACATGTGCCTGCTGACTATAAAATGGTTTCAGACTGTTAAAATAACTTAATAGATGACATCTAATAGTTACTTACTGTTGACTCCATTTTAAATCACTACTGAGAACTTTTACAAAGACACATCCTTTTGGTTAGAAGGATACTTGCGTAGCATGTCAAGAAAGATTGTTTCTTCTTCTTATCCACATTTGCATTACATTTTAACCAGAGTTACTTGTCTCAAGATATCATACAGTCTCGAAGCAGGATGAGGTTACAGATTGCCAATTCAGTCCTTATGTACTATTTACATAAAAGTAAGAAAATATGTTTGAAATGTATCTATTATCCCTGTAACAATAACTGCAGGAGCAGAAAGCCACTTCACTCTGGGTAAATGAGTGAGGCATACAGAACATATAATCTTCAGTCTATATGTCTATTGCTCAGTTTTGTAATTTAGACTTTTGTATATAAGCAAAAGGTAAACCTACTTTTCATACAAAGACGGTGGTTTCCAAAATGTGCAGTCTATGTCATTTTATGCAGTGAATAAAAAAATGAATTCTTATTAAAATTGAATACAATGCAGAGAGCTGTTTTTCTTTCACCTTCTGCAGTTTGTGTTCTTTGAAGCTAAACTATACAAACAAACAAAAAAAGTCATCATTCAGATACACTTACTTTGAGACTAAAAATTACCTAAATTTGAAGTGCCTGTTGGGCAGCCATCCATTGAAAAACAATTAAAACATAGCAGTAAAACTAAAATTTCCAAGTGAAATTTAGAGGAGCAAATGAGAAGAACAAAACTAGTAAGATGAGGATTTGTTTCAGAAAGCCAAGTTAGCAAGAAGAGAAAATAGCAACAACAGCTTGAAATCATAAACTGTTACCCCAAGTCTTTCAGCTGCCAAAGTGAAAGCATGAACGAGTGTGATGAACAAAACTTTGAAAGCTCTTCTAAATTTGGAAATCACCTTCTGGAATGAGTTGTGAAATTTCCTTCTGCATCTAAGCTAGCTCACTGATAAGTCCTACAAAGTTGGTTCGACCAAGACAAGCTGTGAGGAAACGATTCCTCCAGTTAAAATTTAACAGTACTCTGCTGGAGCAATGCATGAGTCAAGAGCAAGTTGTAGATCTTCACTAATGCCACGTAATTATCTGAACATTCCTCAGCACTGCTAAAGGAAAACAAACAAACAAACAAACAAAAAAAAATAACAACAATCTGAGATCTAATTTTTATACTTTTTTTTGTTGTTAGTATTACTAACTAAAGGAGGAATTCCTGTTGCAGTGTTTCATTACTGGGGATATAATTAGTTCAGTCACATATATAGCTGCTTATTTTCATGTAACTTGTGTGTTACAATGTGTCACAAGTTAATATTTGCTCTAATTTGGGTGAAATTGGGTAATGGATTAAAAATTCAGCATAGATCTCTACTGGTGTTGAAGGTGTACTTACACTCATGAGCTACTCCTTCCTTTTGTGCCTCATAGAGAGGAAACACTTGTGAATATAGGTGAAGAAAACCATCTTTGACATAATTTTTTTGAGACTTTTTCAGCTTAAAGGTAAGTGTTGCCATTCTTACTGAAATATATGTGAGTTTATTGTCTAATATTCAAGGGTTGTCATTGTTTGTGAGAATGCCACGGCACATTTTATAGTGGGTATTATTGCTGTTATTAGTTAGATATGAATCTCTGAAAAATTAGAACACCAAGTAATTTCCTTCATAAAATATTACTCAACTAACCAAGGGAATTCTGTTTACTTTAATATTCAAAATACTTCAAGAGGTATGTTTTCCCCAGGATTTGCAGTTTGTTTATGTCCATCAGTCTGGCTTACCTAAAACCTAACTTATGAAATATAGAAGCAGATGACAAAAGTACATTGAATTTTCTATCAGTGCTTTGTATAGCAGGGTTCAAATAATGAATTAAAGGTTTTCTTGGACAATGTCTCACGACTGAAGGAATTCTAGAGTGTCAAGGTTATTTTGCCATTTTTCACAGAAAAGTTTTTTGTTGTTGTTGTTTAGCCTTCTCTGTAACAGTGTCTTTCTAGATTAGTAGGTCTTTCTTTCTGTTGTCTTCATTACATTATTTCCCCCCATTTCTGTTTCTCCCTATTCAAAATTTTCAAAATGATTTTGGTTATTTTTAAATGTATTTTCTTGACAACACATTTTTCCCACATGAAATCATATCAGTATTTTTTAGTGTTTTCTTTCTACGTATAGTTTCTTCATAAAACAGAAGTTTTACTTCTTATTACATATCTGTTCTTAATCGAGATAAATGGACAGACAGGTACATATGTGTGGATCTGGAAGAATTTCCTTACTGGAGACGGCAGTATCTATCAATAACTGCTTTCTTTGGCTAGCTAATAAGCTGTAAGAAATATGGTAAATGCTGACCAAAAACATGTGCATTTGATCTATTATGAAACTTAGTAATGATATACATTAGCAAAAAAAAAAAAAACACCTCTGAAATTCTTCCTTCAGTGGGTAAGCAATGGACTAAATTCTGTGAGTGATGCTGAGGAAGTCATCATTTTGCCACTAGATTACATTGTTCTGATTAGAAAACAGCTCATTCCTGAATATACACCCATCATACTTTGATGAATACTGGCACTTGAAATTGGACAATTCTTCTTATTACTTTTTTCTAACTCATGCACATTTTCCCATTGGACTTCACACAAAATAAATGATAATTTTCCCTTCTAATCTCTACTACATCATCAGGATTTTGAGATGGGGAATCTGTTTTCTGTAACAAATGGCAAAGTGCCAAACTCTAGTGGCATTTTAAATGAAATAGGCATCAAAGCAAACTCAATTTGCCTTCCCTGAAATTTCCCCTCTGTTTTATCTTGTCTTCTAGAATGACTTTACTTTTATTAACTCCTATTTTGTCTAAGAAAGAAGTATTTTTCTGAAAGCATGTCTGCAATAGTTTTCACAATTGGACACATGGAAAAGCCCAACAGAACATACAGATATAGAAATTAATCCAAGTACTTTGGCTACCAACTATTCTTTTTTAAAGTCATATAAGATGTGGACTGTCTAGTAACATTCCCAGGAAGTCCCAACTCCCACAAGACCAGATCACAGCCAAACAAGAAAGCTGAAATTGCTATACCACAATCTATATTAATTTGCACGAAAAGTTTTTCCACCTTTCACAAACAATCCAACAGAAACAAGCTCTGAAGCATCTTCTCAGGATAGTTAGGTATTAAAAAGGCAGTAGTAAAGAATGACAAATTTGAGGGCCCTTTACAGGACTCTGGTTGTAGATACTTTTTGAAGAAGGCGTCACCAGCTCAACGCTCGTGCTCTGTGAAATGCTGATGCAATATAGCATGATGCTGCCAACTGCAGGACATTTCTTCATTTTCATCCCACCTTCATGGTTTCAGGGACTTAATCAAAGAAAAGAAAGGGGTTGTTTAGAGATGCTTTTAGATCACATGTTGAAGGAGAGTGATATGGCAGAAGATACAAATACTTAATGACATTTTTTTCTTACACTCATACACTCATTAGGGAGTTTATTGACATTGTTTTTTCAGTTCCACCAAATGAGAAGGAGTTTAGGAACTTCCTTGCATTCAGAAAAGGTCTTGCCATAGTGGTATAATGACGTTTTCGTCCTACCCAAGAAAAGGGACTTCAAAACTAATGCAGCTAGTAGTTGTGGATGAACATCTAATACCTATTTATCAGAGATAAGAGTAACTGTGAATTGTGCATAGCATTCAAAAAGCAGTGGGGTTTAGAAGGGGCACGGGATCTTTAAGCATATAATTGCTTATAAAAGTAATAAGCTTTTTTTCTATTGCCATATTCCCTCTAAAGAACACAAAATCTGTCCAGATATTGATTCGTTATAAATACCAAGGGATGAAGTGTTGAACACTTTTAAGTAATTCCTGTGCAGGGACTATTGACCCTCTGTGTTCTTTACTCTAGTTAATAGAATTAAACCACAGGAAAACTCAAATAATCTGGAGGAATTATAAAAGGTTAAGTGGAGCATATTAATAAGCACTGAATATTTTCTTTTTTTCAGTAGTTTTAATAACCATAAGTTTAATTTAGCTACTTTATCCAAGAAATCAATTTTGATACATTCAGAATGAAATATTAGGGATGTAAAACACAGTCCTGAAGAAAAACATGACGAAGGAACAAACAAGATCTGACAAAGATACATATTTAACAACTCATCGTTAAAAATTGCAAGCTAATTATTCCTGAGAAGAGTATTTCTCTTTCTCAAGGGTTTAAAGAAGACTTAGTTTGCATCCTAAATATGAGTTGAAATATAAGTTTATATATTCTGTGGGAACAAAGGATTCCAATGCCCATTTTCATCTTCATGCTAGTACGCTGTTATGCCTCAAATATGTTACTAAAGTAATTATGCTTCCACTTGGTGTGTTCTTTCAAAGGAAAAATAAATTGAAGTTATAGGAGTTTATTAGGAAGCTGCTCTGGACAAGGCATTCCCCTTAGATCACATTGATATACACTCTTATTAACCTTAGTCTCAACAAGGTTTATTTAAATTTTATCCAACAGCACAAAGATGTACTCTATAAAAAGTATCAAATAAAATAAGACTGTATTCATTAGAAAGCAAACTTTGCTTTTTGTTTTATACCTAGTGGGAACGGATTAATAATACTGTCTTAATGTTCACATAGTTGTACTAAAACTGCCAGGTACTACTTGTCCTTTATTGACACCCTTTTTTTCTTTACTCTCTCTAATTCATTGCAATTGATAGTTAACCTTTGTGAGTTACTATACATGAACTTCTTTTGTCTCAAAGATCGCTATGGAGTGCATGGACATGCGGAGGCATCTCTGCCTACATGGGGGTGTCAGGAACAAGGAAGGTAAGGGAAATGTCTTGACAATAATCACCTTTCAAGCTACACCCAAGATGCAGTGTCTCAGCCCTCTGTGGAGGCCCCAGCTTCTTTGATGTGAATAAGCCTGCACTGGTCTGTAGCACCTGTGTCAGACATGCCATTACTATGAACAACCCTAGGAGATCCAGAGAGTGTATATATATGTATGCAAATATATATGGAGTCTGCAAAAATAGTGTGTGCATGCTTTTCCCTTTTTGTGTTTTCCTTCTGCCTATGATGGACTGAGAAAGAGAACCCACCTCCGTCCCCCCCATCCCCACTGCCAACAAGACTCATGATATACTGTGACCCTGCAGTGGTAACTATCTCTGCATTCGTTTAACAAATCCTTGTTTTTTTACCTTTTTACTATTGCTCCAGTGCCTTTACTTGGATAGGAGAAAGACTTTTTTATTATTTATTTTTTGCATAATCATGTGGTAGAATCTTAAAGAATTGCAGGGGTTAGAAGGGACCTCAAAAGATCTTCGAGTACAACCATTCTGTTAAAAAAGGGCAAATATCCTACAGTAGGTCACACAAACCATTTGAGTTAGGAGGAATCTTTACTCCAGCTCCCTGCAACAATCTGGGAGGCCTACAGCTAGGTAAGGTTGCTCAGAGCCCCCATCTAGACTGACCTCAATTATCCCCAGGAACAGGTGCAGAGGAACAGTTATGTCATGTCCCTAATTGATGTTTGAGTACTTGGTGAAGGGGATGGCTGGCTCAGGAAACACAGGTGCTATTAATTCAACTGTGTTTCCCACCTGAATGATAACGGTAGACCCTGGATCCCTTGACTTATTTAAGGGCTAGCTTCTAAAAGGAGAGCATCTTTTGCGAGAAGATTTTTTCCTGGGAAGTAGCATATATTAGTAATTTCTATTAGCATATAGTAGCTTCTATAGCTAGAAGACCCTTACAATCGCTCAGGTGGGTTATCTATTTTTTATGTATAATATTGGCATTTCTAAGAACACTTCACCTAATACCACAAGAAGCTTGTCAGAGGCTGTTCCACTTCTTCCAAGGACTAGCAACAGGGCATCCACCACCCTACTGGGAAACTTCCTTCAGTGCTTCAGTACTTTTACTGTAGAAAGCTTTTCTTTTTTTTTTCTTTTTTCTTGTTGTTTGTCTGTTTGTTTCCAGATTTGTGCTCTATCTTTATGTGCCCTGGCTTGCACTGATATCAGGAGTTGCCATGATCTACGATCTTGTACTTGGCTTTGTCCAACCTCATGATGTTCTCCTGAGTCCACTAATGAATATCTAAGTTTCTCTGGATGGAGTAGTGATCCTCAGGTGTATCAACCATACCGCACATCTTGAAGTCATTTACAAATTTGCTAGGGGCACTCTCGATTCCACTGGCTATGTCACTGATGAAGAAGATATAAACAGAATCTGACCCAATACTGACTCCTTAGGGTATCCACTCATTACCAAGCTACATCCAGACACTGAGCCTTTGACTGTCACTCTCTGGTTAGATTTCATTGAAGTTTTGCTTTCTTTACAATGTGACATTAGTCCACTTTCAATGTTGTTAGCATGGTTTTTTAATAATGCCTTCAGCAAGGATATATTGTATGATTAGATGCATTTGACTGTCAGTTTTTAAATTGTTTATGTATACATCTATTAATTTATTTACATGAAAAATGCTTTTGAGAACGCTGTTGAATCTGAAGGAGCAACGAGTTTAGCTAGTCGTGTTCTTTTGATGAAGTGACTATGATTACCACTTTCTAAACTATGCATTTAACAATTCCTTATTTCTACAGGTTCTGTATCCTACCCCTGTAGGCTCTTGGTGTTATTATTATTAACCGCAGGAAAAAGACCTACCTCCGTTTGGCTATTTGCGTAACTTACAAACTGATAGCTATTTGTTTGACCCTTGGCTATTAAGGCATCTCTACTGAATTTCTTTCCTGACAATGATTGGGTGTCTGTACTCATTCTTACTAATGTAAATGTCAAAATCCTCATTTGAGAAAGTAATAGATTTTGGCTAATAACAGTCCTCAGTTCTCAGCCTGAGAAGATGTTACATGTACTTAATTCAATACAAGGAGAACATAAAGTTCATTAGAAATCTCTGTCTTAGGATTTTGAATTGAAAAACCAAATGTTGAGAAAATAATTTACACGAGGTTTTAAACCACCCAAGAAATATGTCATCAATGAACAGCTACTAAGATCTGAAACAAGATGAGCACATCATTGTTTCATCTCTGCTGTCAACATCATTTTAAGCACACTCAAATTATACATACTAAATTATTCTGGTATGTTTTTCAGATATCTTTGAAAACAAGTTAATCAAGTTTTGGACAGTCTTAAAGTCGACAAACACAGCATATCTTTCACAATGGTATATTGCAAGGCTCATTGATTAACTCTCTTCCTCTGAATGCTTGTGGCTCATCTTTCTGCTTGGTTAAATCAATTATGCAGGTAGGTCACTTCATATGTGTGAGTATTGCACGCAGCAGAAATACTTAAGCTATCGAGAAGCAACAGTATCAATACACTCTACATTTTATAAACACAATGCAATAGATATAGTAAGACTAACAAATTAATGGTCTGACAGAGCAGGCTTCTTCACTTCAGTGTTATCCAAACAAATTATGTTAGTGATAATTGACTGGAGTATCACTATTTCCCCTTGGGAGATTATTTTTATACTTAACTGACATCAATTGCTTTTATCCCTCACATTAAATCCAAATTTTCCTCCTTTTAACTATGTACAATTTCTGAGATTTGAGTCTTGAAAAGAACTTCCATCTGTGCCTTTTCACACTCTTGATAAATGTTTACTGAATATTTTGTAATACTGTTCACATATTTCTTATTTTCTGCTTGGTTAAAATATATGAAAATTCTTCCTGTTAATGTTATTAATATTGCAGATTTTTTTTTTTCATTGCAGTGGGGAGGACATGGTTTTTTGTGTCTGCATTGTTTTCAATTGGGTAAATAAATCATGTATTTTCCCATAATGTTCTCATCAACAACTACATTTTTCCATAGTTCTCCAATAGAAGCAAGAATTTCTTGTTTTGTATGCATTCATCATTTTTCTTTAAAATATTAGCTAATTACTCCTTTCATAAACTTTATTTTCCTCTTTACACTTCAACTGTTCAAGTTAAAGTCCTTTCTACTGCCATTGTTGACTAGATCTTTTGTGGTAAAGCAATTTTTTGTTCCTCCATGCTCCATGTTTCTTGACATACTGTTACTTATTACTTTTACTTCTATTACTGTTACTACTATTACTGTTACTTCTTCCCTTCTTCTTGCACCTGCTTTTTCCATGTAGGGCTATCGGTAAAGGGCATAAAATCCTGTTTAAATAAACAAAAAAGCAAAAATAAACTTGTGTGTAAAACTTAAAGCTCATTAAACTGGGTTTGAACTTGTAAGCACGCTATCTTGTAAGGCATTGAGTTGGAAGGGTCCTCAAAAATCACCAGGCTCCAAACCCTCTGCTGCAGGCAAGGTTGCCACCCATTAGATCAAGCTGCCCAGGGCCCCACCCAACCTAACCTTAACATCGAGGCAAAGCATCTGCAACCTATCTGGGCAACCTATTCCACTGCCTCATCACTCTCCCAGTGAAAAACTTCCTTCTGACATTCCCACTGTTAGTTTAAAACCATATTGCCTTGTCCTATCACTATCTACCTGTGTAAGAAGTTGATTTCTCTCCTGTTTGTAATCTCCTTTAAAATACTGTAAGGCCCTAATGAGGTCTCTGTGGAGCCTTTTTTTCTCCCGACTGATTGATTCAAGCTATGTCTCACTGATACTTCATTCTCTACAGCAGATAAGGACAGGATACAGATAGTTAGAAATTAGTAGACACCTTGTTGAGTAAATTTTTTCTACAACACAAGATCATCCAGTCTTAGCAGCAATGTCTTGTATATCCAGATAGATATTGTGTTGTGTTTACAGGGCTAACACAGCCCGGAGCCTGCTTAATGTGGGTCTGCAATTGACAGTGCAGATAGGTTACAGGTGTTGCCAAATAAATTTACAGCTGTGTGGACTTGAACTATAATTGCAACTGACAAGTAAAATTTTGCTGTGTAGTCTAAACTATGTAACTTCTTGGAGCAGATAATCCTTACTTGCTTATTATCTGAAAAATTGATTTATCACTAGCCTGTGAACCAACTCCTTTACATACCAATATTTGCACAGGCGAATATGTTTATGCATTTGTGTAGCAAACAGCCATTTGAAGTATCAACACACTGCCTCTCTAAATTATGTCCTGATGGGAAAGAAGGAATTTGATGGATACAGTTTCCTCACAGTCTATTTATTGTATTGTTTCCCTCTTAGAAACCAGGGGCACTGAAAGTCTTTTGGTATCTATAGCTAGATAATCAGCCTGTCTACATAAAGAATGCAGAGCCCAGATTTCCATCTGTTTTAAAAGCAAAAGCAGAGAGCTGCCAACACAAGGGACATCACTGTTGTTTTAGGCATTTCAGGGCACTTATTATCTCTGGCTTATGTTTGAATGAGGGATATTTCTGAATCCTGCAGCAAACATAGAGATTTTTTTTTTCTCACTACTTAACTGTCCAACATCATGGATGATAGATACTTACTCCTTAGACTGAGGTACATACTGGCCTAAGTAAAATGTACTTTATCAAATCATGGTGTGCTACCACTGTCCTTGGCTTCAGCAATGAAAACTTGACAATTCCTACCTACTATCATTAATTTGCGTTCTACCATTTTAGTTTCCATGTTGTGCAACTATTCCTCATTACACAGGTCTTAATGTTTATCTTCTCAGATTATTTTTTATCCTTGTTACTGTAATGAGCATTGTCAATGTAAATGAGCATTAATATGTGTGGAGATCTTAAGATCTGGTTTTAAGCAGTTGAATGTACTCCATGCAGACATAATAAGCTTGAAAAGAGTACCTAATGATACTATCGCTGGAATAGTGACTAATAATTGGAGCAACTGTTTGCCTTGAAAGCAGTACTCACAAGGAAGGAGAGAATGAATTGATGTTATTGTCTTTATCAAACTGGAACTTGAAGGGGAAATGGTTTCAAGCTTACATAGGGTAGATTCAGGTTAGATATAGGGAAAAAGTCTTTTACGCTGAGGATGGTGTGACACTGGAACAAGTTGCACAGAGATGTGGTGGACGCCCTGTCCCTGGAGACTTTGAAGGTGAGTCTTGATAAGACCCTGGGCAACCTGATGTAGCTGTGGTGTCCCTGTTTATGGCAGGGGAGTTGGACTAGATGGCCTTCAGAGGTCTCTTCCAACTCTAAGGATTCTAGGAACTTCAGGAACAAATTTTCTATAAATATGCACATAGAAGGATTCCGGAAAGCATTTGACAATTGTTAACGTTAATTAAAAAGACTGGTGAAATTAATTATGTAAATCTGTTTTTCACTGCTCAAAGTATTAAAATGTTCATTTTTTTTTTCTCCAATTAGTTAGAAGTAATAGGCATAATGTGAAAATAAGCAAAATACTGCAACTTTTGATGTACATAAAAATATTCTTTTTGGTCTTAAAAAATGAAACTGATTTGATTGTGGGATTTATTAGCATCCTTTAGAAAGAAATGTTAATGAGACTACGCTTGCTTGAACTTCTCCACGAAGAGTTGGTTTCGTCTGTGTTGAAAGAGACAGATTAAGAAGGTTCTGTTCTGCCCTTGGTGTGTGCACAGACTTTAACTTCAATTAGTGTCATTAATCAAAAGGAGAATCAGATCCCAAGCCTACTGTAATTTTCTGTTGCTGTCTCATCAGATATCCCATGCACTGAGAAAAGGCACACCCAAATGCTGACAATGACATATTGCCTTGATGTTAGCTCAGTCACATGCCATATGCTTGAGCTGAGAGATAGCTGACAACTCTAACAGGACATCAATTATTGTCATCCGGCTACATACCGGAACACACATGGGTTAACTCCAGTTTCTCTGTCATACCACTACATGAACTCATTAAATCCTCTATATTTAAAGTGCTTCTCTAGAAATTTTGATTAATCTAACTGTAGCTGACACCAAAGATCAGGTCAGGCTACAGTAGAGCTTGCAAGGGCTGTCACCTGCAGAACCAGCTTGAAAACCAATTCCCAGACCATTTCTTCTGTAACTAACACCTCTTCAATTTAAGTAGGAATTAAAATATGTATGTTTTCACTCCTTAAACGGAAATGAAAAACAAATGATCCAAGAAGTAATTGCTGCATAAGGATCCATTTTTAGTATTCTATTAAGTTTTCTTCTGAGAAGATCTCAGACTCCAGCCCACATGAAACAAACAGATTATTGCAGTAAGAGGATAACCTGAAGCTGGTGCTGCTGATTGCTCCCCTAGTTGGTACTGACAGGTTGAAATTGTGCAAAACCACTTCCAAAGTTTCTTATGCATGAAGATGGATGCTTTAAGACCTCTACTATGATTACTTGATTGTTACTTGTCTTTTTGGAATAAGTTTTTATCATTATTTGAGGTTTAGAATTAGAGTTAAAAAGAATTTTATACCTCATCTCTACAAGAAAATTGGTTTCACTGTTGCCTGTTTACCTAATGCTTATGATTATTCTTAAATGCATTTCAGTTCTGTTTTCCACAAATTCATATATTATATCATACTGTCATGGTTTTACGATTTTTTTGTGATTGATTGGTATTCTGCATCATAACATCATGCAGTGCACTGGGAATTAATAAGTTAATGTTCCAGGTCCTTGGGTCATGGGTAGTTCCGGGTACCTGGTTCTCAGAAAAGAACTACATACCTCAGAGGACTTTCTGTTGTTCTGTTTCTGTTTTCTGTTCAGAAGGAAAGAAAAAAACTGTTTACAGATTATGAAACATCCTCTCTTTTGCTGTTCTGCTCATCCCAGATGGACATCTCACCTACAGCATTAGGGTAAGGCCTTCAATTTTCGGACACTCTCGTTTTATTTGATTTATTATCTTCGGTTGCACTATATTGCATTATCTTGCATTCCAATATCTATTTAGTACATTATCTTTTCTCCTCAGATCATTATTGCTGTTTTGTTTTTAGCCCCATCTGTGAACCGTTTTCCCTTTTTCCCTTTTTCTGGGGCATGGGAGAATCAGTCCCATTGTCCCATTAGTCACAGAACCGGGCCGAACCAGACCATAAACTGCAGATGAATATTCTTTCCAACAATCAGGACCTTCAATACGTGTTGTTCTGCTTAAGTAAAAATCTCGGCACCTAAAGGGTTGCTGAAAACCATATAGAAAAAAGATTCTTTTTCTATTTGTAACGGGAAAAGTATTTAATTCCTGATGTACCTTAAACTTTCTAGATCATTTTTTAGTAATATAGATGTTAAAAACTTTAAAAATATCTTGGTGTGTCAAATACAAATGCAACTATTTTTGCAAAATATTTGTATTCATAGAGATTTTTACCTTTTCCTACACAGTGAGTAAAATATTGGGGTTAATAGGAAACATCAAGGAACTTGTTTAGCGAATGTATGAAATACGTATCTAATTTTAATTCTAAATTTCAAAAGCAGTTAAAGGTACAAGTCCAAATGTATTATAAACAGTACTTGTGAATCTGGTTACAGAAAGTTCTATTCAGCATCTATTCCCATTTTTTAAATGGAAATTTTTTAGAAGTACATCTAGCATACATATTACAAAATATGCAAAAAAGTTACAGGACACAAGTGAAACTGGTAACTGTTGCCTTCATAAGGTGTGAAATCCTCTTCACATTCTAATTGTGGGCTGGATTAAGAACACTGTGCATTTGCTACGGACTAAAGAGCAGTTATTGTAAGTGAAGGCAATTACTGTATAGCAGCTGAGGCTTGGTAACATATGGCTCTGAAGCAACTTCTCTGTGTAGCTGAGCCTGAAGAGATATTGAAAATCCATGTGGTGTAGGCTCCTTAACAGTTTTGAAACTAGGATTAAGTTGCCTGGTAAGAAATAAGTGCTTTTGAAATTTGTAACTTTCAGTAATATTGATGTTTGCTATTTTTTTTTCTTTCTTTTTCCCTTTTTCTTTCTCCAGCTTGCAGAAAATTATTTTCAAAGGTGTTCTATGGCATCTCTATAGAATTTTTATTGGTGCTGAAGTTCTGCCTGGTTTTGTTTTTACATGAAATTGAACTGGAAATATATTTGTTAAAAACAATACAAATATACATTAAATTTTGATTTGAGTGTAGACGGTGTTCTAGTAATCTAGTCAGCATGTTAAGAGTTCAAAGGAGGGGGAAAAAGAAAAGGAAAAAAAAAAAGACATGCTTTGGTTTGATCTCTACTTCAACAATGAAAACTAAGCATGACTTCTGTATTTCAAATGGAATATTTCTTTTTTCATGTTTCATAAGTCCTGGTGATATAAGATCTGGATTTTGTTTCTATCTACTTAATTCATATTTTAATATGTATTTTTAAATGTTGCTCAGATAAATCTGTATTACTGTGTTACTAGAAGCATAAGCATGCTAGTATAATATTCTCAGGATGACTGAGTTACTAAAGAAAAGATTTCATTATTTATTTCAATAGTCTTTATTTCATCACACACTTTAAAATACAGTGAGTTTGAACTGAAAAGAACAAGCCTGCAGCTCACTATAAAATTGGGATAATTTATGTGATCGTATCTACCATCTCAGCCATTTCTGAAGAAGACACCAAGTCCTCATGTTGTGGACAGAAGTTCTAAGGTGCGTGACGTAACTTCTACTACCTATCTCAGAAATCTCTGGCCAATTGCCAACTGAGCAGACACAGTGTAATGATGAGTACAGCTCAGATTTTGTAACAGAGGTCTACAAGTCTTAGTCAAGTACATCACTGGGGAGCAAAGGTAACAAAGGCATATGAAAGCCATGATCGAACGTGGCACAGGAATTCTTCAAAGACTGACCTCTTTAGAGCAGATAACGTGTACTCCTGCACAACAAATATTAGCACACAAAATTCAAGAGTTATCCTGGAATCTCCAAAATGCGTATATTATAGTAAATCATGTTCTGTTCTCCCATGCAGACCTCCCACCGCTTTGACGTAATTACCCTGGGAATCCAAGCTGGCTTTCACCAACTCAGGACAGGAAAAATGATTTTTGATTGCTTTTTATTTTTCCCAACAAAAGAGGTAAGATGGTAAGAATTAGTAAAATAGACTAGCATTCCCTTATTAAAATTCAGCGATGATTTTGAAAGCTAGACATGGAAGAACAAACAATTGACTACTTGGTGACTAGTATTTTTAAGTGTCATGCTTGCAGCACAGTACAGAGAACTAGACATTTTCATGAAAGAATAGAAGCAATGAATAATTTTAAAACCAAAGCAAGTGGATTCAGACATGACCTGATGAATGGAAAAGGTTATCATCTTACACGTTATTGGTGCTATGGCACCTGAACACTAATTCCTCACTAACTCCTGCTTGCATGCACTGTGTGGAAACATAGTGTAATCAAGCAGAAAACGTGCAAAGACTTTTGAAACCTCACCAGAATACATCCATTCAGCAAGCCGATAAAATCATCCACATTTCAGGTCACTTTGTCCTGGTTTCATACCTACCTTCACTACACAAGCTACAAATACCCCTAAAAGTCCAATATGTCAAAAAGGTCCACCATCACTGCAGCAATCGGCAAAATGTGAGCTTCATAGTTTACAGTGCATGAGTGAGTACTAAGAAAACTATTTGTTCACCCATGCAAAGTTACTGACCTGCATAAAAGCCTAAGGAGACCTATATTCAATAGTGTTAAGAACTCGTGAATAGCAGCTTAACTGCAGAACTTTAAGAAATAATCTGTAGATATTCTTATGTGTTTTAACGCATATACTTTTAATATATTGCTAGAATAGATGGATTCTATGCTTTATCTTTCAAATCCTGATTTCATAATAGTACGTAGCTCAACTGAGGTTTGATAAAATATAACAGTGTTAATACAATATAAAGAGATTTTGTGTAACTGATTTTTATTTATTTACTTAAATATATTCTAGGCATCAATTATTAAACAGGAAAACTTAGCAAGAGTCTACATGTAAAATGATTAGAGCATATACCACTAATTAGTCTAATAGCACTCACTGTTAAATATTTATAAACATTATGAAGGTTAAACCACTAACAGCAATATGATTGAGATTCACCATATTCACAGTCTACAGATGACAAACATTTTTTACCAATACTATGAACTTCAGGGGTGTTGACAGAAATAAAGAAGGAAAGAGGAGGGCAAATAGATGATTAGAAAGGTTCAAAATTTGCTTTGTTTTGTGGCATCATCTACATCTTCATATAGTCAGCAAGTCATTTAAAAAATATCTCTAAGGTAAGGCACCTTGTAAAGAAGAAAAGGTCTATAGAATCATAGAATGGTTTAGGTTGGAAGGGACCTTAAAAGACCATCTAGTTCCATCCCCCGTGCTGTGGCAGGACTGCCCATCACTAGATCAGGTTGATCAGGGGCCCAGGCACCCAGTCCCTGAGCATCTCTAGGAGTGAAGCATCCTCTGGACTACCTGTTCTTCTGCCTCATCACCCTGAGTAAGAAGTTTTCTCCTAAAATCTAACCTAAATTTTCCCTCTTTTATTTTGAAACCATTCCCTCCTCTCTTGTCATTATCTACTTGTGTAACAGGTCAGCCTATCTCCTGTTCATAGGCTCCCTTTAGGTACTGGGAGGCTGCAATAAGGTGTTCCTGGAGCCTTCTCCAGGCTGAATAGGCCCTCACTCAGCCTTTCTTCACTGGTGAAGTGCTTCAGCCCTCGAATCAAGTATAATCAGGTAAAAGGATCAAGACTGAGTACTATTTTAGCTTCATGTACTTGGAATCACTCTCAGTATCTGTGTATAATTTAGTGTTTTGATCTACTTAAACTAGTACTGGCAAATTTTAAATCAGCCACATAACTTTTTAAGAGTTGTTCTTTTGCTACATTTTGCCTACAGTATTTTGTTGGAAAAGCTTAGTGTCCCTTCAAAAATTCTCCATGATCAGTGATATTTCAAAGAAATCCACTAAGTTTTGCCTCTTCAAGTGTTACTTTTGTTCAACACATTAAAAATACGCAATTCCACATGTTCATTATCTTCTTCAGTTTGGTAGGGAGACTGTCAGCCTTGATAATTATATTAAATCAGAGACTTTCATTTTTTTCTAACATGTTTTCTAACCTTTCTGATCATAATCTACAGAAGTTTTCTCTAAACTTTCACTTGGCCTTCAAACAGCTTTATTTTAAAAAAAAAAAAAAAGAATTGCTCTTTTTTTTCATCAAACTTCGTAGTGCACAGGTAATAAGTATGTTTTTATTATTCCAGCGTTGCTTTCCATCCCTTATGGATTCAGTTTTCACTATGTATTATATTCTGCAGAGCTATTATCCTCTTCACCTCCTCGATTCATCCTTCTGTTCAGCCTCTTTTGCTTTTAAGTCCCTTCTCCCTACTGTGACCTTTCCCAGTACTTTGAAATCCCCAGTTTGTCTGTCCTTCAAGTCACACTACTACCCATCAAAATAGTTCTGCTGACCGAAATCTGGACCTCCGTTTGAAGACTTTGTCCTAAACTGCTTTCCAATTGTAGTCTAATTGGAGACAACCCAGAAAGAAAAAAAATCAACTACATTTTTATCTGAGAACCTACCAAACCAGGGAAAGAAAAGCCATTCTGTTCTGACCACAGAATGCTTCCAAAGAAGAGTTTCATTAGTCGTAAGGGAAAAGTGCTGAATTTTGTTGGAAAAGGAACTGGTAAGAGAACAAATGAGGATACCAAGAAATTTACTTAAAATACATCTATTTTATCTACATCCATTTACTATTTCCACACAATCTAATGTGAAAATTTTCAACTACATCTATAAAATCTATTCATAAGCTTCCTTGTGAAGTGAGGTAATACATTTTAGCTAACATAAAGTTTACCATTTTAGCTCTACTATCATCTACATGCACATTAAGCATGTTTGAGCTTTAAACTTGGATTCTATTGGATAATTATAGATGTAGTAAAGTAATAAGCTTAAATACATGTATTTTAGGGGTTATGCCACTTTGCTGAAACACAAACTTCATGTTCAACTTATATTCATAAAAAGTTCAAAAATGAGCAAACTTTCTTAAAGGCTATCTACCGTATTTTATCACTACTCTAATATTCATTACTTGGTTATCAGGTTGAGCTGTGAAGGTATGCACATCAAATAATTAACAAGGTTATGTGCTTTATCTCCAGTATGGTTCATACATCCTCCCATTTTTTTCCCAAAAGCATATACATAAATCATATTTGGAATATACAAAATCCCACTGATGATTTTGTTTTGATCGAATCTTCTTCTTTGCCATCTTTTATGGTACGAATCTGATCTAGAATCAAATGAACAAAGCAGAAGACATCAGGAAATAGAAAAATCAATTTTAAATGGACTGGAAGTTTTTGGAGAATACAAAACATTGGTCTATTATAAACCTAAGCAAAAATCCCATTCAATAACTGCTCTACTTCTTGTCTATTTCTTTAGTCGTTGATTTTTACATGAAAAGTTAATTTTTCTAATGTGTACTAGTAGTCCAAATGGCAACATTTTCCAAATGAATATGAGAACTGAACTGAATTTTCTTTGCTAGCCTTCAATTTTTTGACTTATCCTTGCTAGTTTTAATCATGTTCCTTCAAATCCTTTTCAGTGCTTCTTACAAACTTTTTTTTTTTTTTTGGTAATTAATAGTTACGTGCATGCTTTTGTGACTCTCACACATTTTTAGACACTCACTTAGTATTTCTAGAAGGCTGCAGTCCAGTGGCACATAATCTGGCAAAAGATGGAAATAGACTGTTGAACTTAATGAAAGTTAGAACATTTAAAGTTTAATCATTAGGTCTGGGGACTTAGTTAATACAAGGAACACACTAAATCCAACACTAAATAAGCTCTTTCTTATATCCTTAAGGATTTGTTTTTAGGATATCATTAAAAGGAAAAATAAAATATTGATGACTTTTTACCATGATCTTAAATCACAGTTATTTTCAAGTATTTTTACGTATTAATTGACATGAGTGTCGTGTCATAACTTATTTAAGCAGTTAAATGTTGAGATAGGATGAGCCTTCATACAAATGGTTCTAACTTCTAAGAGGTTCTATCTGTCCCCTTTGTTAGCAAAGATGAAATTTCTGTTCATAAGGAATATGATTTCAATAGCATTCAGTGATAATCCAGGTAAAAAAGACAGCTATTCAAGTTGTTCTATTGAAGTTCATTGAAGGATTCTAACACAGTTAATTCCTTTCTAGTGAAGAAATAACGAGGAAAATGCAAGCCTACAAAAAGAAAGTTTTAATGGCAGTATATGGACTTTTTTACCTATCAATATTTTATAGGCTGAATCATTTATGACAGTACAGTTAATATATTTTCCAAATGAAAAGGAATCGTATCATTTTGAAAGTTTCAAGTTTTACAATATAGTTCTCTGTTGCTAATAAAATCAAAATTAATATAACAAGATACACATTTGTTTAAATCAAGTATCATTGAAGGAAACAATATATGATATTCAGGAACAGGCGTCCCTCAAATCTATCTTGGTATCTTGGTTGCATGTTGTACATGTTTTGTGAAGTTTTAAATCATATTTGCTTTTTTCACCTTCTTAGTGCACATGTAAGGAAATACTCCACTTGGTCTGCAATAAACAAGGGCATCTCATCTCCTTTCTTTCTGAGTGATTCAAGACAGCAAAATGCAGTTGTTTAAAACTCCCCCTTTCTAAGGATGATGAAACAAAACATAGCCCATGATCTCTATCCCATCATATCATTTGATTGTCTAGTACCTAATGTATCACCTCTGTTGAGATTGTTCAGAGCAATAGGACAGGAAAGGCTGACACCAAAGATTTGTTATAAAACTACTACTGCAGTCTGATCTCCACAGCTGAGCTCAGTAGACACAAAAATTTTGGAGGATGTGTACATCAAGATTTAGTATAAACTGGTAATAACACATTGAGTTTACCCTATCCTTGCTTCCTATCCTCCACGATTTTGGAGGATATCCCTATACCCTATCCTCCACTGTTATGAACAATCAAGGTTTAGGTAACATATAGAATGTTGTTGCAAGAAAGCATATGAACGCTCGAAGGTTATTTATTCATTCTGACATATACGGAAATATTCCTTTTTCCCAAGTACAGAAACAATGAAATTCAGGAAAACACTTGGGTACCTAAATTAAAGCTAAATAAAAAGATTGAGAGTAGACCCTGAAGACCACACCCAAATTTTCTCAAACATTTTCTTTAGATCTCTGTGGATGACAACATAACAGACTTACTGAGGTAACACACGGTACTATTTTTCATGAAGAGTCTAATAGATTTAGGAGAAAACAACATCTATATAAAGAGTTCATAGAACTAATGGCAGAATTCCTAATAGTGCATTTAAATTACTGTGTTTTGTAGAGGAAGATAAAAGCAGAAAAATGAAAGTAATCTTCATCTCTTTGAGAGGTCCTTCAGTATCTCACCAAGAAAAAAAACAAAAACAACAGGTTTTATAAAGAAGTGAAACATATAAATCAATGTAAACACTTTAACAACCAACATAAATAACTGCAAGATACTATCAATAAAGTCAGAAAGTATAATTGAACTCTAGCCTATCTCTTAATACGAATCTCACTGCAGTCTTCTAAACCAAGCCTGTTACTTCTAGCCCAGAGAACAAATTTTTACGTTCAGTATTTAGAAGATATGACTAACAAAATTTTGCAGCGAAAGAAAGAAACATTCTGAAAAGAAATGGGAAATTTAAGATGAAAATGTTTACTGTTAGTTTTAAAGAATATCCCTTACACATACTGGTTACTTTATTCAGATTTATTATACAAAAATTGTTTGCTAGAGAAAATATAATCAGTTTGCTTGGTTTCTGATCCTAGTTTGTCTCTGATTCTCTGATGTATGTTGCATTGTTGCCTATAGAAAGTCAGTTTAATGTGTTTTCTTGAAGGCAGTAACCCTTGTTAGACGCAGTATTGACTTAGAGTCTTAGATTATAATAGTTACATATTCCAGTTTAGAACAGGAAAATGATTTTTGTGTTTATACTGATACCTACAAATAGTGAAAACATTAGTGTGTTTTTCTCTTCAGATGTAACATCTCTATATTTACAGCAAACAGATATTTCAGCTAGCAAAATCCTGATACCTGATCCTTCATAAATTTATCTCTGTTAGATGGCATTTTTCATTTTTTACATCTTCTCAATTATTTATGTTAAATTACATTAAGAAGAGATTTAGAATGAATAACAGTAAGGTTACCATGGAATGATCAGACATCTGCTGCTGTTTTCTCACTCGAAAGCATTTCTTACAGCCTCAACTTTTTAAAAATCTTGGTTCGTATTTGTACAAAGAAAAACAACTCAGAAGTGAAATAGCAGGGAGGATTTTAAACCCTAGAAAATACACATTGAGGCTGTGAATAAATTACTCTGAGATTACAGATCAATGAATTCAGAGCAAAAGGATTTTCCTTCATCCACTGTGGACTGTGACTGAGAATGTATGGTGGTCATAACTGTTAAAGTGGAGGAAAGTCAATCTAGACCTCATTATACTGCAAACTTTTCTCTTTTTCCTCTTGTCAGTGCGATTCTTCAAGCTTGAGTTTACATTCAGTGATTTTTCTCCTCCATCACCTACAGAATACGTAAATGATCATCCAATCTTAATGAGGTATAAAACTTGAGTTAAACTATTACTAGTATTTAGCTTCTTTTCTCAAGGAAAATGTAGATTTTCCTCCATGTAGCTATTCCAGTAATAAAATTGCATGTAATATAAGCATTTGAATGCATAACTGATAACGAGGAAAAGAGGAAGAGAATCTTAGGAGAATTCATGTAATACGATAATATTTTATTGGGAAATTTCTAAAAAAAATACTACATAAAATATATTGTCCACCTTCCTTTTCCCTTTCACACACTGGAAATAAAGCATTTTTCAGACTCCCTTTAGATGCAAATAACATTTGTATTGTACCAAAAAATACATGCCAACAGACAGTGAACATATAATTGCTTTGCAATGCAGAATATATTTTTCAAGATAATGCAGATTTTGTTGATTAATGGTAATTCTTCTCCCCAGAAAGGTGAATGAACTCATCCCTAGGCTGACTTCTTGCCCTCTTTGTCTCTTTTTATGCTTCTAATGGGAATTAGCTATACAAAACTGACATACCATGGAACCAGTACTATAACAATCACAGGTAACAATTTTTAGAAAAGCAAACAAATATACATACCTCTTCTTATACACATTAGAGCCTACATTTCATACCTGAAAACACATATTATATTGTAAAAACTGTTTTTTTTTCAACTTGAGTCTATGCTTGGTGATCTATCAACTATCAGTACTTGCCATCTAAATGTCAGAGGAAAAAGAAGCCTTTTTGATTTTTTTAATGAAGGTCATACTAGATCAGATGACATCTCAAGGCAGAAACTCTCCAAATAATGCTGGTGCACTTCCTCTGTGGCACTGTTGGCTTATGTTCATAACACTTTGTACTGCCTTTACAGGGTCAGTGCACCAGTGAATGTTCATTCATTCTCCAAATCTACTGGAATTCCCAGCATGGAAAAATACTAACCACTGAAACAAGATATTTGTGCACTCTTGGGCTTACTACCCTGTTGGATTTGGGTCATTAAATGTAAAAGAAGAAAAGCATTCACTGAGCTTAAGCCCATGAAATACACGCGTGAAGCAGAGAGCTCCCCTTACAGGCTGTATTGTGCAAGAATTGAATCCCAGATTTCTAACCCAAGAAGTTGCCTGCTGTTTGGAAAGCCACAGGTAAGCATCTCGTATAACATGCTATTACCTAGGTAGTAGCAATTCATTCACTCCCTCCTTTTCTCCACAAAAACAGTGTGCGATTCCTCAGCAGTAGAAAGCATAGAATGAAAGCTAAACCTAAGAAAAATCTTGCGTGTAACTATTATCAGAACTTAGTTATGATAGAAACATAAAAAATAAAATAAAATCAAAAGATCTCAGAACTTGTCTGTTAACAAAAAAAAAAAAAATAATTTCAAGACACTTTGGTTTCTAGAATGATGGGGATATAAAATAAATTTCTGTATGAAGCATTAGAAAAAAAAATGTTCATAGACTGCATAATTTAAAAGATTGTGCAATTAAGGAGCTGTGTAATTCTTCATAACATTATAACTGCAGATTCCATAAAACCCACAACCTAAATGGTACCATATAATTATTAAGCCAGCATTTATGGCTTTACTTACTACAGCACTGTTATTTCCAAACCATTATTAATAGAACCAATATTATGTGTGCATAGGTCAAAGCAGTAGTAAGCATTTGCACAGCATTCCTGCAGAATTAAAAAATGTATTTCAGATCCCATCATACTAATAAGTACCAGTTTTTGGAAAAAAGTATGAAAGGCAATAATCCGTCCTGGGAAACAAAGTTTTGGTGTTTGGGTTGTATGGGAACTGTTGAGTCACGGCCTGAATCTGTGACTGATCATCTGAGGCGAACAATGAGTCAGCCAGAAGAGCACAGGTGAAGGCAATTCACCTGTGTTGCCTGGCTCTACCCCTCTTAGACCTATTTAAGAGCTGACTACCAGTGGGGAAGGGTTTCTTCTGGAGATTGTCTCTGCTGGTGTTTTGTGAGCGAGCCCAGGATAGAGGTAAGCTTTCTATTTATTCTCTTTTTGTTATCATAGTCTGCTTTGCCTAACGCTCTTGTCTGTTTTGTGATTATAACATTCTAATATTCTTTGATTATACAGGGCAAACAAGGAAAAGTAACATCTGTAGTCTTGCTTGCTTGCTCCCTCTTGAAATTTTGTTTTGAAGTCTTAATGTAAGAGGGTAGATCATAGTTGTATTATAACATATTTCACTTGCTCTTTCATATTATCCACTATTTATATTTAACATTATCTGAAAAAACATAAATAAATAAAAGCAGTAATAGGCACTAAGAAGTTTCTTGTTAACTGTGAAAGTAAATCCTTCCAAGCAAAATTTATATCATGGGTTCTACTGTTTGTTAAAACATTTGTGTTGCAGTTTCCTAGACATCACAGATGGGTGCACATTTTAGTTGGGGTTAAAATTGTCAGGTCTCCATGTGTTCAGCAGAATCTGCTCAGCACGGCTAGTGTCTTGCTCCAATTTATAGGAGGGAGAGGAGGTTCTTTTGTTATCTACACATTCGGTGTGAGATTAAGAAGCAACGGTTCAAATGTTGGTCCAACCAGTTTATTACAAATCTTAATCAGGGAAATGGAGAAGGGCAGGGCGGACACTGTTATGAATTAGGGTAATAGGGAAGGGAAGGAGAGCGATAGAAAAGATAGAAAAGAAGAAGCAAGGAGTCTTCATAGGAAGCAAGAGGGACGTAGTCACCACCATGGATCCAGCGAGGTTTGTAGTTCCGTCTTTGATCTTCAGTAGTGGTGGGTCGTCAGGCAGAGTTGTTTTGTTGAGGACGACGACCATGATGATGATGGCCCTTTTTCAATGGTTTCAAAGTGGTTGAGTCAGCTGTTTTTGCAGTGACAGCTCAAATCCAAAGTGGTTGAGTCAGCTCTCCTTTGAGTGGCAGCTTCTGGCTCTGGGATCTCAGCAGGAAACTCCTTCGTTCTTATCTTCCGGGCCTTGCCAGCAGATAAGAGGGAGCAGGGAGGCACCAACTTGTATCTTGCCTTCGCAGGATACAATGGCATTGTCCCCCAGTCTTCCATAGCAAACAGGAGTTATTTGGTAACGGGCTAGATCTTTTGCCTGACAACAACAAGTTCTGAGCACTGTCTTCCGAAGGCAAACAGCTCCAAAGATGTAAAATTGTCCACACAGCGACGTTGATTGCCACACAACATCCATCACTTGCCTCCACAATAAAATACCTAAGGAAGCAAGCTTTGAGCCAAAAAAAGCAAAGAAGGATTCTCACAGCTGGGCAGATATCCCTTGTCTGTATGCTGCACCTACAGCTGAACGCTTGCTGCCCTGCCCACGGGCTCCCTGCGTCTGCTCACTTTTGCCAGGATCCTGAGCTTTTTTTTTTAGTGGTGATGGCTGTATTGCCACAGGGCTGTTTGTGTTGTGCCCTTAACAGTTAATTTACTCTTCCTTGCACACTTGCCTGAAATAGGGAACTGTAAAGAATAACAGCAAATCATAAGCTTAGCCTTGTTCCCATCAGCATTTAAGGCATAAAGTCTTGGTCTCCACAGCTAAACACATCATAAATTGGCTTGAAATGAGCAGTGAAGATGTTGCTCTCATCTGACTTCAGCTGTTCTTTTATGAATGTGATGCCACAAAAGGACTATTACTGTGTGAATACTTTTGGACATTTATGTACATAAAGAAAAAAAATTAAAGCAACTTTTAGCAAGCAGAAAATGACAGCACATACCAGCCTATCCTCACCAGAGTTGCTCTGTCTGTGGTAATTTTTGACCTTCATCAGAAAACAAGAATCAAGTGATATCAGCCTGATCTTAGGAATCTGAGTTGTGATCTGTTGTAAAAGCATATTCTCCCACCTGCACGCCACGAGCACATGAATACCTCATAAATTCATCACTGAGTACTGATATAGACCCTATTATACTGCCCTGATGCCCGTAATGCATAGTGAGAAAGAAAACAACTTTTTTCCTTTTAGACAGTAGAATAGTATCGTAGTGACTTTGCAGTGTCCCATCTTCAGTCACTTTCATCTTTAAAGGCTGTGCCACAGAACTATTTTTAAGGGAAACAAGATGGAATTCTTGACTTTAAAAAAGCTATCTGGTATTATGTGTTTGTGATATTGCACTGTAATTACATTTGCAAGGGCTGCCCAAGAGTCATATTTATTTAAATGGAAATCAGCTCAAACAACTGATATTTTTAAAAACAAAAACATGATTTAAAACTTCAGAGGTGTGGAATTTACTCCCGCAATTTTAAGCAGGATCTTACATTGAAACTTAAAGAATTAAGAGGTAAGCTTGTATTATTTTTCTCTATTTTTCAGTATAACTATTCGAGATACTTCATTTAGAAATTCAGTCAGAAATGTATGAAACTGTTTGTTTGTTTTGTTTTATCTCTACCATACAGAATAGTTATTTACATAAATTGACTTACTTCTGAATAAGAGAATTCAGCAGAAAAGTGTATTTCTGAAGGGAAGGAAATGATTTTAAATGCTTCAAATACGTTGAACGGCTACTTATAAGAAGGCAGTGAACCTTCTGAAGTAAACACCAGGATTCATCTCACCAGAATTGAATCCACTCTCATAAAGCCTAATTCCTGTTTTTTTCTGGCTAATACGAGTAAAACAGTAGTTAAAGATTTAGTCACGAGTCCTAGTCCGATAATCCTGCTTTGAACTGTTTCACAAATTACTATAGTAGTTTGTCTGACAAGCATGTAACGCTATTGTATACTTCTGGCACAAGCTCAAAGTAGATACAAGAATAATGAAGACCAAAAAACCTACCAACAAAAAGCAACATCAACTGGTTTTACTTATCCTCTCTTGAAGAAGCAACGTATATACCACACAGCTATAAACAGTGAACTACTGCTTTGCTCGAGGAAAGAAAAACAGATGCAGAAAACAATCTGCAAACCTAAAGCAGGAAGCAGGTTTACGCTCTACAGCCCAGAAAATCATCTTTATTAATTTCTTTGGGTGGCATGGGAGGGGAAATAAACAAAGATGATGATGGGAGATTTCATGAAACTCTAAGTGTAGCCTTTTTGAGTGAAGTCAAGTATTCCTGGTAATACACTCGTGAAGCAGAGAGCTCCCTTTAGAGGCTGTATTGGGCAAGAATTGAATCCCAGATTTCTAACCCTAGGTCATTACTGAGATTTTAGAAAAAATGATGAATACAGAGCACCTATCTTCGGTCTTTATTTCCTCTATGTAGTCCTCAATTTAGGATTGTTTAGTATATTTCCGTTCAGAATTATCTAATGCTCTGCCCGGTCTCGCAAACTCATGTGCGTACAGGAAATTCATGCACCTAAATCTTCTTCATTTCCACGTGTTCATTTAATACTTGCAGAACATGGCAATGAATAATTTTGAGAAGTTAGATATATTTTATTGTTACATGAATTATGTATTTATGGATGGAAATCTCATTTCAAATTAATTAGTAATATATACTAACTAAAAGGAGGCTATCAAGAGTAGTCAGCAGGGGTTCACCAGGGGGAGGTCATGCTTGACCAATCTGGTAGCCTTCTATGATGTCTCTGGTTGGGTGGATGGGGGGAGAGCAGTGGATGTAGTCTTCCTTGATTTCAGCATGGCGTTTGATACTGTCCCGCACGACATCCTTATAACAAAGCTGAGGAAGTGTGGGATAGATGAGGGGACAGTGAGGTGGGTTGAGAACTGGCAGACTGGCAGAGCGCAGAGGGTCATCGTTGGCAGTACAGAGTCTGGTTGGAGGCCTGTAACTCAGGGGTCAGTGCTGGGTCCGGTCTTGTTCAACATCTTCATCAATGACCTTGATGAGGGGATAGTGGCCACCCTCAGCAAGTTTGCTGATGATACAAAGTTGGAAGGATTGGCTGACACGCCTGAAGGCTGTGCTGCCATTCAGCAAGACCTGGACAGGCTGGAGAGCTGGGCAGAAAAAAAACAGATAAGGTTTAACAAAAGCAAGTGTAGAGTCTTGCATCTGGGGAGGAACAATTGATGCACCGGTACAGGCTGGGGGATGAGCTGCTGGAAAGGAGCTCTGCGGAGAGGGACCTGGGTGTCCTGGTGGACGACAGGTCGGCCATGAGCCAGCAGTGTGCCCTTGTGGCCAAGAGGGCCAATGGCATCCTGGGATGCATTAAAAAGAGCATGGCCAGCAGGTCGAGGGAGGTGATCCTCCCCCTCTACTCTGCCCTGGTAAGGCCTCATCTGGAGTACTGCGTCTAGTTCTGGGCTCAAAAAAGACAGGGATCTCTTGGAAAGAGTCCAGCAGAGGACCACGAAGATGGTGAAGGGCCTGGAGCATCTCTCCTATGAAGAAAGACTGAGTGAACTGGGTCTGTTCAGCCTTGAGAAAAGGAGACTGAGAGGGGACCTGACCCAGGTCTATAAGTATCTAAGGTAGGGGGGTCAGAATGGCGTGGCAGGACTCTTTTCAGTGGTGAGTGGAGACAGGACAAGGGGAAACATCCGGTAACTGCAGTACAGGAAGTTCCACTCAAATGTGTGCAAGAACTTCTTTACAGTGAGGTGACGGAGCACTGGAACAGGCTGCCAAGGGAAGTCGTGGAGTCTCCTTCTCTGGAGATGTTCAAGACCTGCCTGGATGCCTCCCTGCGTGATCTGCTGTAGAGAACCTGCTTTGGCAGGGGGTTGGACTCGATGATCTCTGGAGGTCCCTTCCAACCCCTGCAAGTCTGTGATTCTGTGAAAGAAGGCTTCAGCGCTATCCGAATGTGAATTTACACACTACAGGGGAATTGCTAACTCATGGCCTGAACCAATGATTGAGCACTTGATGAAGGGTCACAGCCAGCCCAGGGATAATGTGTAAAAGCAATTCACTTGTTTGACTAGGAGTGGAGCCTGGTTCCACCTGTCCCAAAACCTCATTAAAGGCTGGCTGCCATAAGAGTGGGTTTTTTTTTGTTGTTTTTCTTGCTTGTTTGCTTGTTTTTGAGTATTTGATAAGCCCTGCTCCTTGGGATGGGTAAGCATATATTTCTTTCTAGTTAAATTAAATTAAATCTGGATTATGACTATCACTCTTTTTGGGGAATTTAGAACTGATTATCTGCTATTGCCTCTCACTCTGTGAGACTACTGATGTTAACTTAGGCATTTTAGCACAAGTGGAGGAACAAATGAAATGATGTCCTCAAAAAACAAGTGCAACAAAAGGACTGCTAGGATTTTTGGGTTTTTATTAGGATCGATTGCATGTAGTTACTAAATTTTGCATCAGTGTTACAGAGACTAAGTATACAAAACACAAATAGGCCTAGTGTTGGGGGGACGGGGGGGAAGAGAAAAAATACCAAAAAAAAAAAAAAAAAAAAAAAAAAAGAGTAGTCTGTATGCTCTTCTCGTATTTACATGAAATACTTACTACTTTGGCAAGCAAGAGATGGAATATGTATACTATTTCCCTTGATAGATGAATCCATTATCCCCTGTTTAGAGGCAGTTGCTGATGGAAATACCTGTCTTTGAGACTTCCCCTGTAAAAATACATTTTTGAAGTAAGACAAACTTCTTAGAGCTGACCAGATGTTATTTCTCATAAACCAAAATATTTCCGTAACTAAAATTCTGTAGAAAGCAAATACTCTCATTATCGGAATTCCATTGAGTTAGTTCCATTAAATGAATGGATGACAGCCTTCTGATTTCTTACTTCAACTAATACTTTGTTTCAAATGGAAATAACACTTTTCCTTTCCAATGTTTCCTGTGAAGCAAAGGTTTTTATGCTATGTTAAGAAAGAGTTTTTCTTCATGAAGATATAAAAGGTGTCATGCAATGCAAGACAATACAAAATGCCTAAATCCTTCAAAGGTTAATGAGCGTTGAATTCAGACAGAAATCTCTGTTTAATTCAACAAAGCTATGGCAAATTTTGCTCGTCTCTTTCAGAATAACTATTAGCCCCAGCTTCCATTATCCTTTACAAGGTCTGTAATAGCAAGAAGAATGGTAATAAAACAAACCACATAACCCAGCTTTTTCATGCATTTTATATCAGTTGACAGCTCAAGCTCCAAGAGCACCAGCCACTGTTGGAGTTGTTTCAGTGAGAAGTTCAGACGGAAGCAGCTCTAAAGGTGTGGAAACTACAGTAGCAAAGTAACTTACTTGGAGTAAACATAAACCTAGCAGTTACTTGCTCTGCTACAGTAAGGGAAAGACAGGTAAGGAGATGTCTATTTTCTGCTGATGAGCCACAGGCTGCCGATGAGATACGATTGGATCTTGATTTTATTTTCAGTTATGGTTTAATCTCCTTAAGCAAAGTTGATATGGACTGGCTTTTGTTTTTAGTTGTGAAACATTGCTAAGCATTCTAATAAGGTAGTGACAAGTGACTGGTTTTTTTTTTGGGAAGTGTTCTGCTTTAATTTTTCACTTTCTCAAGGCAATATAACTACTCTTCAGGCCGCTGTTATTGTGCTCTTCCTCTACCTTCCCTTGCTTTTCTCCAGCCTAACACAGGGAGACACTGCATCAGTAATTAAAAGTGCCAGCACTCTGGTGGGATGCAAGGCTTTTGGTACCAGGCCACTTCTTCAACTAGTGGACAATAACATTAATCAGGAAGCAATCCAGACTTCCACCAGAGAAGAATCATGACCTGCCTTGTTTGAATTAGTGCTGGATCCTTCCCAGATGAGTTTGCACAGCTGAAGCATAATTAGATTATAGCCCTTACATCTTCACTATGTTCCTGTGCGTCTAGGACAATGAATGAGTACATGTCTTATAGGGATAGATCTTCCAAGGAAAAAAATTAGAATTAAAAGCCTCCTTTTAGATTAACTATTGGTCAGAGCATGAAGACTTCAGCTGTAGCTGTTGTGGTTTGTCTGTTCAAAATGAATCTCTCCAAGGAGATGTACTCATAAGGGCAGGCTCTGTTGAAGTTCCTGTTAAACTGCCACTTAAGAAAGAAATGACTTCAGTGGAAGAATCATTTTAGTTCTAGCTTCTAGTTTAAGGAATTTAATACAAGAACTACTGAAGGTCAAGTCCGGTAGAAACTTTCATGATGATGCCCCTAAATGGTGGTCATCCAATAACATTTTTTAAAAAATTGTAAGGTCCTTCTAAGCTATTTTGTTGATCAACTTATACCTCCAGAAAGCTCCTCCAGACAGTTACGTAGGCAAACTGCAAGGAAATCCTGAAGGTTTGCAGGATGGTCCAACCCTTTTTGGGGAACAGAGAGGGTCCCCACCCTCATAGGCATCCTTAACAATGCTGGGAGGAAGTTAGGCTCACCAGCATCCTTAGTACTTCCTCGTGTCCAAGGGACAAATCTGGACAGACTGCCCAGGTGTGAGCAGGCATGCAGCTGGGTGCCAGCCAGGGCACTGCAACTTGCTAGAGGGTATCTGGGTCTAGCAGTGTGAGACATCAGTTGTTTTATTCTTTTTTAAAAGATAATTCTTCTCTCCTCCTGTAGAGTCTCTGGATTGGCTTTGCTACGCTGTTACCTATTTGCAACTTTCCATGCTACTTTGAGGCAGAAACTTTTCATAAGCGAGTAAAGACCAAAAGGAGGCAGGCAAGAGCTGCCATCCTCAAAAGATGCACTTCTTGGGAGCAGTCCTTACTTCTGGTAATGCACTATTGGATACAGCATTGTAATTTGAAGTCAGTTCAATTTGAAGTTCAGTTCATTGTAAAACAGAAGTCAGCACGTGTGGTAACTGATGTTTGCTAGAGAGATAACAATAAATGGTCATCCTTGAATCAATTCTAATGTTCTGAAGACTATAAATGTTACGGGTTTATCAGTATGTTAAGTCTAGTGCTACACAGGCACACTGCATTTTGGAAGTTTTAAGATGATTTTTTTTATTTTTTATTTTTATTTATTTATTTATTTATTTTGAGAAGTGCTATAAATTAAAGAACATTGCAGGGGGAAAAAACAAAAACAAAAAACAAAAAACAAAACAAAAACAAAAACAAAAAAAAAACCAAACAAACAAACAAACAAAAAAAAAACAAAAAAAACGGTGTCCCATCAGAGGTCTGACCTTCAGAATAAGCAACACTACCTTTCTTATGGTTTAAAAAAGACACCGCTTAAATTAGTTTGAGGTTTGTTTGGGCTTTAATTAAAAAATAAATAAATCTTGCATCATTGCTGTTCAGTCATTTGCAACCTGACATTAAAGGACTTCAAAAATATTTGATTTCTAAGACAAGAGAGATATTAAGTTGAAGCCATAAAGCTTCAGTTCTTCAATTTCAAGCCTTCAGGGAGATTTCACAGTTATTTTTTTTTCCCAGAGGAATGCCTGCTCAGCCCAACTTTTAATTCCACAGAAGGAAATGGAAAAAAAATTGCCTTTTAATAAGACAATTTATGAGTATATTCTTCAATTCTTTGTAAGCAGTAGTCAGAGCTTCTTGTAACCTTGCTCTTCCTTATTAGTGTTTGTGTGCATATATACATTTCTAACTCATTTTGTTATATTTAATTTACTTGTATTTGACATTTTACTGTTAGAACTGTTAAGAAACTAATTTAAAAGGTTCTAAAAATTCATTGTTGTCATCTGAAAAACAGTAATGTAATCTCTATTTAGAGCACACATTCTTAATAGTAGTAGTTTTGGTACCAGCAGTCTCTTTGAGAGATCTATAATGTCATGGCAACCCAGTATTTATGCTGCATATAAATTCAATTATTTAATAGCTCTGAGTGTACTATCTACAGAACTTCATTAATCATTTTATTAAACAAACAAATATCCTTTGTCTATACACGTATATTTCTAAAACAATTCTTAATTATACTTTACTCTTCCTGATTAATATAGCAACGTTCTGTTTAACCCTTGGTATTTTCTAATTTCACTTTTGGCAAGCAGTCTAAGTGCCTGAGGTATAAAAGCAAACTCAACCATTTTGTTACTTTATCTGAGCTTCTGATACAGAATTGAATGTTTGCGTTGTGGTTACCGAATTTTCCAGTTAGATCAATATTTGCAAAGGAAATGTACTTGGCAGTAATGTGATCCCCTGTAATCTTTGTGTATTTTCAGAGTTGTAATCATATAGATGTGTAAAGCACATGCTTGCTTACACACAATACTTGGAATACCTAAAAAAAATATCATTTACTAAAATATAGATAGGAACATAGTTCTGTGCTTGATTTACTGGTTACATGCTATTTGCTTGTTTTTGGTCTGTTCTGATAGCATGAGAGAAAGCAAAAGTAGTAAATTATCGTTTTAACCTTGAACTATGCTGGGAGTACTATCACACAAAAAAATGAACAGAGATGTGTAACTGAATGATAAATTCACGTATGATTTCAAACACAGATTGAATACACCAAAAAAATTTTGCTAACCTTCCATTCAATTATACTGCTAATCCCATTCTCGATCTTCCATTTTCGTATTCCATGTCAAATTTAACTGCTGATACCTGGGCCTGTGATACTTTCACCCAGCTTTGACATAATGTTTCCTTAACTTCTGTAGCCTCACCTCTGTAAGTCTGATCTCAATCATGCAGAAGCTGAGCATCCCTACGCCTAAATTGTTCAACATCAACAGCTGCAGATAACACACCTCTGCAAAAAGAGGACATGCTGATATTAAGTATCACAAGCCAACCTGAAACAATAAGGTTAGTCTTTGTATAGCTGTTCTTTGCCCTGTACAAAGCCTAGACAACACAAAAAAGAAAAAAAAAAAAAAAAATGAGACTAATAGTTAACATTTTTTAGCAACACTTAATTCCTGCAGATACCCAAGAACACATTTGCATAATAAAGAGTAACTGAGAAAAGATCTTTTAGATATATTTTATTACACATTCCTATGTTCTTTAATCAACTTGACAGTTACTGTAGCACGGATTCCAGACAACTATCAATTACAAGTGTTCACACAGCCCTGCTAGTCCTACTGATATTACTGAGAAATCAGTTGCTTCATTAAGATATTGGTTGTATTCCAGCAGATCTAATTTAAAGCTTTATTAAAGAGATATGAAGACATTCAAAATATTCAGATACACATCTTTCTCAAACAGGAGTTAACTGAAAAGAATACAAATATTCATATAATAATGTACTCAGTAATCTGCTGAAATTCAGTGCCTGTGTTTTTATTTAGGTGAATGATGTACAAATAACAGAAGCATTAATTTGCACAAATGTTATTTCCAAAGTGGCTTATTTGATGGTGCTATTATCAAATATAATTCAGCAATGGTTAAATTAAAGGGCATTTCAAGGCATCAAATGGATCAGTGTCTTTTTGTTGTTCTTTGTTTCTAACATGCGCAAAAATAATTTTAGTATGGTGGTGTGCATGCATGCTTTGTACTTGAAATGTAATTGGTATCTGTATTCTGAAGTGAAGCAGGGGTCCCTTTTTCTTCCAAAGCACTGATTCAAGCTTTGAAGATGTTTGGATATACGTTGGGATTTATAAAGATGGTGGTATCTTATGAAATTCTACGGTTACTCTTTCCCCATTTAACTTACCAAGGTGTGAAGAGAGAAGCTGTAACCATCCGAAAAGCTTTTTGAAGCCCTGTGCATCAGTATTTCCTTCTTTTTTTTTTTTTTTTTTTTTTTTTTTTAACATTTTCATCTTAGGCCAAAAGGATTTCAAGGTAGAATTTAATATCTAAGCAATTATATTTCTGGGCATTTCTCTAACAGAATCATTCAACTTTCATGTTTGCAAAGATACAAATGTAATGTACCTCAACACTGCATCTAACAGAGCAGAAGAACCTTTGAACTGCAGCAAGGTGATGATAGGGAAGGAAATATGCTAAACTGGAATTCTTCCCTGGTGTACAAACAACATAAAATAGATAAATTATAGATTTGAAACATCAAAGGATGCCTTCTTAATCCATACATTCCTGATAACACTTCTTACTTTCTGTCCTAAACATGCATGCACTTTTTCCACAGAGTGCAAGAAAATGTATCCTATATGTGAATTTATGTCTGTAACTCCGAAAAAAATCAAGCTGATTCTCGATCCCTATTACAAAATGCTAAAAATGTGAAATCACATCTTGGTCTTGACAAAACAACAAGCACTAAAAAGTATCTATTAGCTGGAAGAGCGTGTAACATCACCTGGTGTTCATGGCCAAGGCAAAAGGTTTTTATAAAAGGTATTTATACCTACACACAGCTTGTCTGCTACAGCAAAAACAAGCTGTTTTCCTTCTCCACTGAGAATAATTTCTGAGCTTTGTTCCACTTAACAATTTCACACAGCTCCCATATCTGGGTATTCCCTTCCTCAAGAATATGAAATAAGAAAATACTTCCGGATCGTACAGAGGATACCTAAGATCTCAGAAAATAAGGAAATGGATGCAAAATTAGCATCAGAGAAAAGAAGATGGTCCTTTAACCAATTCCAGCTAAAAATATTATTTTGTTTTCTGTACCTTTAGATAGACAACCTTGCTTTTACGAATTTCATAACCAAAGAGTTCAGATGACTGCTAGTCAAAGAATCCGGTGAGTTGGATGTTGATCCTATCTTTTCCTTAACCCTTTTTTAATAATACTATTTTTAACACCGTTTCTTCCTCCCTACACTTTTCTTCAGTCCCAGCTTTAGTGAACACTGAGTAATTTCCCCTGGGGAAAGAGAAGTGTTTATCTGGAATAGTTTTACATTTTTATTTATTTTAATAAAACTCCTGAAGCAGTTTTATAAAAGTCCATGGTTTCTCTGAAATCACAAAGCATATTCCTTCTAGTCTAGAATGCATTTTTCTGATAGCTCTATAGCTCGCAGATTCTCTGTATGCTTTTATATATATATAAAGGTGTGTATATATGTAATATGTATTACATATATGTATGTATGGAATATATATATATACATATATATATGTATATATATATTCCGAGACAGAGACCCACAAGGTGATTTATTCAACAACAGTTCAGTAATTACCTTTTCTCACTTCCCGTCTCTTCACTATTGTTTCTGGCATATTAGTTTTCAAGGTCTCAAAGTTCATGAGAGTTTTTTGCAACAACTGTGATACAGTACTTCTGTTATGAATAGTAATTTTATTCTCAACTACTGTAGCTGAATACAGTGGCATGTAGGCTATCTGGTTTCAGTATTCTACTGTAGATTCCTTAGGGTTCTATGTCAGTAACAATGTATTTAGAAACCTTAAAGAAGCCTTTTCTCTATGTTGATCATATCAACATATCCTCATCAGTATCCTCATCAGAATAGGCTCATGATATGCAAGGTTTTGCTGGGAGAAAGATGCAGTGGTAAAAATTACAGAATTCTCAGCATCTGTAAAATGAGAATGAAACTCTCATTTAGTTTAGGTGTTCTATTTTAACAAGAAAAATACATCGCGTCATTATTCTTTGTCTTTTGTTCTGGGATTTGACGATCGGAATGACTTAAGAAACATGAACATTCTAGCTTGATGTTGTCTTATTGATGTTAATTAATTAAAGCTTGTAATACTGTGCTATTGCTATCTCTACTTTTAAAATTTGAAGGAAGAGCTTTCTTTGTACAGATTACACCTTAATTTACACATACATTTAATTTCACGTTTGTGTGTTTATATACGCAGAAACATATGATCTATATATGTTTCTATACAGAAAGATATGATCTTCCTAAAATATTAACTACGTAATATTTTAATCAATATGAATTGATTACAAAAAGGAAACAATTAAGTCAAGTTTTTCTTGTTCCAATTAGGAAAATAAAATATCAATTTTATGCTTGAGCCAAACCTCTCTAATGAAACCCTATTGAACTTGTTCAAACTGGAAAAAAAACTAGTTTTGAGTGATCTGGCCACTGCTTGAGCACAGCTTTAAGGCTACTGAAATGTTATGAACAAATTGCTCCTTAAGAACTTTGTAAGGTTGGTTAAAATATTAACAGAGTATTAATTTAAAAATATCTATAACTTTCTACTTGCGTTTTCATATGTTATCATATGCAAAGATTTTTCTGGTCATATAATTTTTTTTTTATTGTATTTGCTGAAAAACCAAATATTAATATACAAGAGTTTTTCCCAGCACCTTTAGTAATTATTTTCATCATTAATATATTCTATTTTCTTCTACAGCATTTTTGTTGTTGTTGTTTAGAATATTGCTTTATCTCATTTCTTCTTTCATTTACATAAAAACACATGTGGTATGTAGCAACTTTTAGCTTTTCTTTTAGAAAATAATGTTCACGTTTTCATCTTTTGCACTTACTTACCTCGTCAGACATAAGTACTCATACCACTATTATGTTTATCAGCAGAAGCAGTTAAACTTGGATTTATTTGCATTACAGTTAGGAGGATATTTACTCTTATAAGTTTCTGTGCTGAAAATCTACACTCAGACTTAAGATGAAATTCAGATCAATAATATTTTTATTAATACAACCAGAAGTTTTGCATATTAATGAGATCTAAGTCTAGATATATTTGGTTTATAAATACCTTTGCTTCTTCATTAATTTTAAATTGAGAAAAACAGCTGAAAATCTTACCTTCTTCTGAAAATGAATTTTTATCTGTGTGTTATATCAGAAATATGGTAGGTGTAAAAAATACATTACAATCAGAATCATAGAAATAAAATGATTTTTCTTCCAGGTATGCACTTTTCATTTTATTTTAAATGAAAACATCATTTTTTCCCCAAAAAACACTACTCCTAATTAAAACACAACGCTAATGATGGTTCATGTCAAAGCTTAAATGCTTATATTCTTAATTTTATTATTTGGTATCATTGTCTAAATCGTAAGTTTTTTTTTTAATCTTTAAAAGGTATCAGAAAATAGTTCAACTTTTGTTCAGCTTCACTTATTACGTGAACTTTCCTGGAAGGAGACGGACAGATCATACACTGTCCAAACCCATATCAAGGATGAGTAGAAGAAATTTGGAGATGATAAAGTGTTAGTTGATAGATTCACACTTTGTCATCTTTATGTCTGTGATTGTTAAAACTCATTCAGCAGTGCCATTCGCAGTGAGCCATAACCAGTGTTCTTTGCCCTAATTAATTTTGTCATAACCTTACTCGTGGTTAGTTGACATTTTATAACTTCCAGCCTTTTGACATAGTGTGTCATAATGAATGTAACCTTTAACATATTACTTCCAGTCTAGTGAGCACTACTGACTTCAGTTCCTCTTCTTGTTGAACTTGTCAACGATTAAAAGATGTAAATGATGAGAATCTAAGTCTTCCTTTGAAATGTTAAACTAACCAGTTCCAATGTCTACAAAGACTGACTGACCCTTTTGGTACAGGATGCACATGGCAACGCACTCTAGGTGGTTCCAACTGCAATCTATTGATCATGGTGATTAGGCTATTTAGTGTTACACTAGAAAATACAATATATTCTGACAAAAACATAGAGATGCTTGAATTACAAGTTAGTTTTCAAATAGTCTCTATACTCTTTCAGAACAGGGAATTAAGCTATTGCTTCATCCTCTGCTGAAGCATAGCCAAGGAAGAATTTGCCAGCTGCACTGAACTGCATGACTGTGAAGCCAAAGGGTTGGGAAAAAAAACTGGCTGACATTGAGAATGCAAGGTAAAATTTGTTATGAAAAAAAAAAAGAAAAAAAGAAAAAAAAAGGCTGAAGAAACCATTTAACATTCCCCATTTTCTGGAAAGCACCATGGGATCTCAGTGTTGCATTTCCCGTTTTTGTCACTACTTCCCAAATTATGTATTATACAACATATCACAAAAAATTAATGCAACCTCTGGAAATACAGAAAAAATTAATCTTCTGTTAATGTTTCCAAACCATTTTTATCTTTAAACAGAATATGACAAATTTATTTCTCCACTACTTAGAAGAAAAGCCTAGTTGGAGTTTTGTGTATGTGTCTAATAATACTGGCCTACTGTGGTCTCTTAGAGATCTACAATGGGTTTTTCAAAATGTGAACGCAATAAAAGAATAACTAAAAAATAGCGCTTGAATGTAGATTCCCCAGAAGACTCATATAACTTTAAAACTGATGTGCTCCTGTATGATAACTAAGGAGGAAAAGAAGATTAATGAAAGAAGTACATGGTGCAATTCTGATGAGTTCACATGGGCTTTCTAGGAGATTCAAAGGCAAAGAACACACATGGAAAATGCTAAATATCATGACATTAAAGCCTTTAATGCATTCAGGTGGAAAAAAGATCTCAAAGGTTTTTTATTTTTTCAATGTCTTACTGAATAGCAGTATATTCCCAGAAAAGAATTTGGAAATCTGCCATAGCAGATACAGGTTACTAAGTCAGAAATGTATTCAGGAGGCACTTTGAAAGTCAATATGTTAATCCTGAATTCAGACTTCCCTTTAATAGTCACCTGGGGTGAAGTTCCTATAAAACTGATATGATAGGAATTGTACCATTAGACTCAATAATGCTAGGCTTTACACTACTGGAAGCGTGAAGTTATACTACAGAGAATGACATACATTTGGGAGAATTAGCTTTGTGGTGCAAATATTATTATTTAGGGAAAAAGAAAATAAGAAAAAAGATCAGTTATTGCATTTAATGACTCAGAGTTTTCTGAAAAGTCATCAAATGATTTCTACAGTTGTTGATTTCTAGAATATGATTAATTAGAACCAGTTTGACATACATAGACAGGTACCTAGAAAGTAAATTCAAAGAAAAATTAACTTTAGCAACAGTGGTGGTGAACTGAAGTTCATTTCACATGTGTATTTCTATTGTTAATAATTTCATAACTAATATTCTCTCACCCCCCACTCTCCCCAAACAAGGAATTTATTCTTCATTTGTAATCAGAGCACTCTTTCAAGCCTACAAATTACTCAATTCCATTTTTGGGCTTGGGGAGCTACAGAACTAACTTTTAATTATTTATGCCACATGAAACCTCAAACTCACTGATTTTTATAGACAGCATTAAAGACCATGATTGCATCAACAGAATTCAAGAATTGGAAAATTCGCCCAGAACAAGGTATTTTATGAATTGTTTTTACTCAGTTTCTTACTCTTCTCATGTGGGGATTTCCTTGGCACTCTCTTCAACTGATCTTTGGACTTGGAAATATTGTGAATTCTCTATGCAACTGGCACTCTTTTTACAGCTGCTGCTAACCAGAACTGCTTGGATTGCCATACATTATTTTTTTTTCTTTTCTAAATGAAACTTATGGAAGGTATTACCAATATCACCAAAATATCAATAGCCATAGTATATAAGAATAATTTAAACACTTAGAAGAAAGTCTCAGAAATGAAAACCTTGTCTAGGCTGTCAGAACACATAGTTTGAAAGCTGATAGAAGCTGCAAGTCTGTCATGTAATGTTGCAGTAAATTGTAACAGAAAAGATGCAAAGCAGAGAATATTGGTCCCCCAGTGTCGCACCAAACTAAAATAATTACATCTTCCCAAGATAAGATTTATAGGGCAAAGCAGTGCATTATAAAGTAACGTACAGCCCTGGGAAAACAATGGCCTGGAAATAAATCTAGGAAATCTAATTACTTGTTCTAAGCCTGTAGCATATCCTGCTAAGTAGTGAAAAACATTATAAAGGCACTATCAAATGGAAAATCTTATAATACACAATTTGTGTTCATTAACACGTATCTATTATTTTGTAACATATAGCTAGTCTTTTGTTCACAATATAATTCCCTTTCACGTATTCCAGTGCTGTTACAGGAACAAGGTTTTCCATGTCATGCTGAGGCATTTAGCTTAATGTTTTATCTTTATTTTGTGTACAACTAAAGTAAATTGTTATGTTTGCCGTATTTAAAACAATTGACTTGGTGATGACCTACTCTACTATGGTGAGATCTCTGAATCTTATTACTGACCTTTTTCTCTTTGTGTTAGATTCTCTTTTCATGCTAAGAATTAAAAAAAAAAAAAAAAAAAAAAAAAGGGTATTTTTAATTTAATCCATTTGGTTACTCATTAAGGGTTTGTTCTCTGCCTCTTTCTCCTTTTAATGTTATTTCTCACAGCTGAACAGTCTCTGAAAAATGCTTTTTTCTTTTATTGTTTTCTGATGAAACAAGCGGAATCGAGCATTTGCACTGAAATAAGTAGTTTTTATGCACCAGGTGTATTTTATGGAGTTGCACTTTAGCTTGATCATAAATACTGCATCTCTACTTCATGGTTTTAGCTGCATCTCTCTGGGAGCTGGGTGTGTACCTTACATTACTGGATGAAGAATTATTATGTTTTCTCATCTACAAGCTGACAACTCCTCATACCTCTGAAATATAGACTGTACATTACAAACCTCTTCAAGATCCGCATGAAAGAATGAACAAGTGTACAGGTCAAAAAGGCTTGCTTTAGGAAACTTGGAAAGAATGAATAGTGTCATAAACAAAATAGGTTTACAACTGCCTCTGAGAACTACTCCATCAAATCACCCTCCTCAGGGATATAACAAAATTAACTACTGCTCCAGACTCCAAAAAAAAAAAAAAAAAAAAAAAAAAGTCCTTAAGAAACAGCTTTCTCAAAAGTTTTTTTCTTTTCTTTTTTTCCAGGAGTGTTCTAGCGTGTCAGGGAAAGACAGACCTTAGTTCATCTATTAAAAAAAGATTAAAAAAATTTTGAACCTTGCAAGAGCCTATTCTTTCCTCCTGTTAAGCATTACCATACTTTGGAAATCTTCAATTGAGAAGCGAATTTTAATATATTTTTCTATTAACTCAATGCAAAAAATTTCCAAGATAACATCCGAGGGATTTCTTATAAGATGTAGAACAGATCTCTTCTAATATCATCCATATTCTTTTTTTTTTTTTTTTTTTTGACATGTAATTTTCATCATGGCACAACTAGTGTAGACACATCTGTGATGCAGATGCTGTTCCATTGGAGTACTGTCTATACTTAAGCACCTATTAACTCGTTGCTCTCCCAGATATGATCTGTCACAGGTTAATAACTGGCTCTGTAAGGCTCTGCTCGACTTCAGTAGGACCTATTACTTAGGGATATATTTGGCTAATGCTAATAGCAAGAATGAAACCTGACTGGACAAAATAAAGCAAAGAACTAAGTAGGTTTTTTTACTTTACTAATGAAAAGCAGAGTGCGTTAAGTATTTATGTACTTCATCTTATCAGAGTAGTAAAAAAGAGAAATTTTTTCTTATTTTTTAAATTATTTTTTACAAGCAATCGATTACTGTCATTAACGGATAAACTGTTACCCCAAAATTAGCTTCATACTGATTATGAAATTATTCCAGTTAATTTTTGTTCGGAACACTGTATGTAAAGTTAAGCAGTGATCACAGGGGATGAAGTACCATTTGCTCAAGGTCATATAAAATCTATTAGCAAAGACAGCCATTTGTGACTTCTAGTTCAGAACTGCCTTAAGCATCAGCTCTTTTATTTAAATAGTATTTTCACCCATACATACTTGTGATTACTGAGAGTTAATTGACCTAGACCTTCCGCTGTGATGAAGGAGGCAGGAAAGTATGAACACAAAATGCAGGCTGCGTCTTTTAATTATAGCCATGTGTGTGTCTGTCTGCAAATACATACATATATATGTATGTGCATACACAGGCACTGTAAGCTTAATTGCATTTAACTGCAGTAACAGTACATTCAAGTCTCTTGCTTTAATTCTGGGCCATGTAAAAGGATGCATTAATCTATGTAGATTTTAATGTGTCTAGTCTCTACTCACTGCTGCAAGACTGTCTCTGAGAAAAGCCCTTTACCTGCCACTTAGCATTCACATGTTCAGTCCCTTTTGTGGACACAGTGCTTGGCCATCTTTTATTTCTGCTGAGAGATTACACCCATCTCTGGTATAATTCTAGAATGCTAATATGTTTGCAGTGTACTACAGATGTTGAAATTTTATATCGTGTTTTTGGAACACCATTGCTCAGGGGAAATCTACCAAATACACCAGTGTGCAAGGCACAAAATTTTCTCATTGTTTATGTGACTGTGATGGAAACCCACCTTTCTCAAACTCTCATGACTCTACAGAGCTCTCAACCTGTTAGAGGTATTGAAATTTTAAGTGCAAGACCTAAGATGCAACAGTTCTTTAGACAGTCTGCTGAATCGACAGGGCAATCCTGTATATATGTACAGTCTAGGGGACAAGAGCACGCAAAGCAGATATGTGGAAAGGGGTCTGAGACTTGTGGTTCAAGGCAAATTAAACATGAGTCAGAAGTGTGCTCTGGCAGCTAAAAGGACTAATCATAGCGTGGGATGAATTACACCCAGCATTGCCAGCTGGTCAAAGACTTAGCCCTGCACTGGTGCAGCCTCACCTCAAGCTCTCTGTGTGGGTTTGTGTGCCAAAATGTAAGTACATAATGCTATCAGAGAGCATCTAAAGGAAGGTTAAGAAGCTGGTGAAGAGTCTAGAGGATAGTATATGTGAGGAGCAGCTGAGGTTCCTTGGTTTGTTCAGCCCAGAGCAGAGGAGGTTGAGCGGAGGTTTCTTCGCAGTCTACATTTCCTCACGAGGGGAGCTCTGATCTCTGTTTTCTGGTGACTGCAACAGGACTTGAGAGAACAGGAGAGGGTCAGGTAGGTTTTAGGATAAGATTCTTTATCAGAGGGTGGTCAGCCTGGAACAGTCTCCCCAGGGCAATGGTCATGGCATTGAGTTGCCAGAGTTAAATAAGCACTTGAACAACATTTTCAGATGTAAGATTTGAATTTTAGTGGTCTTGTGTGGAACCAGAAGTTGCACTGAATGATATTTGTGAGTCCTTTCCAACTGAGGATATTTTATCCTCCAACTGAGGATAAAAACATATTCTACTTTTTTATAATCTTATGATATTACCAACCTCCTACATACTGCTCCAAAACTGATTCCCTGAACAAAATCTACAACGTTTCATGTCATCTTTATAAGGATCCAGCCTTTCTGAATGTTGCAACATAAAAGAGAATTTTTAATCACACTCCACATTTACCAAGACTTGGACATGATATGCATTTGTTCTATCGTTCTCTCCCTTTCAATCTTTTGGGATCTTTTCCTTTAGTAGTAACAAAAACAGTGCCTTCCATTGCATGAAAAACAGATGGTTATAATTTCATTTTTATCCCAACACCAGTGGTATAAAATTACTAATATTTTAAGGAACTTCTTTCATCATTTCCTGCCCCACTTCTACTTCCAGATGAGCCAGACTTTTCTCTAAGACCTATTTCTCCCTGTAATCTGTTTTTCTCCAGGTTGTTGATGCATTTCCTAACTGTTCTGTTTGGCATATTTTTTGTCCTCTTTGCTGCCATGCCTTTGAACCCACAGATAAGACCAAGTTAAGTTGTCCGTGTCAGTTATGAAGACTATGAAGCCTGACTTCAAGATAGTAAAGTCGCAGTCTCTTGGCACACAGCAGGCTTCTTAACTATATCTTCAATTCTGTGCAGCCAGGATTTGTCTCTAGCTGACAAATCATCTACACACTTATTCTAATAATTTTAAACATATCCAATTTTGTTTTTTCTTGTATATGCTTTGTGTCAACTTATTGAATTTCAACATTAAGGTAAATTCTTTGAAAGTCTCACAATGTTGCTATTAATATAGGCCAGAAAATAAGGTATTTTACAAATAGCATTGTATATATATCCCCAAGCTACTGCTGAATATTGGCAAAAAAAGAAATCAGTGAAAGTTAGATCCAGTAAGATAATATGGGAGGCATACTTTCTCCCAGACTAAATTAGCTGATAAATGATGGTATGCAGTAATTTCCTCATAAGCAGGAAGAGAGAACGATCTAATTTCTTTGCTTTACATTCTGCATATTAGACAAAAGTATATGAGTTTGTATGGGAATTGCTAAGTCATGGCCTGAAACAGTGGTTGAGCACCCGGAGAAGAGATACAGCCAGCTCTGGGAGAGCAGGTGAAAGCAATTCACATATGCAACCAGAAGGAGTAGAACGTGGTTCCACCTCTCCCTAAACCTCATTTAAAGGCTGGCTGCCAAATGGAAAGGGTCTTTACCTGGAGATTCCTTATTTTGGAGTATCAGGTGAGCTCTGGACTTTGGCATGAGAAAGAACTCCTTTTTTTAACAGGGTTGTATCCATTCATTTTTGGGATATTTAGAATTGGTTGTTAGCCATCACTTTTCTATATAGAGCTATGTTTAACACATCCAGGATACATAATACACTACAGAATATTTATCTGCCAGCAGAGAAACTGGAGCTAAAATTCTAAGAAGATTTTTTTTTTTTTTTTTTTTTTAAGTAAGTGGGCAAATCAATGAGGTTATACCACAAGGCTTGGAATAATCAGTATTATTCAATAACAGAATGATATTCTGGTAACTATTGTGCATTTAGACTTTTGTGAAGAAATGACTTGTAATTGAGAAAAAAAGATGGAAAATGCCACTGTAACTGTAACTAGACTAAACACTTTTGAAAAAAATATCATATATTTTATACATATATATATATATACATATATATACATATATCTTGTAAAAGACTTGCATAATTTCATTTTTTTTTCTAGTCAAGAAATAGCATAATTTTTTTTCTCCAAGACATGAAAACAATGTCAACCATTTTATTTACAAACCCGACTAAGAAGATAACTGTAACGTGAGTAAATGAACTGTCACCAATACATGTTTTAAAAGTCAATGTGAAATTAAATGAAGAAATAGCAGATCAGCAAAATGTTGTAATGTTAGATGTTTCGGTGAGAATAGCCCCATAAAAATGTGAATTTAGCATGAAGAACTATCACTTCAGCTTTGAAGACTTGAGCAAAAAGTACCATTCTTGTGTGGAAGAAAATATTTTGTTTTTTTTTTTTCTTCTTTTTCCAATGGATTTTTCAATTGCAGCATCCTGAGGAACTGGAACAGGTTGTTCCCAGAGAAGTTGCATATAGTCTATCCCACTGTTCAAGGAGGGTTTGGATGGGGTCCTGGTCTGCTTGATTTAGTGGCTGGCTCTGCTCACAGCAGTGCGGTTGGAAATAGATGGTATTTAAATTATTACTTCCAACCGCAGGCATTTTATGTTTCTTTAAAATCAGTGAAGTATTTACAATATCAACAGCAAGTACTAAAATGTTTTTTTCTTACTGGAAATGAACAGAAACCAAAGTATTAAAACTGTTTGTAAGGAAGCCTGTTTAAATTGATTACGATATCCTACTTTTCTTAAAAATATGAACTGTGAAATGTAATCTTAAAATTCCAGTTAGTGATTTTTTTTTATTTTTTTGTGTGATTAATCTCACATACTTTGTTTCCTCTATAGCATTAGTATAGATGAGATGTACAGAGAATATAACATTACTTAGGAATAATAATTTGTCGGATTTTTGCTTCTACGCTGCATCTAGCTTATAGGAAACATTCAAAATAAAATCCATTAGTGATGGAAAACAGTTATAGAATGTAACTAGATCAAATTTAACATTCACAAAACAGCTGAATCCAAAATATGCAAAAGTAGACTGTTCAGTTGTCAGCTCTTGGTGTTTTTTTTTGTTTTGTTTTGTTTTTGTTTTTGTTTTGGTTTTATTTATTCATTTGCTCTTGGAGATCCATACATTCCACTTACAAACATAACTCTGTAGTACAGACTACTGAGAATATTTAGTGGTAAGTACATGTCAAACCAGGAGCTAGCAGCTTGATATCCAGATCGCTCACTTCACTGCCTCACCACACTGATTGAAAAATTCTTTGGGGAAAAAAAAAAAAACAAACAACAACAAAAAAACCAACCACATTGTTAAACGGCCCTAAAGGACAGTTCATGACAGATGACAGTTGTGCAGCCCAGGAAGATTTACTGCTATCTCAACTGCTATTTTAATCTCAACTTTGGTGATTCGAGGGTAATTTCAGTTAATCTCAAGTAGGATAATTCTTATCATTGTGAAGCAAGTGGTCAAACTGTCAAAACTGCTGGAAGATGCCTTTAGGTAGGCTCCTTTATTGACTCTTTTTATTGCCTGCAATTCTAAGTGTGGAGGAAAACTCTGGGGCTAAATTTGCAACAAGAGATTTCTCTGCAAATATCATACATCGTCTTGCTTCCTTAAGCGCTTATTTTCTTTGTTCCCTAAGTAATTCTTCCACACAACTGCGAGGCAGTTCAAGCATGATACAGTAAGGAGACAATGGGTGCCCAAGAATTTGTTCTGCTTTTCTAGGTCAGGAAGAAAACAACCAAAATATTTATTCTATGTTTACTATGCAAATTCCATTTTTCCTTCAGCATCTGTAACATTTTTTGTAACTTAAAAGCTACACAAGTCATTGTCACAAGACAACCTTCTGCTACCTATCCACTGAGATAAAAAACCCACAAAGGTGCAAATGAAGTATTAGTTGCAAATGAAGTATGACTTGAGGTACCTATGACTACAGGTAAAATCATTATTGAATAAGGTCAAATCTTTTAAAATCTGAATAGGAATAGAAGGCATAGCTATCTCCATCTTTTGCTTTTTAACAGTCCAAAGAAACCCAGTAAGCTTAACTGTGAACTGATAAAATGTACAGCCAAGGAATACTAAACTGAATACAACAGTTGTATGTTAAAGGTTTTTTGAAAAGACATGGTAGATCTATCAGAATTTTCTAGGCACAATGATCTAGAATGCAAATCCCCAGGAAACTGCCAATACACCACTGAATACACATCAAGAAAGGATCATTCTACTTTACTCTGTTCCGTCTGTATCTATTTAGTGGGCAAAGTTAAAGAGAGACGGTATGAGAAGAGATGAGTGCATGATCGGAACCCACGTTCTGACTGTCACCACCTTTTTTTTGAAGTTCCAAAATTTCCCTTAATTTTCACTGTAACTATAAAATGTTCTGGTATCTTTATCACGCTGGCAAAAATGTGCTGGTGACAGTAAAATAACATGTAGAAATGCAGTACCTGGAACTGGGGATCTTCAAAGCTGAAGAATAATTTTGGAAATCCTTTTTCAAGAATAAATAGTCCACTCTAATCAAAACCCTATTTCCTCTTGGATGATATAGCATATTCCATCTCTACAGGTAATAATATAAGATATGAGATATTTTTGTTGGATTTTGATTTACTGACTTATATTTCTTGGGAGAAAAAAAAAAAAAAAAAAAAAGGAATTCAAATGAAATACAGTGTTAGCACTAGCCAATATTGCTAAATTCTATTTTGAATTCAGAACAGACTAACAAGCATATGCTAGAAGAAGTATTCAAACAAAAGATAGTCAAATACAAATAGAAACAAGATATCTAGGAAGTTAGAGCTAGAGATTATTTTGTGAAACTAAAAAAGCACTAAGAATTTTAAAATATATAAATAAACCTGGGTGATGAACTCAAAAATGGTGGCAATGTAAATCTGTTGAGTACAGGCATTATACAAGACAATCTCAATACATTCAGAGATCTGCTTGTGAAACTGGTTAGAGATGTGTCTGCTCAGTACATCAAAAAAAATGTGAGAAGTAACTTGTCAGCGATGTATGAGCACTTTCAAAGAGAGCAAACAGGGGATTCTAAAAGTCTTGGGCAAAAAAAAGTGTAACACAATTCAAGCTGGAAACAGAAGCCATACAAATTTGAACAAACCATTTGGTGGAAAAAAAGCTACCAAAAGTAATTTGTTTTCTATCTGTCTGTATTTTAAAATAAAACTAAAAACTACGCTTTAATCAAACGCAAGTTATTCTAGGCACTTCTTAAATAGACTCCTGAAAGAACTGTTTGAAATATATGTAAGCTTCTCTGAAAGTAATGTTTCCTATTAAATTCTATCAAAACTGCAACAGATATAAAGAGGAAAAAAAACACACTATTTGATAGATCACATTTCCAGCTGAAAAATATTGTTTTTAAATATAGTCACAAGTATTAGCGATTAGCGATGTGTTTTACTAGCAATGGACAAGAGCCTGAATGCTGTGTTAATAAGAAGTCTAGGAATCCAGAATGTTGGTTGTCCTCCATGTCTGTACTGGCACTGCTTAAACATACCATCTACCACCTCTCTGTGCTCACATGCAATTTTTGGTCCCTACAAATATTTAGCAAGTATCAATGAATGTCAAGGGGTATGTCAGTGGGTGCCATTTATTCCAAAAAGAGGAATTCAGTGACACACCTTTCTTTTTACATGCCTCCATAGCATCAATTTTGCTCCTCTGCAGCCATATGCTATGCAGCAACAAAATGTAACAGATTATTGTCAGGAAGGACAAACCTTTACTGCTATATCACCAACATCTTACTTTGATGTCAGATGCCAACATAATAAAATAGGGAGCATTACTTTTGGAGCAGCCCTTGTACATAAGATCAAAATAAACCCATAAAATTTGCCCTTGAGTTTTTGTACCTAGTTACAGTAACTATGCACACACAGTACTAAACACTTCTGTTCTCTTTGTCATTGTATGTTTGCAGAAACGTATCAATCTATGCTCCTGGAAACATTTACAAAGAAACTCCCTAAAGTGATATTTATGTTCTTCTAAGGCTCTTATACACCATTTCTTATTCTTCGTTACTAGAAAACTATAAATGACTTCAAATTAATCAATTTCTGTGAATTTTTTCTTCTGCCAAATACTCATTATGTTACTTTGCCATTTGTGTGCAAGTCTGTTACTTAAAGGATTCTTTTAACAATTTTTCCAAGTTAGAGTCTTTTGTTTTTGTTTTTGTTTTGTTTTTTGTTCTGTTTTATATTTCTATTGCTTTTCACCCTCAGAGATTGGCACCGTGCTTTGTAGTTCTGACAACTTGTACCTCACCCTATAATTCTATTCCAAATTATAGTACATGTAAAATACATACTCGAATGCATGAATATTCGTAGCTCTATTACAAGCCAATCTAACTTCGACATTTCTTTCTTACTACTGTGTGTATTGTGCTCAGAAAATCCTGAGATTGTTACAATACTAGAACTGTGAATAAGGCAACAATTTACCCTCTCACTTCTTTTTCAAACATGAATGTATAAAGTTCCTATAGTCCATTCTCCTGCACAGTGAAGAAGTGTGGAAAATTGAGGCTTTGGACCACCTGACTTTTACTGCCAAAAGTCTGATCTACTTCTTTAAAAACACAATTTTTTTAGACTGCTGAATTTCAATGGCTTTACTATGATTTTTTTTTTTTTCTACATTTGGGTGAGAAGAGTTTCAGTCTCTGCGTACTTAAAATATTCATCCAACAGAAAAAAATAAAAATAAAAGTCTCATCTTGACTGATTATTTTATTACGTAAAACAGCATTATTGAACTGTTTCTTGTTCAATAACATCCTATTTTACTGCAGACTGAACTATACCTTTGTGCAGATGAGTAGGAGATTTTTTGTTCTTTTTTTCCCACACAATGCAGTTTGCTTCTCAGACTTGTATGCCTCAACAATTAATAGTTATGAAATAAACAGTGTCACTGTAGTATGAGTTCTGTAAAGAATGAAATATTGAGTAGAATAAAATATTGAGAGGAATAAAATGAGAATACATGTTGAAAATCCTAACTTTAAAAACTCATAGTTTTGATCTTCATGTTCATATTAAGTGAATCACTTTCCATCTTTAAAATTATCAGTTCATTGGAAAATCTACTTTATGGTTTCTCACTGAAAACAAAAATTCTTTGTGCGTTTCTGTCAGAAAATCTAGGATAACATTTCCAAGATTATAGAAAATTAGCTATGCTTTTTACTTATATAAAACATTAGATTTATTTTTGCCTTCAGTTATCGGAAACAAAAGTGCATGATGAAGAGCAAACAAAAACAGTATGACAGAAAATAAGACATAAAATTAAAAAAAAGAAAACATTTAAAACTGAGTTCACCTGCTTTTTATTTAGCTTACAGACATGAATAAAGATTAATCTTCCTGCACTAATAACTATCATGTGGAAAAATTCAATTTTTCCATGATAACAGCCAACGTTGTCTAAACTACAATTATATATTTCTCTTACAGTATGCTAGAAAATTCAGCTTTTTCATTTCTGAGACTAGTACTGGGATTGTCCTTTCATTTAACAGATGAAAACACAGTAATCATTATAACTGAGCAACCACATTTTCTGAAATCAAAAAAGCTTTATTTTTTTTTTTTTTTTTTTTTTGTGTATTTATGGAGATCTAAGAGGCACAGTATGTATTCCATGAAAATATTCTCTAGTTTTTATTTTAAATATAAAGGGTTTTATTTTGTAAGAGCAGTATGTGTAAATCCTGGCCACTCTTATATTACTCAAGTTAGTGTGCAGTGAGCTGATTTTTCTTCATTCTTTGAAAATGTCTAATTTACTATCCTAAAGAGTAGAAAGTGGATATGTATAACTCATATTACTAAAATGACGTTCACAAAGCCATTATAAAGATCACTGTATTAACTTAATATCCTACACTGGTCACAATTTTAGTGAAAGAAGGAAGATCTGTCTTTAGAAGGATTTTGTGCCCATTCTATTTTATAGCTAAATCCCTCAATGAATGATTAGTCATAAAACCTCCAGCCCATTAGCTAAACACCATAATAAGGGGATGCCATCTTGATTACATAATGTTCTTTCAATGACTGACTATGAGAGTTCATCCTTTTGAATTTAAGAAGACTTGCTGTTTTCTAAATCTTAGTGTACCTCAAACAACATTATTTTGAAAAAGTGCAAGGGAACATGAGTTTCTATAACTTTTTTTCTTTAGTCCTTACTGAAACTTTCTATATTTTCTGTGCTTTTCTTCTTCAGTGGAATAGGACAAATTTCAAAATACTCATGTTTAGAAGTTTCCAGAGTGTTTTATCAAATATCAGTATAACTAGAAGACAGAAGGCAAGTTTAGAAGTATCCCTGTGGGCTATATTTCTCTCTCTCTCTCTCTCTCTCTTTTTTTTTTTTTTTTTGAATAACTGACCAATGCTTTACACTGCTTCTCCTGCTATACAAATAAAAATATTGTGAGATAGTAGTGGTGCCTACTGATTAGTATTGTGATGCATTTGTCCCACTGCTCTAAAGAGATCTAAAAATTATTCCTGTATTTTGATTAGGAACAATAATAAGAAGTTGACACTAATTAATCAAAATTAAATTTCTCCTGCCCATTTTTATTTAGTGCATTCAGTATTTCTAGTTTTGCACACTGACATCACATAAGTGAGTACTTATCTAGCTACAGCGTTCTTAAGGCAATTGACAAGATAGAAGAAGCATGAAGGAAGAATTAGGTACGTATCAAAACAACTATGCCAGTCAGTTAGTATATCTAACACCAAGGACTCCAAAAAAAACCCACAAGGAAAACCCACCACCACTATGTCCATCATACACAGAAATGCCTCCGTAGCTTGGACTTTTTTTGAAAGATCAGGCAGATGTGATCCAAGAGATAATTTCAGCCGATGTTATACCTCAGCCTCTCATACTCACGTGCTATTTCCCAAAATATCTTTAGAAATAAACAATACGCTTTTATGTAAATCATGATCACCTTCTAGCTTCTATCTTAACATGTATGTGAAAATCGGGATGAATACGCTGATATCAGCAAACATGCAAAAATTCATCTTGCCTGGTTAAGCATTTGATTATCACAAAAACAGAAGATTATTTTTATAATGGTCTCTCTCCGAATTGTGTGGTTTTGGCATATTCCACTATTGCTTCCATCGTGTTATTGTCTACTTGTAAGATGCCTTGTTCAACCATGAAATTATGCTTTTCTGTGATTATGTGATTCTGTGATTCTCTTGTTGTTTGGGATTCAACACCTGTTCCAATGCAGATCCCCTAAGCTAACTTTTTCTTCTATCATTTCAAATGTAGAAATTAGGAGAAATGACTAGATCTAAACTACTTTCTGAAGTTTACCGTGTTATATGTCTGACCTTTCAAAAGAGAATTTAATCTTGTCATCTGGTCACTTCAGAGAGACAAACCTCTCATTTATGTAGCTATCCACTGAAATTCCAAACTAAGCTTAAAAAAAATTTAGATATCGATGAATTTTTATTTGCATGCTAGTGGATATTATCATTTCTTATACAGAGATTTTAAGGCTGGAGAATAAACTCAGATGGTACAGGTTCATAAGCGGTATAATAATGGCTATCATCTCAACTATTTCATTAAATGATCCCATTGTATCTCTTGTATTTTCTGATCAGATTCTAAATTATGGTGTTTAAAAAGTGCAATGGCATGTAGAAAATACTGGTAGTCGCAGTAGGCAAGCAAGAAGATTACATAGACGAATGGAAGAAAGGCAGAAGTATGACAGTATTAGAAAAAATAAAGTCAGGCTATCAAAAAGCTGGAAGGCACAGTACATTTTTTCCCCTTCAGAGTGATAGAAACTATTTTCTGTACTTCATTAGTATAAGCAGTTATTACATTCTATAGATTCTGCAGGATAGTTTACTTGCTAGAGGAACAGGGCATATGGAATTATTATTCCAAACCAAATGGGATGCTGTACTTAAGGTTTAACCTTTAACATTAAAGCACAGAAAAATCTTTCTGGTAAGAAACAGATCATTTTGGTGAATGGACTTTATTTATTGTGCTACATACACCCACAGAAAGATCTTTAGTTTCTTTCAAGTGTATTGGTTCCTGTCATTTTTCTTCATTTAAACTGACAGTTCAGATCTTAGATAAGGAGGTAAAACTTTACCAGAGTTAATTGCAATAGGAGTACGTTGCAATAAGCAATTAATTTTTTTCAATTAAAATATGCAAATAAATAAGTGAACGGCTTATATATTTTCTTAGATTTTTTCTCAGATTATGATAGTACAAAACACACATAGAAAGCAATAACAAATATATTTTCAAAGACCACTTTTCCTAATTTTTCACAGGTGTTAGTAACTGTTTGAACTATTCCTACAGTATTTACATGAGATGGCATTAAAAAGACAATTAAGTCAAACAAATATCTTTGTTGTCTCCTATGTGCAGGTTAGGCTAATGTATAGGAACTGCTGAGTCTCTGATTGATCACCTTAGGTGAGCACTGAGTCAGCTGTGGGAGAACAGGTGAGGGTAATTCAGCTGTGTGACCAGAAGGAGTGGAGCCTGGCTCCACCTGTCCTAGACACCATTTAAGGGCTGGCTAGCAGTGGGGAAGGTTCTTTTTCTCCGGATATTGCTCCTTGCGGAGTTTCCTGTGAGCCTATTACACTGGTGAGTACTTTCCATTTTTCTCTGATTTTCTTTTTCAATATGATAATCTTACTAGCCTAGCTTCTCTGTATTCTATGCAGCATCTGTATACTTACTGATCATATAGCTAACAATGACAGATTTGTGTTAGCTCAGTGTACCAAGTGCCGAAATCCTTGTGAACCCAGTTTGGTCAATTTGTTTAAAAGCAGTACAATCTGATCACCAAGTAATGAAAAGGTTCTTCTTTTTGGTTGCTGATACTGACGTTAAGAGGATGAAGAGGGAAGATTTAGGGCATGGAAAATAAATCTCTTTTCTTCCCCTCACAGAAGTAATAATAACAATAATACCCCCTTCAAGCTATAAATCAGATTTGAAATAATATATGCAGGATTTTCTGTCTCTCTCTTTCTTTATGTATATATATTTAGCTCCATCACACAGAACACCTTAATACTATTCTTCACCTTTATTCTTAGTAGATAAAAATGCAGATATGTGGCTTTTCATTTTTAATTAAAATAAAAAGCATATTGCTCAAAACTTGCTCTTAAGTATTTTGCCTGAAAAGCAACATGTTCCCAGTATGTGACTGAAATTTATAAATAAGTGGCATAGGCCAATAGAACGTAGCTAAGCATTGAAAGAAAAACAGTAAGACTTGTTTTCTCAGCGTTAATACTGAAAAGGACTAATTCAAGCAGTAGTTCGTGTTAGTTTCAGCACCTCGTTTCTTGTACCTTAGTTACAAAGAAGTACTGTAGCATCACATCTTTACGTCATTTGATCCAAATGCAAAATTAAGTAAAACTTCACTGTGGAAAGTAGACCTGGTTATTAAGTATTTCTGCTAAAATTTTTCTAATTAGTTGCACATGTGTGGAAAACAGCTTTGGTAATCAAACTTGTATATAAAGGGGTTTATCTCTCTTGGTTTAAATTACTTGTTTCACTTTTTTCTTTATTTGTCCTTTTATTTTTTTTAGGAACATAGTACAGAACAATAGCAGGCAATGAATAATGGTGGCTGATGGAATCATTACTTAGTTCTACTCAGAATTTTAAAACTGGAAAAAAAATCTTCACAATTCTTTAATGCTAGCATATGATGCAAATAACTACAGAAATTAGATAACGTTTTGGATTTACTCAAACACATTTAAGACATTGACAGATTGTAAGTTAAGGGATGGTGCAAGTTGTTAAAAATTCTGCAATGTCAGATGAATTTAGGAGAATGTAAATTCAAGTAATCATACAGTGATATTCAATTAGAAATGTTACCTGAAAAAGAAAAAAAGATAAAAATTCCTTTTTGGAGTCAGTTAAAATTGTTAATGACTTGTCGAATTTGTTAAAAGAAAATTTCTGTTCCGAGTGATAACTGTGGAAGGACACATTGACAAGACTTCAAATCAGTTTATTTGTAACATCCATGATGTTTAAATCACTGTAAAGATTATGGAAGAATGTCGCTAATGCTTTGTAAAATTTTTGAGTGTTAGGAATTTTTACATTTACATATATACACGTCATATTACATTTACCTTTCTTTTCTTTAGGGTTAGCTGAACATGATGAATAGCAGATAAATTCTGCAGTCAATTCCTAAGGCTGAACTTCAACTTTACCTTCACAGTTTGTCAGGTCTTGAATGGATTTCACCAATATCTGTATTAGAAGCTTTATGATTGCCTTTCTCAAATCAATAGATATATATTCTTATGAGTATTGTAGCTTTTTAAAACAAGCCAAGAGTATGTACATGCAATGTCAGTTTGCTTAATGAACAGATTTCTGATGTCTTACTTTTTTGGGGTGTCAAGACAAGATGCCACAAAGGTTAAGGGAAAAAGAAAACAACAAATGACAATACAACCAACCAAAACAATCCAAAAATCCAGAAGCCCTGATCTTTATTAATGTTGCTGTTAGCGACAAAGATTTAACCCACACTGCTGGAGAAGATGTCTTCTGTGTTACAATATACAGAAATGACTAAAGATTCGTGATTATTTAGAAGGCATCAGAGCCATCTAGCTTCAAATCTTACTTGACTTATCCGTATTCTGAACACATAAGGACTCCTTGATTTAAAAACATGCATCTCAGAGGAAAAGGGCTCCTATGCCGTGGAACAGTGTTCTTTACATCTACAGATAAAAAGAGCAGCTTCAGTCCTAAAAATCAACTTGAACTCCAGCAGTGCCGAGCACCAAAGGAATCAGCACAGGAATTCGCAGCAAACAAAGTGAGCGAAGCAGCCATTTGCTTCTCCCTTATTATGCTAATCATATTACCACAAACAATGAAGCCAGGAAAACACTGCTGTAGCATGGTTCTTGGCTTCCTAAAGTATCATTAGGAAACACAGTTGTTGTTACCTTGAGCAGATTACAAAGGCTATGCTGCTTTAGACCACTCACTGGTTTTGAACTAGTCATTTGGGTATGCGAATATCATTATAGGCTAGGTTATTTGGTTCCTGTTGAAATATTGGTCATAAATTTATGTAACTCCATTGCATCATTTCTCCAAATTTTTTAAGGAGTTTTAGAAATACATGAAACACTAGTTCAGAACACTTTCGTTGAATTCTAATGCATTTTTCTCGTATAATTCATAACATACTCTCTGCCAAAAAGCCTAAGCAGAAGCCCATTGGATAGGCAGTACTACAGAATAATATAGCAGCAAAAGGGTATCTTGACAACATGTAATGCTGAGGTGATACCTCGTATCTAACAATGGATCAATCCTTTACTAGCTAAGCCTAATGAAAAAAAGCATTTTCTAAGAGATAAATCAAACTGTAAATTCATGTTCATATCTGACAGTCTGCTTTGGATGTGCATGCTGAAAGCTACCTGATAACATTCTGTGATTTAGTGCAGCCTGCGTAAATATGCAGGAGACCAAAAAAGTTTCATCTACTATTTAGTCTTTTGATAAAGTAAATTTAAATAATGGCTTGGGCAAAAACCTTTTCACTTAAATCTGTTAAGCAACCCACATGATAGGTTCACTACACCATGGTGACAAAAGTCTGGAGACACTGTTGCAATGCTTCTCTACAAACAGCTAGTAAAACAAATCTGTAAGAACTACTGATCTGTAAGATCTTACTGTGTTGTATGTTTCACAGCTGTTAACATTTTCCTTGTTGCTTTCTGTTTTACAATTACAACCCACAGGTAACCTGTGAAGCTGTATTAGCTTACTTACAAAGGAATCAGCATTACCACAAAGTAACTCAGCACTTGAATCTCACTGGTATGGTTCATGGACACGTTTCACTGGTCATGGAGATGTCTCTAAAAGATTTTGACAGACTAAATAGAGTAAATAAGATGAATAGATCACGCAAAACCAAAATAATGCTTTCCATCTTTTAACTTCAAGAGGAGTCTATTTCTCAGAACAGCTTTATAACTTATTACAGCATATATCTTTCTCAGATATCTTGCTTCTTCCTTCTGCTTGTACTGCGTTAGCTCCAACCATACAGAGTTCTGTGTAAGCTGCTGTCACATTATCTACAGAGATTTCATGAGACAACCTACGTCAGGTCGTACTTCATGGGAAAATTGAAACAGCTTCATTAAATATCGTGAATAAACAAGAGCAAAACTAGCAAGTATCCAATTTTTTTTACTCCCTATTCCTCAGCCGGTCTTGAGAACCTGGTGAAAGATGTGAAGGAAGAAGGAGCTAGGGTGCATGTAATTCTGGCTGTTTACAATGATGCTAACTAAATGCGTTACATACAGTTCCCAGGAAGCCGCGGCTATAATCATGTAGATCTAGGTACATACAGGAGCGAACATCTGCTGTAAACTGATGTTGAAAAATAGTAATAATATCAAAAGAAAAAAGACTAATGGTTACTGAAGACATTTCAAGACAATATTAAGCAGAAACAACCATGATAACTTCTAATTTGTGCAGCAGATCATCTGTAGCCAGCATGAAATTACTAGTTGCAAAGATTTTACTACAGAAACTTTTATGTTTTCCCTCCTCGCTGGCACCTCTTTCTGTATGAAAATAACAGTAGAAAAGTATTTATTTACTGACAAAGTGATCACCACATGTGAGGTCCTATCATTGCATTTTAAGTAAGCATACTGCAGTGTGAATGCTCAGATGGGCTTCTTCTCAAAAACTATATGCCTTGAGTGTGTGGAGGCATATGCATAAAAAAACTATTTAGAGAAGCTTGTCACAACATCCTGAAGCATTCTTATTTCCTCGAGCTAGTTTACTGTACAGACTTCTAAGATAAAATTTCAAATAACACAATTTTTTCTAGGCTTATTAAGACTGCACTACAAATAGCTGACCTGGATTTCACAAGTATTCTTACACAGCTCTCATGGATTTCAACCCAAGCAGTGTCTGTGCAGTGTTTGTGAAAATGGGACCAAATGCAAATATCAAAGCGTAGAACTACATCCTTTAAAGCTATCTAAGTTAGAATTGACATTGAAAGCCATTTGTTAGGAATCAGGATTGGGATTAAGGTATGTTTGGTCTTTTTTATTTTTTTTATTTTTTTTTAATTTTTTTTAATAGAATGAAATGTAGAGTGAATAAAATAATAGAATGAATTTTTTTAATAGAATGAAAAAAAAAAAGCTGTTCATTTTGTACTGAGATTTTGATTGAATTTCCCTTGTTGATCGGATATTTAACACTAAACACTTGGAAATTACAGCTCTTCTCAATGCTCCTTTTAGTTAGCTCATGTCCCCTTTAATAGAAAGCTAATAATATTTACGACATATTTATGTTAAAATCATAGACCCAAGAATTCATTCACAATTTCCTCTTTTATATAATTATGATGTTTGTGAAAAACGCAGATGCCTCATTGAATGTGCATATTTAAAATGATGTGATTGTATTCACATCTGTACAATACTTAAGCCATATAATACATACAAATAGGGTCCTCAAGCTACTATGAAATGCCTAACACCTGGCAGATGAGATAGCAGCTCAAAATAATTTAAATACTGTATATTAATTCACTTTTTTGAGGCAGTTAGGCTATGTAATTGCTAAGCCATAAACTTGAAAATACGACTGCACAAAACATTCCCCTTTAGATATATCTGACAGAACGCATAGGTAATGTTTAAACATTTGTACTTGATGTCTTAGGCCTTAACATAGGCTTTCTTCATCATCTTAATTACTCTTTTCTTTTTCCTTTTCATACCCTTTTGCTTTCTGATGCCATTTGCCTGCCCAATTACGTGGCATCCTCTTATTTTTTTGATTAGTTCTCTTCTCCATTATGTTTTCTCTCACTTTTCTTCATTTTGTTCTGACAATTTCATCTTGTGCTTTCCACGTTCCTTTTAGTATATCTGTAGGAGAATGAGTGCTATTAGTTGGTAATATCACCTGAATGTAAATTGTGGCTGCATCTAATGAATGAAGTTAAGCTTCTATGCCATTTTAGTGGCCGTGTCAGATGGTCTCACACTGACTTAGTGTAAGTTTTGTGCATCTGCTCCAGGTTGAAGTGGGATGAATAGGTATTGCAGCTTGCTGTTGGGCATTTTACACAGTTTCAGCTGCACTTGTATGAAGCTCTTTCCTATACTTACGATTTTCCGTGTAAATATTCAAAAGAGCACAATACTAAGATGAATAACTGAGCAGACAGAGAGGGAGGAGTGGGATCTGAAGAAAAATATGGTCTACAAGTTGGTACATGAAATCTTTATCTGGGGCTTTTGTTATCAGACCCGTAAACATGGATGTTTGAAACAGTGTTTCAACACTGATTCTAATTTAGCTCTTTAAAAGTCAATGATCGAATTAACATTATATATCAGAAGAGATATAAATATTAAGTGTGTTGTTGTATTTTTACATCATTTTACATCACACAAAATACTCACAGAGTGATGGTAATTATGTTAGACTCCAGGAACCTTACATGTAGTTTTTATGCCTTCCTTTTGAGTGTGGCAGGACAGGTACTATGGTAATCACTCTTAAACTCTTCAGTGAATCATTTTTCCTAATGGAAAAGTGTTAGTGAAAGTGTGACTGCTGGAAAAATGTCAACTTTACAAAAAATGAAACATTTCATTCAAAATAAGTCAGTTTTGACATAACATCCACTGGGGAAGAAGGGAAACTGTGTTAATCATATAAGAGCTTCACTTGGGATGTCAGAACAAGTACTTGACTATCAGACATCTGGTATGTCTGAAGATTTATTAGCACTTCATCTTTTTTCTCGTCCTCATTTCTCTTCCTTGCCTACAAAATTCAGCTCTTTGGTAAGCTCCCACACTCTCCTTAAAAAAAAAAAAAAAAAAAAAAAAAAAAAAAAAAAAAGTGGGATCATACTTGGAAAGATAAAAATTTCCACAATATGCAAGTTGTTTCCCATATACCCTCAGACTTAGGCAGTCAAGTGAAACTCACTTCAACTACAACAGGGAAACGGGCTATGATGTCAATAGGGGAATTACGATGTACTTTTTTAAAAATGATATCCTAAAATTTGTAAACTACACTGTATAGGGATGTTTGTCCAATACAAGGAAACTCTTGCAGAATTCTCTCAGAGATGCATATACTTTTTGGTAAGTTTTCCCAATATCTGCTCAGTGGGAAAAAAATCTCTACTGGCTGCTGAAGAACTGCATAGCTTAATTAAATACGCATAAAATTATACTACTCTTACCTTAAGGAAAAAGAAAGAAAGGAAAAAAAAAGTTGATTTTGAGCACTGTAGTACTGAAAGTACGGAAAATATGTAGGGTACTGGACCTCGGGCAGCAATCTTTCAAATAATTCCACCTATATTGTTTTCTTGTTTGAGTCAGAACACATGCTGTATACAATTCTTTCCTTGCGTATGTTTTACAAGCAACTGTTGCTAGATGTGTGTCAGTTCAAATATTTTAATATGTATGCACACACACACACACTAAGTAACAACTATTCTGCTGTTCTCTTACCGATGTAAGTAGCATATTCTAATAAAGTGTTTTTTAAAAGCTTTATCCTAAAAAATCCATGTTATTACGTAATGTGGATTATCACCCATTAAAATAATGAAATCAATCACTGAAACTGCAGCGGAGTTTGTGGCTGTAGTTGTATATGTACATGCTAGCTATAAAAGAAACTATGCATTTATAAAAATGGGCCATTTGGGTGATTAAGCAGATGTGCTCTCTGCCCTGTATCAGGACAAATTTCTGAAATGAACAGTCATCTGCTTCTGCAGATGGACAGTGCTGAGGGAGGGTTGGAGCTTTCCCATTGCTCATTGTAAACAACCTCAGCCCCAGAGAGGCACAGAACGATCTCTAGCGATTAACTGTTGTCATAGGAGCAACATACTGTAAAATGAATGTAATGTCTCTGGGCGTATAGTAACTGGCCTGTCTCATACGTGCATGCACAGAGTATTATTCTGAATGATTTTCAGACGTACTGATAATGTAAAAGTAACTTTCCATTTTTGTATTCAGTAAGAAACAACAGCATAGTTTATGGTCTTCAAGAAGATTGTTTAACTATCATTTACTTTCCCATATGTAAAAAGAGGAAGAAACCATCATACAGTTAGTCAAAAGAACACCGATACTGATAAATAATTTACTGCTTTAAATGGTGGTTATTGAGCTAGGGAAATAAACTTCATTATCACCAGATGGGAAGAAATATGGTGCAAACAAGAAAGGATTAGCAATCTGCTGTTTTACCACCTGATCACCTGAGTACAGTGAACAGCAGTCTGTATTATGGATAACCATAGTGTCATAAATGATCAGTTGTCATTTACAGTAAGTTTGTCCAAAGCCAGAATGTAACTTTCCAAAAGTAAAATAATAACAATAATAATAATAAGCTCTGCTTTGGAGAATGAAGACAGCTCTTTAAGTCTGAGATGCCAAAGAAGCAAATAAAAACAACACTCACCACACTGCTTTTTTGGAATGAATTTATAGTGCATTTGTATAATTAAAAAAAAGTACTGTACAACTCAGAGTACTAACAAATGAATTAAGGGAGACTGCATTTAATCCACAGGGAGTTTGGAATGGTCTTACTGTAGTGGCTTCATTCTGCTCCCTGTGGATGCTCCACAACCAGCTGGGTTGAAAATTTCAGTCAAAATTACAGTTGAAGGTCCCTTGATAGGATACATTAGTAAACAATAAGGGGAGGTTACAATATGCATTTATGTCTTTACATTCAGAGATCAAGTAAACCAGCAGACAGAATGTTACAACAGAACAAATAGAAAGACAGTACTTCTGCTTGAGGAAACTTTCCTTTTTCAACATTTTTCCCTGGACATACTTATTTTTTCAAAGGATAAAATTAACAAATAAATGGCAACTAGTTTAAATATATTTAAATAATCAAGCATAAATAAGGATAGCCTTCTCAAAATTCTAGCTGGAAATAATTTGATTTACTACAGTCAGTGCCTATTCAGCAGTTTCAGATTTATAGCTACTAACCCTAGGTAGTAAAGCAAACGTGGCAGGTGAACGTAATAAGCAAGACATTTCAAGCGATACAGTAACTTAAAACCTGAGAAAAGATTCAGAACTACATGCATGGATACATGTAACATTCTTCGTAAGCTTGAATGGTGCACCTGCAGGCTATGAAACCATCATCTAGTAATATATTCTTAACAAGAAGTTCCATCTTTTTGAATATTCTTGTTTTACGAAAAAAACAGTTATTCTATTTATGGAAGGCATTCTAGATTGAGCGCTCTCTATTTGTAGGAAAAAAAACAGAAGTTCCTAGAAGACTCATTAAAACAACTAGAAAAAGTATATATCCTCTCGAAAGAGTAGGAGACAAATGTAACACAATCTTTCACTAGAATTCTTTGGCCAGTGTGAGGCTGGTAGCACTCGTGGGTCCATTATGTTACCAAAGAGGAAAGGTGCTATCTGAAACTACAGTAGTGCAACAGCACAGATATATGACAGGTCTGATGGCAGATGATCAAGCCTTTCTGCTAAATACATTCTCATATCTTTTCTGCTAGCATAAAGAGAGGCTGCAGGGAGATCTCCTGGAGAAAGACTGTTTTCTCAGACAATCTTCACACTTCCCATATAAGACTTCACTTACAAGTCTAGGGAGAGAATGCTGAAAGTAACTACTGAATTTTACTTGTGATTTGAATAATTTTGTAAAGACTTGATAGGAGAAGAACTATTTAAACAGAAATGGGAATACAAAGAGATTTCTTTTGTTTTAAATGCATCATGTTTAAAAGCATGTTTTCTTCAGTAGTATACTGACGTGCCACCTTGTTACACAGCTGAATTCTACCGTATAATCAGATTCTAATGTTTATACAAGAATGATTTAAGTTTTCAAAACCACTTGGTGTTATGCAACCTCGGTTTGCTTTGGAATCAGTGATACAAACCAGAGTGCTTCCAACTGAAATATTAATTAAGCATCTACTACGTTTTCTGAAATCTTACAGTAAGAACAGGAACTGTAACAAAATCTACAAGACCTCACCTATGCTTTTACAGAAGACTTGGGACAGTATCTCCATGAAAGTTTAGCTGTGCTCTCCTTTTTGCTGTCTCTGGGTTTCCATTCTGATTTACACATATTGATCATTTACTTGTTTAATTCTTTCAGTTTCAGGTCAGCCTTGATGTAGCCCTTAGAAGCTAGCAACAATATAATCAGATTTGTAAGAATATCTGTTCTTCTTGGAAAAGTAAGGTCCAAGAGACCGTATGTATTGTCTGTCTTTCGCACTGCACTTAGCCTTTCCTCAACAGGCTGGATTCCCTAAGTTAGGACTGGTAATACTCTCCAGCCTATAAGAAACCAATTACTTTTACGGAGCAGAAAGAAAATAGACCTGATTAGCTAATTAGCACTTGGTTGAGGACAAAGGATAGTAAGCAATGCTTGGCAAGTGAACAGCTTTCGATAGTCTTTTTGAATAATGACATGAAGCTGCACCTTTTTAAAGAGCTATCTTAATGTTTTATTTATTGTTCATTGATGATAGTCTAGTTTACTCTGATAACTTAACTTCCTCTGATATCTACAGTGGATTTAAAGAAGGGTTAAATTTGGCCTTGTGTGTCCTATGGCTCACAGTGAGAATGACACACCTTTTCTGGCATTTGTTGTATTATGCAGAGAAGCGTGACTTTCTTCTCTTTTGGGAGTCTTTTGAACTTGGATAAAGCAGCTATTCCCCAGTGATTACTCCCTTTCTCAATCGATGCAACAAAAGATTATCACATAAAAAAGAATCCCACCATGATTTTTCTTTTGAACACAGGCAATGCTGAAAACATGCGTGCAAAAGCTGTCATCTCTTGCCCCTCTCTGATATGTGTTAGCTCCATGGGATAGTAAAAGAAAAGAAGCACATTAAAGCTTTCTACATCATCGGGGTGAATCACTTTTTTATTATTGTAAGGATAGCATTGATAACTAGAGAAAAGGAAGAACAGAACTGCAGTTCACCTAATCACTGCAATAATGCAAAGTCTAGAGGAAGTTTAGAGGAAAAAATAAAATAAAATTCAATTTGTCACTAAGTGGTAGTTACCTCACATTTCTTTGCCAATACAAATAGTAAAGCAAATGTTTTTTAGGCTTTTTCTCCTTCCTTTTCCTGTCTGAGAATCTTTGGTTTTTGATTATGATTTCTGCACATCTACACCTAGAAAAAAAGTAGAATACCTATTGAAAATATGGTTTACTGAGCAGAGTTTTCTTAACTTAAAACTGTACGTATGTATCACCTATGTCTAACATGACTAGGGGAACGTAGTCTGACGGCGTCTCCATTTCTGTGCCAGCTGTTCGTTGGAAAATTTGTGAGTACAAGTAACGTTTTCCAAAAGAGATCCTCTAACTACAGTAAAGTAAAGTAACTGTAAGGGAACAGAACTTACTCCTAAATTCAAACAATTTGAGAGGCTTTTGTAGGAAAAGGCCTTTATGGAAGTTTATACCTTAGTGGGTCATCAGTCTGATACCAAGTTTGAATGTAGCCACTTCTTGGCTTCAGACCCACATTATAAACGCTGCATGTGTGCTTTAGCTGTTTAACTGTAAAACAATAATTCCCAAAGTTGTGGTGGGACCACCAGGATGACTGTCTTCCATGAGATGACACTGACAGCACCAGATTTTCCCTGGCTCACTACTACTGCTTAAACCACAGCTTGTACTTCTTTCTTCTCAGATATTCATATGAACAGAAAATGGAGGATGATTCAGTTTGCAGTTTCGTAAGCTGTGCAATTTGGACATCTTCTTAAGGAGTCAGATGAGGTCAGTATGCTCTACTTCATACGAGGGAAATTCTGGAGCCCAGCTTTCTTGTTCTTCAGCAGATTTTTTATTAAATAGGTTGCTTTGCAAGAGCTGGGGGAATTTCTTCCCTTGCTTTGTTTTGGGTTGGTGTCAATGCTTCTGGTCGCTATTAGCTTTGACTTGAGGATCTCAAGGCCTAATTTATTAGCTCTCTCAGCAGATTTAAAGAGGTTTAAACTTTAGGAATGCAGCTTAAGTGTCTACATCCTACATGACCTTAAATATCTAGAAGATAGAACTGTAAGTTTTGGGAGCATGTGCAGCAATCTAGCTTTATTTACCTACAATACATAGACATTTGCAGGCCACAACTTTTTAAACTGCAGCGGGCTGAAACAACCTGGAATAAAGCCATTCCAATTTGATAAGTTCTTCACTATTTATCGCAGTGGCAGACAGAAGAAATGCGCTTTTATCAGAGCCTGTTTTTAAGAAGTTCACTTTTCACTGTCATAGAATAAGAAATCAGAGTAACCGTGTGCTTTTCTGTGTTTTGAAAACTGGTGATGAATAAGCATTTTAAAACTGTTTCTCAAATATAATTTTACGGACATAATTTGTTTTCTAATATTAGAGATGTGATTTTGTTTGGTCCAGCTGAACTGCTAAAATTAAAGCAGCACGTAGCAGGTATTCTCCAAATTGACAAAATTATTTGAGTCTGAAAAAAAAATGCAGATTTCTAACTCAAGATTGCAGTATCAATAGGAAAAAAAAAAAAAAAAAGGCATTTTTAGTACTAAGAAATCCGTGGCTAAATTCCAAGAATTCTGGATATTTTAATTTTGATAGGTGTGCTAAAATGAGGCAGGATAAAATTATTCTTCCTATGTAAAATCAAATAGAAGCATTATCAACTTTATTTTCCCATCGGTACAACAAAATAGCAGCATAACAAAATGCCAGCATTATTCTAATTACTGGTTAGACACCTGCATTTGAGATGAGAGCTTTGTATTGGTAATTTTATCAATTGCCATCGTGTGTCTAAACTGCTGTAGTGAAGAAGGTGACTGAGAAGTTTATGTTTGACAGCTGTTACACCATCTGGCATCTTTGACTTCCATGACCCTTTGCAATCTGGCTTTCAGCCTAGGTAAGGTACAAAGACTGAACTGGCTTAATTGGTCTGTGATCTCTTCTTGGCAAAATACAGAGGTCAAGTTTCCACACTGATTATTCTAGATTTGTCAGCGACCTTTGTTAACACAAACCATTAAGTTTTGTTGACTCATTTGCAAACGCTGGCAAGGATGGCCAAATATCAGTGTAGTGACTCTGCTCTCTCCTCTATAGGAGGTCTCAGAGGGTGATGTTGGACAATCGCTCATCTGCCCAGAGGATTCTCATGAGTAAGTTTTTCCACCATTACACTCTGTTGTCTTTCTTGTTCAGTGTTTACATGAAGCTTCTCAGGGACAGAGCAAGTTATTTGGGGCTGTCATTTTATCAAAGGAAATAAATGAAATTTATCTTTGCCCACTGTGCTTTTTAAGTGTGCTTTTTCTTCCGATGAATACAGTCAAGTTGATCCGCCTTGCAGCTTCTGGCTAGCATGAAGATCAGGGCAGGCAAATAGATTTAAATTTTATTCATGCTCCTTAAATATTTAGAAGAAAGCTATTGTATAGGAATTGGTAGGTCATGGCCTGAAGCTGTGACTGAGCCCCAGGTGCGATGGTATGGCTAACCAATGGAGATCAGGTGCAGCAGTGCATCCTGGGACCGCCCCTCTCACCCTCATAAAATGCTTCACAGCTGGTTAGTAATCAAGGGAGCAGCATTTTTGTTTGGAAGGTGTACGTTTCTTCTGGCTTCATGGGTCTTTGGAAGGTATAAGTCACATTTCCTGTATTGTTTTTTCAAGTAAATCTCAATGAATACCTTTACTAGTGTGTTCTTATGTAGATGGCACTGTCATCATCTTCAGTTAAACAGTTTATAGCTATAAATGAGTGTGGAAAATTGAGGCAAGCTTGAAAGCTGGAAGATCATAGCTGTAGGTTTACCGTTCAAAAGAATTCTTTGGTTCAGCTATACAGGAGCATAGATCAGAAAACTGCAAGAGAACTGCTAATAATACTACTTAAAATGAGTAGACATTAAAACAATTTGTTAATTTACAAGGAATACTTCAGTTTGTAAATATTAATTTATCTTTTTATTCTATTATTGTCTTCTCATCAAACTCTAAAATACTTGTACCATGTAAGGGTAAAAGGAGTAGTATAAATGAGCATTTTTTGAGGGTTGATTAAGCACATGCCTGATTTGCAAACCAGGAAGTAGTGAATCACCCTTTCTTTTTTTTGCTTATAATCCCATTCAGGTAGTTCAAGCAAGATTCTCACTTTCATTTTTTCCCCCACTGTCAAGGGAGGAAAAAAGACAGCAGCCATGGTTTTCAACAAAAGCAGAACATTGCTACTCAAATTATGAATTAAGAGTTTACTTTTTTTTCTGACCTCATTCTCAATCTTTCTTCTTGTAATCTGGTCCTGAGTGTGTAAGTTAAAGGGAGAAAAAAATAACAACAATAAAATCTCACCTCGTTATGTTCCATTTAATATTTTCAGCTATTTATCTGATAGGAACTGTAGTAGGAATAGGATTTTCTATCACTGTGCATTTAACTTCAATAAAGATACTATTTCCCCTTTTTGCTTGTAAGAATGCTATACTGTAGTTACAATAGCTCGTAACTTTTTTTTCTTTAATAGGCCCATTAAAGCCAGTGTTATGTCTAGAAATAAATTAGAGTTCTCTAACGTAATGTTTTTGGCATTAGAGTTTGGGTTGTTTCTTCTCACTTTTGGAAGCTTTTAAACTGTCAAGTGAAAACTTCCTTTGTTATCAACAATAGTTTGACTTATTCAAAATCTTAATCTTCCTTTCTCTGCTTGTGTAGATGTGTTACATTACCCTCATTCATCTAGAGCCCTATTGATGCAGTGATCATTTTGAAGTATTAAGAAATTCTCAAGGAGTCTAGCTGGTACAATTCATCACTTCATCCTGATTTAGATGTGCAGTTTGTTTACTCTAAGAAACTTATTTTACTCCAGACCTACTTGTTCCTTAGTCTTATTTTAGTTGTCTTAATAGTTAATAGTAATTTCTTTGAGTGCACATTTACCGGTAATTTAAATGTGAATGCAAAGGCGTTAAACATTTCAGGCTCACTTATTTCACCCAATACTTCTTTATTCAATTGGTTAGGCAATAGACACATACTTTCCATTGTCTTCCCCTATTTTCAAATGCGATTTCAGAATATTTCTGGAGTCCTCATTGTTCCTTAACTTGCTCACATGTGCTTATGTCGTTGCTTTACATCTATTCCTAGAAATATCTCCTTTCATGTCCCTCTCTAATTATATTTCAATTTTCAGATCAATGAAAGGCCCTGGTAAATGCATAATTAGTGTTGTGATCTCCTTCTCAACATCAGAACAGGCCATTATCATACCTTCAGTATGTTCCCGTTCCAAAATTGCCATTCAGCAAACCTGTTTTCCTGTACTCTCAACAGGATAGTTTCCTCATTAAATTCTTGTACCAACTTTGTATCTTCACAGATCTGTATATTTCCTTTTTATTTTAACTGCCAAATTCTACCTTTTTCAGTTTTTTTGTCTTGGAATATAGTGTTTCACAGTCTTTTACATCTTAACTGCTGACCTCATCCTTAGTTGTAACTGACTCCTCAAAAACTAGAATAGCTTCCTCTTCTGTCTTATTCACAAAACTAGAACTATTCACGCTCTTCATGAACTTGTGTCATGAACTTCAGCAACTTCTTGTGCGTTAGAGTTTCTTCTACTGCCGAGATCCCACGAATAAAAAATGAATAAAAAATTATACCCACAACCAAGCTGCATCATTGAGCAAGTTAAAGAATTTTGTACTGATCTTTAATAACACCTTTTAGCAGTGAAGTCTCTTTTTTAAAAATAATAGAGGCTTTTAAAATAAAAAATCAAGATGCAGAAAGCAAAATGAAAATAAAGAAAAGAGTGCTTCCAGTAATGAAGACGGTTATTTCTCATAGCATTATGTGAGAAAGTTGGGGGGAGGGAGGGAGTGAGGAAAGGCAAAACTACAGTATGAACCTAAGACAGGACAATTTATTTATTTATTTATTCATTCATTTAGTGCAGTCTGTCCCTATGCATTTCTTTAGCAATGGGGAACTATAACAGGGCCCGGGTGAACTCTAAAAATAAAAGGTGATAAGTAATTAAGCACCATCTTTGTCTTCAGCCTGTGTGATCTGCTCGATGTGTTCAGTCAGGCTAACATGTTACCTCCTATGGGGTACCGAATTTTGCTACTGTTTCAAATATGGTTGTCAATGGAGCACTGGTGTACCTCTATATGCAGAATGTGAAGCAAGAGTAATTGTAAAGCACAACTGGGACGAAACTGTGAAGTCAGCTGACTGTATCGGTCACAGTCTAAGAAACTATGAATAACCCTTTTTTTTTTTTTTTACTTATAATCCCATTCAGGTAGTTCAAGCAAGATTCTCACTTTCATTTTTTTTTCTGACCTCATTCTCAATCTTTCTTCTTGTAATCTGGTCCTGACGGAACATTTTGGGACTGACTGTAATTTACACCCAGACAAAGTGTAAATGATAAAACATGAGCACTGTTTCACACAAGGAGATAATTATGATCTAACACTGTTTTGTACACACTATGAAAAGGTGTACATAAGATATGAGGTTATGAGAAATTTAGTAACTCATGTTTCAGATGAGGTCTTATTCCTTTTAATATTAAACGATTAAGCAGGCTGCGTATCATCTTGTTAAAAAAGTCCTCTTTAATATCAAGTTCTACTGTAAAAATTGTCGAGAAATATTTCTTTAGAGTATCATCATCTTTGCATACAGGATTTTTCTCTATTTCACTGATTAAGTTTTAAGAACTATAATAGTAATACCTCTTAATGAAACCTTGATGTTCTTAACTATTAGTTTTGTGTTTAGCCTAGTGAATCATCCACAGAACACAAGAAAATTATCCTGCTTGTTTTTTCACTTCATCGTGGCAAAGAAAATCACACGCATTGATTGTTTTGAACACAATTATATTAGCTTTCCATCCGTACTGCTAATTGCAGATTTAAAGAATTTTGGAAGTATAGACAGACAGTTTTTTGTTTAAGGAAGGGGATTTAAAAGCTACTGCCTTGTGTTGCAAGTCCATCTCCCCCTTCTCCACCAGGGACACCAGAAACGATGGGCCACACCTCTCCCCATTCAACTCTTAACTAACTCGCACTAGCCAACAAATTAAACAGGTTCTTGTGCCAGCACGTTACAATTTGGAAGCGATACTATTCTGGTGTGGATAAGGACTTTGAGATGAACTGCCTGTAAAACAGCGCGTTCTATAGAACTATTTTTAAAGAAGATCTAGTGTCATTGCATAATCCCAGAGGAACGTGATTACCAATTATTTTTTTATTCAGAAAACTGATTAAGGAAATGTTCTATTAAATTGCCTACATGTGGACGCAGCGTTAGCCTCTAACCCATTTTGCCCTGTTCGATGTGTGGTGGCAGTTTTAGTTAGCATATTTGAATAACATTTATCAAATCATTTCAAGCAGTGTCCAGAGATCTTCAACTATGTCTGTAGTTAGGACTGAGCATGCACTGTGATCTATAATATGACTGCCCAAGCAATTTCTTGTTATGAAGTTTCTTGACTGCTGTTTTTTGAGACTGATAACTTCAAAAACAATTACTGAAAACCAGTAAGAGAAAGCAATTCTTTCTGTAAACATTCTTCCTGCTAAGCAATTCATTAAAATAGCTGGGGAAAACAAGAAGGAAGTATTAGCATGGACAAGGGCAATTTAACATATTATTTCATTCAGTAGAAACACATTTTTGAGGCATTTACTTGGCTGTAATTATTCTGATCTTGTATTAAGAAAGCATGTGTAGAAAAAAAATTTTCAATCAAATGATCAGGAGAGATAATCCAAAGCGCTCTACAACCAAGGTTGCAATTAATTCTCTTAAGCTTTACCTTTATTCTTTTTAAGAACACTGAAATTCTGTGTATTATACCTCCCCCTGCTTTAGGTACTATTTCGTATATTATCGTCAGAGCGTAATAAAGCATTGGTTCAATTTTGTGTAATACTGAGAATGAGATTAAACACAGCTAATGGTTTCTTAGTATTTATTTAAATGCATTGACAAAGATTATTTTTTTTTTTATTTCAGTAGGCAGTACACCTACAAAAATCTGTTGTAATTACTGAGTCATGAAATAAAGATGAAATAATACAACAGACTGGCATTTGGAACATACTGCCAAAAAACATATGCAGCAAATACCAAAATATGCCTAGAGCAAAATTTCACCCCAATATTTATGAATTATGAAGCAAGTTATGATATATGATTTAGGTAAACACACCGTGTGTTTTTCAGTATGTCATGGAGCATTTTACAACTAGCTTTCCTTTCCTAAAGTAAAACATTAAATAATGCACATATAACTGTGTACATTATTACATAGTTATAAATAGATTTAATCAAATTGACCAATTTTATGACACTTAACATCATGTGATGCGCTTGTATATAGATATATGTGCAAATTTGTTTCTTTTAGAAGCTTAAATTATATTCCCAGACACTGCACATATAGCTGATCTTTAAACTCTTTTTCAAACGTGAAATTTGATTTGGAACAGGTAGAGCTCTCTGCTTTAAACTGTGTCCTTAAATAGCTGATCATTCAAGTGTTACCCATTTGTCTGCAAATGTGAAAATGGGTTTTTTGATGGTCTCCAGAATCTCCAGAAATTATTTGTCAACGTAAAATGCATTATATTTTTTTTTTTATAATGAGGAGTCCAGTCTGTCAATTTCATGATTTCTCTTCTTGATGTGTACAGAAGATATACATTATACTTTTGAAATGTAAAGGTCAGCTTTACCAGGTGCCAATTAAGTGGATAACTCACAGCACTGCACCTTGCCATTTATTCTGCTATTTCTGCTGGCAGTGTTAAAAATGAGTAACGCTTACTGCTCTGTCCGGTATTGAGTTTCTGATTCACTCTGACAGGATACCATTAGCAATTATTCAGACTTTTGCCAGCTACTAAATTTAGTTACATTATCTTTTAAGGTTATACTGAGTAATACTGAATAATTTTGTTGGAATATTGCGCAGAACTCTTTCTCCTGATACGAACGAAAGTCAACAGATTGCAGGAAGCCTCAACAAAGCATGAAGCTGTTGTTCTGGGGCAAGAATATTTCAACAGGAAAAGTCAGTTTAAAAATAATAACAGCTGGCTGTGGTTTTTATGCAACTAAGAGAAATTGCATTAACAAAGAAGCGTCTAGAAAGAAAACTTGTTTTGTTATTTCTGAGGGTTTGTTGTGGATTGTTTGTTTGTTTCTAAGTGATTGTGAACAGTATACCCGATTGAAAACATTTTCCAATCAGGAAAAAAAAGTTTTGGTCATGCAATTAACGATGAAAAGCAGGTTAGCAGACGCTGTACAGTCACATCACACGCGCTTCAAGTGCAAATTAATTTTAACACAATATCCTATTTTTCAGTAAAATAACACATCATAAAAACATCGCATAGTAACATGATCATAAAGGAACTATTTCACACAGTAAAATTACAAAGTAAAAATCTTAATGTCTATATTTTCAAAAGGCTTTACAGTTATAAAAATAAATAAAAATAAATGGGAAGGAGGAACAGAGTAGGGAGGAATTTGGAAAAAAATAATCTTGGGAGAGGGTCATTCTAACTTGTAGTGTTAACTTGCGTATTTACAGATGTATGCAAGTGTTTACTGTCTCAAACTTTTTTGAAGTTCCAATCTACCTGTAAGTATTGTTATATGATTTGAAAACTTAAAAATGATTACTTTTAAGTGTGATTAAGGATCAAAAACCATCCAAATGCTTTAGGCTTAATATAGAATGATGGCTTATAAACCGTTCTCAGTTCTAGCCTCCTACCATTATTTAAAACGCCGAGAATAATCTTCTTGACAGCTTATAGAAAATACTGGAGAAAAGAAAAACAATGCCTCTCCATTACTTGAAATTGCTTTTACTTATTAGGGTATGAAAATATCTCATCATTATAGAATTTAAACATTAAATATCTGTATGAAATTCTAACTTTCAGACTGTGCAAAAGGCGATTATTGGAACTAAACATTTTATTAAGTAAACCCATTCATAGAAAAAATTAAAAAGGAAAAAAACAGATTTTTTTGGAATGCGTTACACCAAAATAATAGCTGCTTTCTTTTTAGCTTTAAACAGGAGAAAAAAAATATGCCGCCTTTAGAAATGACATAAGTAGAAGGACTGATTTTTACCCACAAATCTTTTAGTCGCAGCAGAAAGCAGCTGATATTCTGTTTCTGTAAGCATTGTTTTTGCAACACACTCGTCATATTTACTTACTTATATTCGTATATATGGATAATTAATTCCGTGCTCCCACATATATGGAGTTTTTTGATGTGCCTGTTGACACCAATAATAAGAATCCAAAAATGCAAAATCAAGTAATTAGCTACTGGAGTTTTCATGAATCTAAAACTCTGTGCTCTTACCTGTTTTTCAGTTCTTTCAATTTCAATAACTCTACAAAGGCAGGCTTACAGTTAAACTAATCCTTTATTCTCCTAACTTCCGTCCCTATAACTAGACACTAACATAGTTCTGACGTTCAGTCAAGAGTATATCCCTAAAATCCACACATCCAAAGTGCTTTTTCAGAATGTATACTTTTTTCCCCATGAATTATAACTCAACTTGTGTAAGCTACGCATTAATAACAGAAGACACAACCACACACTTGGTTTTTTAACTAGTAATTGCACAAAGGCATAGCAAAACATAATTGCAGCAGCACTTGTTTCTTAGGATTCTTGTAACAAAATGCAAACTCATTCTGTAATCACTATACAAAGTTGGAAAGGTAAGCATGTGGCTTCCAGAAATGTAACTGAAGAGATGACAGTACTGCAAGATACTCTACAAGATTTCCACTGATTGCCATCATTTTTGCACTGCTGGAAGCGTGTGAGTGAGGCAGCAGGGGTATTTAATCAGTAGGGAAAAAAGGCTCTGTCTTTCTTTAAAAGCAGCGTTCCCAGCGTATCTTGGGAAGCAAACGGTTAGCAGGTAAAACTGAAGGAAGCAGAGAGCAGGAAAAAAAGTTGAATAAACTGAAATGCATATCAAAGCATGGCTTAGAAACTTTGGCTGAAGAGACAGTATTACTTGCTCTGGTTCTAGGAAGATGAAGCCAGCAGCAAACCAAGAGAACCCTGTAACAGGGGAATCAGATTTCCTAGGGAAGACCAAGGCTTACTCAATAAAATGAGAGCTTTCCCCATGCAGACTGCATCATCTAAATGCTGACCTTTCAGGGTTAAAAAAGATCGGGAGAAAGGAATCTACCACATCATAACAAGACAAGTTTGCCTAGGTTTTTAATTCAACAAAACAAGATTTTGCCTGAATTCACATGGAAGTACAATGAAACTGCGTCTTTCCTAGCTAGCTTAAAAAAGTAATGCGAAGGCTTTCCTTAATTGAGAAAAATGTATTTTATTATGTGGCAAAAAATGTCTGCTTAAAGACTATTTTAAAAAGTGGTTTAATTTCTAGCTCACCTTCAAAACAGGATAATTTTCTGTGTATACAAATACAAAATTACTGTGAGGTGGTAGTGAGTGGGACGCTGCCTGGAGCCCTCCCCTCAGCCTCATATCCAGCAGTCTGTGTCATAAGAACAATTATTTTATTGATACTTATCAGATTAGAAATAGACTAGGATTACTCTCAAGATATTAATTTGACCTGTGGAGCCCTGTCCAGAAGAGAAGTACCAGAGATTTCATGCGTTTCATCATTTCTCTTATCTTTTAATCTATGCTTGCATTTCCTCTACAGAAAAATGGGATAAGGAAGCTTATATAGGTTTAAAAAAAAAAGGGTTTACTTGTTCATATTTGGATTACTGACACAAGAAATGAGTTTTGTGATTATCATCATAGCTAGTAATGTTCCCCGTGTGTTTTACTCAGAATCTCTGTGATCCAGCCTTAGACAACTGGATGATCTGGAGATTTCCACTATCTTGTCACGAAAATCTATGCATAAAAGATTAGAAGGTGGTTCAGCTTTGTTCGATGAGAAGCAATAGTCCACTACACCCATTGCGCCTCACTCTAGTGAATAAAGATCGCAGTACAGTAAGACAGCTTTATCTTTTTCACCAGATTGACATTAAGATGGCTATCTTCATAATGCTGTGGAATAATTGTGGAATTAAAGATTAACTTTCTCTTTCCCTTTACAGTATCTTACCTTTCTAACTAATCAGGATGATGCTGGTAGATTTAATTTTACATTTTATATGTGCTATTAGAAATAAGACAGACAATTCCAAGCTCTTAAATATTTAAGTAGGCACCCTTTATTCAGCTTTCTCATCATATTTCCTGAAAGTTACATCTAATCTTTATTCAGTAATTGCATCTAAAAAAATGTTTTGCTAAACATTTCTCTTTCTACCAGAACAGGTTTTCACTCTGAGAGTAGGAAAAGTAGGAAATCACATTGAATGAGCTGTTTCTCATCTGTGTTCAGATATACAAACAAAAAAGAAACAAATAAAGTTAGTGCTCCTCCTCTCCCTAATGCAATCACTCAGAAGTCTTGTATTACTTATGCCTTTCGACATCGTGAACTAGCGCCGAAAAATTCCTCATTTAGTCTTTGTCAAAATAGATTCCCAATGGATTCATAAATATATAATAAATATTAAATCTTCTTCACTTTCCTTCAAAATTCTCTGTAAAACTTGAATTCTTATAACTTCCTTTTGTCAGCTGATTAATATAAACATGGAATAATGACAGTGCAAGTACTGAATTTGGTACAAGTACGCTACATGTACAGAGATTTACCCTTTGCATTCTTTTGTCTTTGAGCATTCAAATGGGCAATTCTGCCTAGAACCAAAGGCAGTCATTTCACCTATGTATGTACGTGGTAGAGGGACTTCTCTCCATATTCTGACCTGCAAGGTTTGTGTTCTCCTTGTGCTGTCTCCACACTGTTTTCTGGTGTGCAAAGTCTTCCATTGTTTTTTTTTAGTATCCAGAAGAGGGCTACAAGAAAGAAGGGGACAGATTCCTTAGCAGGGTCTGTTGTGATAGGAAAAGGGGAAAAGGTTTCAAATTGAAAGAGGGGAGATTTAGATCGGATATAAGGAACAAGTTTTTTGCAACAGGGATGGTAAGACACTGGAATAAGTTGCCCAGAATGATGGCGGAAGACCCATCCTACGAAACATTTAAGGTCAGACTGGACTAGACTCTGAGCAACCTGATCTAACTGCAAGTTTCCCTATTCATTGCAGGGGAGTTGGACCTTTCCAACTCAAAAAACTCTATGAGTTTATAGTTTTTCTGCTACATCATAATGACGTGCTTTGGCATTAGTGGTTTTGTAGGTTCAGTAAACTCTCAGACCACTCCGAAAGATATAAAGGAAATTAAATAGTAATAATGTTTTCAAATCATTTGTTTTTGGTGGACGACATCCTAGCATACCCAAAGAGTTGATTGACATAAACTCTAAGTCATTGATTAGAGCTTTGAGAGCATACAGAATGTGTACAAATTATCAAATGACTGGATAAGGTCTGTGATGAGAAGGGTAACTTACTACCTTCTAGGTAATAGTTCAGAATTTAAACTGTTCCTGCTGCAGACTGTCTCTTTTTAAAACTGTTATTATTATCTAATAATACTAGGACAAAGAGCAAGCATAATGCACCATCTTTGCACAAACACACTGAGGGGCAAAACAGGATATGAAAGCATAAAGGAAGCTGTTGCTAGTCACAACGGTGTCTTTCAGATACAACTAGATATTTAGTAAAAAAAAATCCAGGTTTGGTACGGTAGTACTGCTCTTGCTCTAGCAGGTGGTTTAGGATTATAAATTATTATCAATTTTTGCTCTTAGAGTATAACGTGCATTTCTTATTTGCCCAGGATAACCAGGATAAAATAGCATTGGTGTCCCTGTAGATAAATGGAGTACATCTTTATAACTTAAGCAACTTATAGGGGCATCTTGAATTTGGATTCCATGGACTCATCACCACCCTCAATATAAATTGCTCAATTTTTAGATTCTAATGGACATTGTAGCTTTACTGTTTCGCTGATCTTTATGATTTTACAACCTATGAAGTTCAATAGGCATGCTTCTGTCTAAAACTCAGTTATTTTCTTTTGATAGCTTATTTACCAGAGTCTCAAAGAACAAAAGCAGGCACTAAGTAATGACTTAGAGGAATGCTAAACAGAGGAATATGTATATATATATATATATACTGAGAGAAAAGAGAAAGAGGCAGCCCTGGAGGGAAAGCAATAAAAAAAAAAAGAGGGAAAGCATTTAATGCTGTTTTCGTAGTTTCATATATACAGGCACAAATAACAGTTAACTTCAACTGTCTGGTGCAGATAAGAATGCTAGATGACAGAGTGCTAAATGCTAAAGCATTAGGTACACCCTTCAACAAGCGTTATTTTATTCCAGTTTTTGAATTTACTTCTTAGTTTGAGAGCTTTTGGAGAGCTGATTTTCTATCAAGGTAAAGCTGGGCCGTGTAACAGTTGGTACTTTGTCTCACTGCTTCGCAGAAGCGCAGAGCATTTCATCAAATACAACATAGGCATTGAAATACTGACTCCATATTTTTTTTATTTTTGAGTATAGATTACTGTCGCATAAGTGGCCGAAGGGAAGGGGCAGATCCTGGAGCCACCAGTGCCTTCCACGTTTCTGATGGCCCTGATCTGAGGCCTGACTTTCATGGCAGCATTTCAACAGCGTGAAAAACCTCTTACCATCCCTGGAAAAGGTAAGCATCATTTCTAAGATAGCTACATCAAGTTTAGTTCTTGCTTGGATCACAAAACTAAGGGGTGAACCCCACTCTCTCCCATCTGTCTTTGGACCCGTCTCCCATCCTCTGCATGGACAGTTGCCCTAGGAAAAACATGAAAAGGGATGGGAGGAAGGCAACATGGCTTCTTTCTCAACCATCAGAAATACTTTCTCATTTTTTTCTCCTTTTTCTTTCCTGTGGCTTGAAAGGTAATATTCAGTAGGCTAATGGCTTATTCTGTATTGAGGACGCACAATTCATGTGTGAGAAAAATGTCACAAACATTATGTTATTTCCTTTTCTCCAGAGATGGGAAGAGAAACAAAAATAAGGGATGTGTAATATCAGCCATGGAGTAATAGTGCAAAATTATAGAGCTTAGATTCTGTTTTAGATATTTTTTATTCCTGTAAGAGATGCAGCTTTCATGTATTATCTCACTCGACAGTAATGGGAATTTATTAATTGTGAGACATTTCATTTTTCCTTCTCTGGTTACCAAAACCACATCCAGACGAGACAGTAGAAAGTTTTTCTGGCCAGGTTTACTGACGATCAGTCTCTGCTGTTCCTGTAGCTTGCCTGGTTGTAATGCTCAGCAGGGAGCATGTGTTCCTACATGCTTTCTGAAATATTAATACACGAAATTGTTCTGAGGTTTCTGATAGCAGCAGATTGGGTTCTTTGTGGTTTTCTGATTAGGGGTGTATTGGTGATTCCGAGAAGCCACTGGCGCCAAAATGGGTTATACCTAATAAGGTTTTGAAAACTGATAGCGTACTTTAAGAGTTCAGAGTCACAAAGCTGCAGACCTGGCTGACCCCAGCAAATTACAGTGTTTGTTAATGTTCTGTTACAGACATCTTATAGTTAGCCCAAAACAGATATATTAAGTGAAAAATTGACTCGTGGTTCACAAAGACAGGCTTGCCTTTATGCCTTGTTTCTGACAGTTGGTTGACTTAGATGTAAAAGGAAGCATCGTGGCTTCTGTTTTGATCAGGGCTCTTGGGAATGCAGCCTTCAAAAACATTAACTTCAGCTTCCAACTGAAGAAACGTAATTGCCTTAAAATCTTTATCATTATAATCTTACACAATATGTGCCCCTTGGGAAATCTAAAAACAATTTAAGGAATGGAAGGCATGGGAAAAAATCCTTTCACTTTGAGCATGGTGATTATAATCATATAAGCTTTTAGAATGAGTGCAACTGGAATATAAAGAAAGAGTGATTAAAAAAAGCACTAAAATTTATACTGTGCTTTCAGAATCAATGTTAATTAAATGAAGTGGTGGCCAACTCATGGCTTTTTAAAATGAATCTTCTTTTTGAATATTTAATGACGATAAGTTGGCTTAGGAACATTTCTAGTGATCTTTTGAGAAGGGCTTTAGTGAAATTCCGTTTTGAATCAGGACGAGTTGACAGCTTTAGGAGTCCAGAAACTGAAGAGGAAAAAGGGATTTTTATCATTAATGAGTCTAAATGAATACAAATAGTGGACAGACGTAATGGACCCATGAGTCTTCTTACGATCTTGTTACACTCTGAAGAAGGTGTCTGAATTCCCCTGCTTCTTCTACTCAGTATTATACTCCTATACTAGGCATAGGTCAACACAAGAGGGTTCAACAGTCGTCAGATTAAAAGATTGAGAAAAAAAGGAGCGAAGGTGTAAGATGTCAACGATACAGACTTTGTTTTAGCTGATGTTCTCAAGACACAAACCGTAAGGGCTCTGCTACTCAAAGAAAGTAGCATCAGCTGCAACATTTACTCACTATTTGCGGAAGTCAGATTTAAAACTTGTAATATGAAACAATAGCTTGAATAGGCTGAACACTCAATTTTGGTGGCTTTTAAGGCCTCGAATTTTGCGGTCCAGACAGGACCAGATGAAGAAGCCTACTACTCAGAATAGCAGCAGTGTTGCTGGGGAGAGAAGACGGACCTCCCTCTCCACTGCCACAGACTGAAGGCATGGTTCCAGTGTAAGAGAGAAACAGGAGCACATATAGAAGGAGAGGGAGGATACTTTCAACACCGTCTTTGGAAACATGATGAGCCAGGGGCCACCAGGCACTGCCTGGACTGCTAATCACTTTAAAACATGTGCCATTGCTATACGTTATGAGCTCTCAATACATTTTCTCTCAATGTGTCACTGCAGAGGCAATTAATTTAGATGCAAAATTCTCTTCATTAAATAACATCCTGACATGCTCCTTTTAGGAAATGAGATTTCAAGTACTGGGAGTAAAGTGAATAGCTTTTGATGATTACAGATGGAATTTGAGTGTAAACTGGGATCAAAATCTGGGAGTTTCTGTTTGATAGTGTTTGCTTGTGCCCACCTGATTTAAGAAGATGAAAAAAATACTTTGTGGGGTATGGATTTTACAAAAACAAACAAACATACAAAAAGCATTTTTTGTGAGATTTTTTTTAACCATTTGTAACCATTTTAAGTTTTGACACTGGCCTGAACTCCTTGTAATCATTTACTATGCCAGTGGCTACAGTATCACTGCTGTCAGTGGCTGCCTGAAGGCCTAATTCCATCAATGATCGAACAATCTGTTTTTTTCTGACAGTGCTTGTAGGGACATAAACTGCCACAACTAGCCTCAGTGAGGAAGCTTTCAGCTTAGTTTTTACAGGATAAGGTCTCTAATCCTTATACTAGGTAAATTTTAGGAGAGAGAAGAACTTGTTCCACTAAGGGCAGTATAAACACTCTCATAACAATCAAAAAGAGCTGAGAAGTCACTCTCTTTAGTTTTACTTCTCTATATTAAAGTTATGAATAAAGAGAAGTTTTAGAATAGTCTGTAATTTATCAGAATATGCAAGGGGTTCTTCCTTTGTGTTCTAATTCCAAAAGCTAAGATAAAAGTGAGAACAGTTTATTTTTAGAAAAAAAAATAAAAGCATTCAGAGAACAAACAAACAAACAAACAAAAAAAGTTACAAGTGAAAACTGAGCTCTAGCAAGAGAAAGTTAAATACAGATGTACAGAAGAGATAACCAATTACACAGAACACCTTGAAGTCAAACCACTATTATTAGATCAGTCTGATGTTCATATATCAATACGTTTCCCTAGCAGATCCACTTCTGAGAATTTAAAAACAGCAGGATAGTGTTGTAACTAAAGATAAGATACATGTGTCGACACAGTATTCAATGAGTGGCTTTTCACTCCTCTAGGTTGCAAACTGTAAGCTGAGCAGAAGCAATAACGAACTAATTCCCTTTGCCTTCTTAGAGCCTTGACTTTGCAAAGTATTATTCTCCCCCTTTTTTAAGTGTATTTCTCTCTTCTCATTCTACTGATGGACAGAATTAAGACTGCTCCAAATATGGTGGCTACTCAGAATCTGGTACTACTTTTAGACAATGCAGTACATGCCAGTAACTATCACATGAAATACAAAACCATAAATTGAAGTAAAGTTGTGTTTAAAACTGTAAAAGCTTATTTTGGGGAAAATTAATTTTAGAAGTTTGTATGTAAAATTCTTATCTATTCCTGCCTAAAATTATGTACTGTCATTTTATGACTGGATTTTTACTCCTAGCTCTTAACTGCTAGATACTCTCTAAGTAGCATTGCTACAGATCGAGTACTGTGAAGTAGAATAATGGCAGCTCAGTAACAAGCAATGAAAAAAAAGAAACAAAAAAAGAAAAAAAAAAAGGCTGTTTCACAAAGCTTTAAAGGAGAATGAGAAAAGAAGTTCCCTGCAGTTTCTCTTAGGGCTTAGTGTAGGATTTCATCACAATTTTTTTCTTCTAATCTTCATAAATAATCACAGCCTAGCAGGAGCAACATGAGCCAATGCTACCTGGAAATAATGTACGTAAACTAATACTTTAATACTTCAAGGAGAGGATAATCTAGTGATGTAATCATGCATTCCAGAATACCTGAATGCTACCTGTGTAATGTGCTTAAATTAGATATCACCACTTTCAGATGCTGCTCCTACCTTGTGCAAAAAATTTAATTTGAAAAAGACCCAAGTTCCAATTCCTTCATGTATTTTCACATGTGGTAGACAGCATGTGAAAAGATTAGTTACTATTCAAATAAGCATAGGTATCAAGACAATTCTTACTGGTTCAATAGCCAAGTTAATTTTGGTAATCTTTGGCCAGAAGGTCTTGAATTCTTTTAAGTATAATGGACCATGTTCAGCAAAAATAAAGGCTGGATATTTCCCACTTTGCTGAAGATAATTAGGATTCTCCGAACAGATAGGATAAACAGGATTAAGAGGTCTCAGGCAGAGGAATTAAATGCGCACGTAGCTCTCACATTTAAAGAAGGCTTCAACATTAAGGTGCTACGTAAAAAGTGCCTCCACTCAACAACAAATGAACTGAGGGATAGCTGTGGTAGCCATGGTCTGAGAACTGCTGGGAAACTGAACTCTTCAAATCAACTAATTGCAAGGTTTGGCAGCAGTGTTGATGGTTTTCCAGGAGGAAGTGAAGTATCATACCTGCACACATTCTTACAATGTATGAGTATGTCCCATTTCAAGTACAACTTTAAAGCATTTTCTCTTAACTTTTGAAGGTGCTTATCTTCCGGGGGATGGGGGGGAATAAATAAATCAATCAGATTTGGAACTGAACATTCTACTAGGCAAACTTTCTAAGAGAACAGACATCGCCTGTTTAAGGTGGGCAGATTATTTATTTTCATGGTGAAAATAAGAGAAGGAAAATTTATTTCTCGAGTGAAGCTTAGCATTTGCTTGACAAACATTAGGATGGGGATGAATATAGTGACATCTCTTCTGTTTTCAAGAAGTGCAAAGCATTCGTTAGACATAGAAATGATTCAAAATTATTTAGCAAAACCTTTTTTATCATTTATTTCCTCTTTGTCCCTGTATGGCTGAACTTCAGGAAGAGCACGACTGGTTCTTCTACTGCTATAGGATCTCGTATCAACACTTGATCAGTTCAACTAAAGGAAAAAGAAATCGAAATGCAGTGTTCGGTAAGAAGCATAAAGACTTGCACATGCAGCAGATACTCCCTAAATGGGCTTTAAAGGAAAGTAGACTGTGAATCTGAATCTGTAAGTATAAAGAGATTTAGAAGGGTCCACTGAAGTGTATGCTTGTATTGCAAATGACAGTGCTGATCAAAAGAACAGGATCTCTTCTCTTCCCAGAAAGAGCTGCAATGAACTGATTGGAGTTTCATTTTGAGGGCATCTCTGGTCTCAGTTGTCTTCCCTGATACATGTATATTCAATAACTATTGTGATGTTAGTGACATAATCCCATCAGTATTTCAAATTTACCAGTGCACTCTGTGCTTGATGTTTAGATATATACTTGCAGTCACCAACAGGAAAAGATATTTTTTAAGTATACTAGATATATTTACACAGCACCTTGTAACCTAAAGTATTTTAGCAAGTTTCAGAAACTATACACCTTTGGCAGACTTAAAATAAACCTGCACCAGAAAGGTTTGCAACAGCTTGGCAGCATAGAAAAAAACACCAGACAAAAGCTTACTTGCTCATCTATGAAAATGTTTGTAGTGGTTTATTTAGATGAAATATTTTCTGCAATTTTTTTTTACAACTGTTGCTGAATTTTTAAAAAAAAAAAAAAAAAAGAAAAAAAGGTAAAGTTTCATGCTAACTGAAGAAGTTCATTATTTCTTTCCACACGAACTTATTTATGTGGTGTTCAATCAGTTTTCCTTTGAAGGTTGAAAGCTACAGTGGAGTATGTCTAGATGAGGTTCTGGAGTTCCAGAAAGTCTGGAGAGAAGATTCATTGTTCAGTTGGATAGATGCAATTCCACTGCATTAAATTAACTTCTTTCTCTATTCATGCTAATGTATGAAAAATATTAGTATCATTCTTGAAATCTTATCAATCCCAACTTTTTTAAGCTAGCTGTTTAGTTCTCTGACTCCTCATTCCTGTTACTTTTACTGTCAGCTGCTAAGATGCCTGCATTTCCAGTTCTGTGGAGTAGTACCTAAATTTTAAGAGACCTGGTAAAGGATGCTATATCCTAATTCCCAAAAACAGCTGTGCATATAATAGAAGTGTCCAGTATTGATCAACTTTTAAGTTATTGTGTTACTGTATTATCAGTAAGCATTATACTACTTACGATATTACTGTAGATACTAAGTGAATGCAAAATAGTGAGATTTGTGAGTTAAAAGTCTGGAAATTCAGGTCTGACACCGGGACATTGCATTTGCATAAACATCAAATACCGAAAGAAGGTAAAAATAAGTGGAGTACTAGGGGCTAAATTCAATTACCTTTTAGGTATTGCTGTGAATTTAATTCATTACTAGAATTAAAGTCATGCAACTTTTCACCACTTTAGACTCAAATCTTTGGATGTTGAACTGTCTTTAGCAGTTCATTCGCTGAAGCCAAAAAATTACCCTACTGCTTTATAAACAGCATTTTAAGCAATCTTTGTCCTAGCATTTAAGTACAGCAATGCACAGCTTTAAAAGCATATAATTATGCTACTTTTGCTGAATTACACAGTGAGCAATGAGTTATTATTTTTTTTTAAACACAATATGAAGTTGGATGCTACAAGTGAAAAAATGAAAATATTTAGAACATAACAAAGTCGGTCTTCCTCTACTAACCCACAAAAAGTATAGATGGAGATAGTCATTTGAGAAATCTATTTTAGAATCCCGGGCTTCATCTTTCCTGCAAACCAAAGTCGGTATTATGACCATAACTCAATGAATTGCCTCTAATTCAAATTTTCTGTTTCCAGATTACCAAAATGGGCATGGTAAAATTGGTACTCAGGCTCGATCAGGACAGAAGCTGGTGAAATCACTGACAAACACAAAAATGTCTGCAGATGGATCAGCTTCAAACTCTGCGTGGTTGATGCAGATGACAGATACAAATGCTTCTTTACGCTGGGTATAAGGAAAATATTATTTTACTCTGGGAGAGGGATACAGTCTTCCAAAAGCTGTGGTGACCACGTTGCTGGAGACAGTTTGGAATTTCCTATCTCTAGAGTTTTCCAATTCTGAGCTACCTGCAACTAGAGCTGACCTGATCTACTGTTCCTTCCAACATCTCCTTCATTCTTTGAAATGTACATTAGACCGAACACGGTTTTACTGCAGCACGTCTTGGTCATGATCCTAAATCACACATGTATCTCTGTTTATCAAGTAGCCAATCTTTCCTGATGCCAGTGACCATAGAAGAAACTCATGTCCCCAGGCAATTCCTCAGATGACTGCTTCCAGCAGAAGGTGGAGGATGAAAAGAAGTCAAGTTTTGGTAAGTGGGGATCTAAAAAGTATGGTATTCATCTGCTTATCCCTCCTTGCCAGGAGTTGTTTTGAAGTGTTAAATTTAAGCAACCAGCCAACCTATCTTCTCTTTTGGATGATGATAGGATGACATTCAGTACCATTAGAAAATCTTTCCACTTTTAAAATCACTTTTTGCAAATCTGAAAAAGAGGAAAATTAGCTCTTAAAGTTCAGATTTAAAAAAAGGACCATTTGCAAGCGGCTACTGATCAACAACGTTAACTTCATAGTACATGAGATCTTTGATAATTACATCATTATGTTTTCCTTTCTAGTTGTATGGGAACTGCTGAGTCAAGGCCTGAACCTCTGGTTGATCAACTGAGGTGAGCAGTGAGTCAGACAGAGGAGCGCAGGTAAAGGCAATTCCTGGCTCCACCTCTCCTAGACCTGTTTAAGTGCTGGCTACCAGTGGGGAAGGATCTCTTCTGGAGATCGCCTCTGTTGGTGTTTTGTGGGTGAGCCCAGGATAGGGGTAAGCCTTCCATTTATTCTTTTTTGTTATCATAGTCTACTTTGCCTTACTCTGTTGTTTATTTTGTGCTTATAGCATCCTAATATTCTTTGATTATACACTAGTTACATAACTTTAAAGCAAATTAACCTGAGTGATAAATTTGGTATTTTTAATGTACTGTGCTTTCAGAGATACAGTACTGTAAGAGTCAGTACCTGGTGAGATTATGAAGTTGTGCAACAGTCGTCTGCTGATACATACATCACAATACAATAGCTAAATCACCAATTTCAAAATGAGTCAGGAGCTCTGAACTGCAGGTCAGACTGAAAAAGATCACCCTGCGACTTCATCACTGTAACGTTGTCCAGCAATGAGGTTCTGAACCTTCTTCTAGATAATCAATTTTAAAGAAAACAGTTTTTGTTATTGTTGCTGAGAAAAAGTGGAAATAATGTTGCAAGATCAGTAACATTGAACTAAGAAAATAAAAAGGCGTAACACTGATTGTTCGTTAATTATCAGAAGGAAACAAGATTTTCATGCCTGTTTTACATTAAGATAGTAAGAGCCTGCTAAAACCTTCTGACGAAGCACACAGATCCTGGATTTGCAATTCCATGATATATGTGATAACTCCCTGCACACATAATTTTGTTGCCAGCTATTCAGATCCCTGCATTTTACTTCTCCCAGATGCTGTCAATCCACAGAACTATTTTAAAAAGTGCTTGATTGCAAGCTCTGCTGTAGATTTAACCTTAGTAGTTTAGATAGACAAAAAGTCTGACTCTCACAGACAAAACAAAACAGGGGAATATTTTAGCCCTTTACAGAAAGCACTAAACCATTTTACTAAAATCAATACTGCAGAGGATACAGTATCAGGTTTTTTGTTTTATCTCTCTTTCCTCCCCCATTCCCCTGAGAGTACTATACTGAACAGTTTACTATCTTGCTGTAGTACAATATTGTAATAGTAAGTAATATGTCAAAGCTATGTTTTGGAGCATAGTAACACTGGGATTTTATATCAGACCACAGGTTTCAGAATAATCAATGTATATTTATAGTGACTTAATTACAGTGATGAGGTATGTTTCTGCTGCCATGAAGAAAACTGACAGGAAAAATATAGTATCAATTACATATAACATAACCCAGTACAGTTTGGCAAAGTTTGCTATTAAGAAAAACCATTTTACCTCAATGAAAATAGATTTTTCAATAAGAGGCTTTGGAGACACACTGTGCATTACAACAAGTATAGAAACCAAACCCGTGGAAGTAATCATCTCACCTAAAGCAAACAGCAAGGCTTTAATGAACTGATATCTGGTTGAAACTCACTTGGAGACTTGGACAAAACTTTCTGATATGCTGAATCTCATGCCAGACCTGGAAAAAAAAAAAAAAAAAAAAAAAAGGAGATAGCAAAGATCTAGTTTCACACTGTAATATTGATACTCCTTCTGAAATACTTCAGGGATGTTTTTTGAAGTTGAAAGTGTCCGATTGATATTAGAAGTATCTACATTGGTTTTTTTTCTTAATTTGTTAACAGCAGACCACAACCAGATTAAAGAATTTTGTTGTTCACTGAGGTGACGACAACTTTGAGGTCCGTAACTTTTCCCTTTGATAAGGTGAAGTCTGGTAGCAGAGAAAGTGTGCAGACTGAGATATTCATATCATTTGGCTGCCTTTATTTATTTAGAAGTGAATGGAACTGATTATGAAAAAAGAAAGATGTGATTATTCTTCTTTTGGATACTTGCTCTGTAAAAAAGGAGTTTCACATTTTCCTCACTATCCTAACATGTCACTCTTGGTTGTTACCCCGTTCTGTGTTAGTAATTTTGGCTTGTACGCTACGTGGATTACTGGCCTATAGGAAGAATCCTCTTAAGAACAGAGTGGAAAAAAAAAAAAAGAAAAAAGAAAAAACACCGAATACTGTCCATATTTTCTATGGCACATTTACTCTGTACAACACTGCACTGGACAGTGAGCACAAGGAAAGGAGAGTCAAGTATTCATCTCCTTCTACATGCCACTTTTCTTATGCAGGCCAAAAAGAAATCTAAACTCAAATAACAGTGGCAAATACACTTCCCTGTGATATAAGAGATAGTGTTTCAAAGCAATTTAACTGATTGTTGGTAAGCAGGGATCTGAACAGCGTTTTTCGATATTCCTGAGGAGTGATTTGCACTACAGTGGCTATCCAGGAGGATTTCTCTAACGTTTTTAAAATCAAGTTTTATTAATTGATTATAAAAGCAGACAAGATTATGTCGACCTTGGAGACTGACTTTGTATGTTAAATTCTTTATGGAAGTTCCCTCTCAGATAATTTCAGCAGAAGACAGTAAATTGAGCGTCATTTTGATATAAATGATTTTATATTCTTCGAGGAAACTTTTGGGGAGAGATGCTTTAGAGAGCAGCCAATAAAGCAATTTAGCAAAAGTAAAGTACCATTACCAAGTAGCCAATTTAAAAAAAAATCGAAAAATATTATTTGAAATATTGAAACAATGTTTTAAGAATGTTGAGATGGCTTTGCATTGTTCATTTGTTTATTTTGGTGGGGGAGTGCGTGTCAAAAACACAAAATATAAATACGCTAGAAAGCTATCGTAGTCACAGAACTTTTCACTTTTTTCTTCTTAAGAATATGCACTTAAACCTGAATGGAACCCCCGAAAAATAGTATCAGAAGACTATAAATCATAGAGATGTGCATTAACATAATATTAAGAATTTCACTGAAACAGGAACATCAATATAACGTAGTAGTGAACTAAACGTGTAACAAAAACATTTTGTCTTGATGTGCAAATGTGACTTGTCAAAGTAAAAAATGATTGTCAAAGATCTAGCAAAGAAGGAGGATCAGAATGAAACCGACTCTGAAATTGGCCTCTAAACATCTGTAATGATTTTCTTTCTGTTTGTTCTTTACCCCTTACTGATGCTACAGCCAACTGAGAGTTTGAAAGAGAACTGTGCATTTTATCTATCCTTTTTCTGTATTTCCAGCTTAGTAATCTTCTGTTATTTCAGTAACAACTCTCATGCTAAGGGAAGGGCCCACATTCTCCGTCTAAAACTGCTCATCCCGTTCCACTTCTATTTATAAAGCTGTCTCTTGGAAATGAGCTCTGAAATGTTCTGTTCCTTGTATTTTGGAATGAGGAAAAGAAATTTTACAAGTTTTATGAAACAGTCTGCTTGTGCAATCTGAAATATGCCTAGTTTGTTTGTTTGCTTGTTTTTTTAAAAAGCAAATGTATTAGTGATATGTGAGAATCCTTTGTTTTTTTGGCTCAAAGCTTGCTTCCTAAGGTATTTCTTGTGATAAGACTTTGAGTGATTTGTTGAGGAGGCAACTAATGGGTGCTAACTGTGTGACAATCGACATCGCTTTGGGAACATTCGAAAGCCCCTTCCCCCAGAGCTGCTTGCTCTGTAGAAGAGCGGATGAGAATGCTCAGGACTGTTTACTGGCGGAAGATCTGTGACTAAACAGCTCCAGCTAGTTGTGGGAAAATTGGGGAACGATACCATCGTGTTCTGTGAGAAACAGGATGCAGATGGGCATCCCTGCTCCCTCTTATCTGCTGGCAAGGCCCGGAAGATGGGAACAAAGGAGTTTCCGTTGAGATCCCAGAGCCAGAAGCTGCCACTCAAAGGAGAGCTGACTCAACCACTTTGGATTTGAGCTGTCACTCCAAAGACAGCTGACGCGACCACTCTGAAAGCATTGAAAAGGGGCCATCATCACCATGGTAGTCTCTCGTCGTGCTTCGTCGTCGTTGTCAACAGAACAACTCTGCCTGACGACCCACCGCTACTGAAGATCAAAGACTGAACTATGAACCTCGCTGGATCCATGGTGGTAACTATGTCCCTCTTGCTGCCTATAAAGACTCCTTGCCTATTCTTTCCTATCTTTTCTATCGCCCTCCTTCCTTTCCCCATTACCCTAATTCATAATAGTGTCCGTCCTCCCCTTCCCCATTTCCCTGATTAAGATTGGTAATAAACTGGTCGGACCAACATTTGAACCGTTGCTTCTTAATCTCACGCCGGGTATATAGATAATAAAAGAACCTCCTCTCCCTCCTATAAATTGGAGCGAGACATGATACTAGATGAGACTGAGTAGGATAATAAACATTATCACCTTTACAATGGAATATCAATATCCCTTTTCTCTTTAAACAAGAGTTGAACAAAACACTTAATTGTTAATAAAAATCAGGTTAGATTGTTCTTTTTCCTTCTGTTTTTCCTTCCTCAACATCATATACATAAAACTCTGATGAAGCACTGTATACAATATATGAAAATTTCATGCCTTAATGTTTCCACTTACTGTGCGGTTAAGTATCGTAACACCAATCCTACTTGCTTTCAGATTTGCAGTTGCTTGTCATCACCTCTCTGTCCAGGATGCTGAAGCTTCCTTAGAAGATGAATATTTACTCTAATCGCCGTATTTTTGGCCTGAAGCTTTGAAAACTCAGGTAATTTTTTAGTTTGCTGAAGACTTGCTGGTTTTTGCTGTTGTTGTTTTCCTTATTTATATTTTTATTTGGGAGGAAAAAAGACTAGCACCTTTGTTTGATATCTGATATTCGTAAAGTTTCAGAAATGTACTTGGAAAAATTGTAGGGTAGGCATAATGTTATATCCATGTGTGATGTTATATACAGATTTGAAATGTATTCTCCAGGATTATTTTATTTTTCTGCTAAGAGTTTGTGTCACTGCTCTGTTTAGGATGCAACATAGTCTAGAAAAGAATTCAAACATTTGGTCAAGCAGTTATAGTGGTAGCATAAACCTCAACATCTCTGGTAATTCCATACTTTTCTGTGGACTTATTGCACAACCCTAGAGAAGTCATTTTGTCTATCAGTTGCAATTCCATGTTTGTAAAATGAAAATAATGCTAGTATTCCTTTCTGTCAATGGGGTGCTGTAAGAGATGCAGTGTTCACAGGCATGAAAACTACATGGGTGTCTTAAGTACATGAAGAATAATAGGTTATTTTTAATTAGCAAAGGCATTTTGTGCATGCACAGAAAAGGAAGGGTGATTCTATCATTGCTGAATTTGTCAGCCTAGAATAGAGGCAGCACAAGTCCAGCTTGTGGCACCTGAAAAATGAAAGGAGGAATGTGATTCATGGAAGCCCTAAAATGACGCATGCATATTGACATTGCAAATCACAGGGCAGTAAATATTGGTGTCACAAAAAAAGCAGGCAAACAAGCAAACAAAAAACCAATAACGTAGCGTCAGTTTTATGGAACCTTATCACAGTGCTCTTTTCTCATGTGAATGCATTTTGCATGCATTATACTTCTGAGAAGAGCCACTTTTCTGTGTTCTCTAAAGATTATTCTTTTACTCGGTGTTGAATCATGCATATCCTTTCCTGAAATCATTCTAATCTTCCCTCTCAAGCTCAGCTGCATCGAAATGTATATTACGTATGAATCCTGCTTTCATGGAACAATTACTCCATTTTGATTAGAGAAGTGCCCATGAGATCTCCACAAACTGAAGTCCATTTTAAATAGAATTACTTTTGATACAGACCTGTCTCTTCCTGTGAGATAAAGGTCTCCTGAGATTTTCTGACATCTTTTACCACTTATGAGCAGCTTATTTTTTGATTCTGAATCTAACTGAAGGACTGGGGTGAGGGAAGGATATTCCAAAGCGTTTTCATCTATGTAAAGGTAGGGGAGGAGGATAGGGTTATTTCCCCTAATGACACGATAATAAACATTGAATACGTATTTTCTTTTGGAAATAATATAAAATAAAGATAGTATATCAGTACGCAAGACCATGTTGAATGAAAGGTTTTGCAATAGATAAGGAAAAGAACTGTTTCAAGCAAGATGCAGAAAGTAGAGGGAAATCTTCTGCCAAAATTTTCCCGATGATCAAGCTCACTTTCCTGGCATTGCAGGAAAATTACTTGTGTGTGTATTAACTATCTAAATAACAAATAAGAACACAACTTTGTTTAGTCCTTCTTTCTCCTTGTATTTTTTGGTAGTAAGTGAGAAGTGTGAGATTTATAATATGAAATGGGGGGGTGTCCTATATGTAAGAAAAAAAAAAAAGACAAAAAAAAAAAGACAAAAAAAAACAAGAGGAGACAAAGATTGAGCAATAGAGGAACAGTATAAAACAACATGAAGATTTTTACTGCTTCTGTGCTTCTTCATATTCTCTCTCTATTGAAAGAAAAAAAAAATAGCGAAAACAGTTCTCTGCATTAGGAAAGAAGGAATAAACAAAAAAAAAAGTGGGCATGCTTTTTGAATATCTTTTAATTTTTCTCTTTGCTTATGTTGTTAGGTAGTATCCAGCAAGCTGATAGATCCAAACGAAACTGATAAAAGCAAAATAGATATCTGAATTAGAATTACACAAATGAAACATGTTATTTTATACGTTCTTGCAGAGAAAATGTTCTTTGGTTGTGGGTTCTTTTCTGTGTTCAATGACCTTTCTCTACTGTCCAGTCATAGAGCACTTGAAAGACAGATTTCATCTACAAGAATGCTCTCATAGAAGCAGAGAGTTGAGCATTTTTCCATGCAAACAGTATCTCAAACAAAAATCAATCACAAACAAACGCGCATGAAAAATCAAAACCCATTCACAAATAATTTGCGGGCAGTCAGAACTACTAAATTCACTGAATGAACTGATCACTAGTAATAGTCTATCTCTAATTTGGAATGACACCAGCTGTCAGCAATTTACTGAGAATTCAGATTTTGGTATGGAAACACTTTTCACTTCATCCATCATAGTCTGACACTAGTGGTTTGGAAGATAAAGGAACCAATAGTAAATAAATTCTGCTTGTTGCCTAAGGCAAGATTTAGTGTGTTACTCAGCTTGTTGCATTATGCTTCATTTTAATGAACTTTTTAATGAAATCCACTTATTTGAACGATCTGTTTAAATTATTATTCTGTGAAAGAATAAAACATGTTTGTATGCCTATAAGTTTAAAAAGAGTGAGACTGCCATATTAGAGGAACAGACTGCTCAGGGAAGCGGTGAAGTTAACCTTCCTGGAAATTTTCGAGAAATGTGCAGATGTGGTACTGAGGGACATGGAATTAGCAGACGTATCATGGTGATGGGCTGATGGATGGACTAGATAATCTTACAGGTCTTTTGCTGTCTGAATGATTCTATATTGCTAAATCAGAGGCCATGGTATCTCTTGGCATACAATTAGTATTCTCTCAATTATCAATAAACGAAACCAATTTAACTAATGCAAAAACCTGAATTAAATAAATACATCAGGTTTTTTTTTTTTTTTTTTTTTTTTTAAAGGTAGCAGTAGGGACAAGTATAGGTTAATACACCAATTAATACACCATTGTGTGAAAGAAAGAATGGAAAGACAACATAGAGCACTTGTGACACAGGGAGAACAAAAGGAGGGTGAGGTTTCAGGGATATCTCTACCTTCTCTACCTCCTGTCAATCACTCTTCCTTGCTTAAGTGCAAAGATAAGATTAGGTAATAAAATTTTGAAGAGTATTTTTGCCAGCGAGGTTGGGAAAGGTTGCAGTAACATTCGAAATTTAAAAAAGCTTCCATTTGGCCAGTCGTCCTGATGGTGGCACTCTTCACTTTTAGATCCAGTCCCACCTGACACACAACGAACAATAAATACGGTTGATTTAATGTTCAGGAAAAGGTAATTTAAATACAACCTTCCCCCATTTTTTACAAGCTTGACTCAAAAAAAAAAAACAGCTGTATAAATGTGCTATTTTAAAAATAATGAATTTTAATAATGACAGAAGGAAATCATGTCATTCCAATCTCAAACATTCTGTAGTCTTCTCTTTCTCTATATTTTTCTCCTCCCACTGTGAATGGCTTAGAGGACTGTTTTTCCTACTCAGTGCTTTTATTTGATCCGTTCATTCTCTTTTTTATCAAGATAAAATGCTTCTGCAATATTCACGAATTCAGCTGCAGTCCAGGAGTGGGAGTAGGGTGTTGTTTTGGCACTGTTCCTCCTGCTGAGCCCCCTGCTTAAAAAGGGAGTATAATCACACTTTAGAATTCAATGGGCTCTAAGTCGTAGAGGTTCTTTCAGTTTTTGTTGATGTTGGTTCTTGTGGGAGGAACATGTTGGTAATGTTACTTTATTTCATACCTGTGCCTCAAGGGAAAAATGTTCTGAATATGACAGGATTTTACTGATTCTTGCATTTCTGTATTGCTTCAGATGTTGAGTCAAAGCTACTTTAAGATATATAGGTCTGGAAGTTAATGTCAAAACTCTGAGAACAGTTTGAAGGACAGCCCCAAATTACTGTCAGAAGATTAGAAATTGCGTGTTTTTATGTACATGTTCCCATTTACATGTTGAAAATGACTATGTTGAAATTTGCATATATATTGGAAATTCTCAGAGAAATTAATCCTGCTCTCGGACAGCAGTTCAGTTTATCCCTCTACAAACCCTTGTGCAGATCAGCCAAACAGTTTGTCTCGTTGAGTGACTCAGACTAAAGAGACGCACAACCAACCCAAGTACATCTAAACATATATTTTAGCCTGAAATATAAGTGGTAAGTCTCTCTTATCTTGCCTTTCAATTCTGTCCCATAACAGGTGAAAAAAAAAAAAGGGAAAAAGCAGAGTAGTTTGTAGCCTAATTGACAAAATGGGAACTACTGAAAAGTTGTTGCCTTTATTTGATAGCAGTATTCCACAGCCTCTCTCAGTTTTAGAGAAAGGTTGTGATGGCTGTACAGATAAGTAAGGAAAAAACAAAGCTTAGTCCAGCACATTTACAGTGCAAAAGATAGATAGGCAAAAATATAGAAAAAAAAATGTTGAAACGTGTAAGGGAAGAACTTACCTAAGTATCAGTTATATGTTGTTAGTATTTATTTTTCATTTGAAACTAACAAGGTCAGTGAGGAATTTAATTAGAAAAAAAAAAAAAAAAAAAAAAAAAGAGAGAAATAAGAAAAGGAACGTAATTGTTGCGGTCCATCACTTCCCTCAACATGATAAACAGATAGCATTTAGTTGGCCATAAGACAGAGGTGATTTTCGAGGAAGTATTTGAAAGATATATCACTTATATAAATTGTACCATGAAAACAAATAATAAATCACTCTTTTTAAGTTATAGTCTACCAAAATAGTACAGCCAAGGAAAGGTGACAGAGGTATTTATCAATTTGAATAGCATTATATCTGTGAATAATATTGCCAGTAAATTTGGTATCAGCCATCTTAAGGAATATGTGGTAAAAACTAGTGGAAGGTGAAAGCAGCTGACTATTAGTAGGTACAAGAGAAGATCATCTTACAGTGTTTTTCTAAGAAGAGCCACTAGCGTGGGAACAAAGAATGGCAATCGAGCAAGATGATTTGGAAAAAAAACCAACAAACACCACAGTTTGCTAGATTAAAATATGCAGAGAAGTTAATGTCACAACTAGTAATGGAAAAGAGAACATATATTTCTATCAGGAAGCAGCCGTTGAAGTGAGAGACATAAAATCTGGTTTGGAGAAAGGAAAGCATAAAGGACAAATTCAGGACAAGAAGATTAGATGTCATAGCTGAGAAGGTGAAATGAAGAAAAGAGACTGAATGGTAGACTGAGTGACTATCTGCATCTTCTTTAACATCAGAGCATGTTCTTAGGAATCAGCTAAGGGACAGAAAAAATCTGACAACTGCTGAAGTCTGAATAGAAACATGAAACATGAGGTTTCCTCTCTGGAACAGGCTGCCCAGAGATGTTGTGTGTGTCCTTCTCTGGAGATGTTCAAAACCTGCACAGACGCTTATCTGTGCAACCTGGTCTAGGGAGCCTGCTTTGGCAGGAGTTAAGCCAGGATAAGCCCCAACAGTGCAGAGTAGAGGAGCAGGATCTCCTCCCTTCACCTGCTGATCAACCTTCGTTTGATGTGGCCTGGGATACGGGTGGCTTTACTGGGCTGTCAGGGCACGTTATTGACTCATGTCCTGCTTACAGTCCACCAGTACCTCCAAAGTTTTTTTCAGTAGGGCTGTGCTCCCTCCATTCATCCTCCAGTTTGTATTGGTAGTGAGAGTTGCCATGACCCAGATGCAAGGGCTTGGACTCAGATTTGCTGAATCTCATTCACCTGGTCCCCTTGCTGTAGCCTATCTAGGACTCTCTGAATGGCATCTAATGCTCTAAGGAGTTAGTATCTTGTTTCTGGAAATAATCTTTTAGAGATACAAAATGCAGCTGCTGGAGTAACTTCCGCTGATGTTCAGTGGGTCTTACGTGGCTTCCTAATGAGAGGTAGGATTTCTTCTTCCACTCTCTGAGCAGAAAGATGGCGGTAAATTCTATCCAGGTGATTACAAGACTTGGTCAAAGATACATTTTTAAAGTTTTCTTTACAATAATTTTTATTGTTTTTCATGTGCTAAAATAATCTATGTTTATAAGACTGTATATGGTCAGTAGTTTTCCACCTAAACTTCATCTTAACAAACGAGGATTATTTCTGCTGTCCTTGATGCGTCTTAGAAAAACACAACGACCTTCTTAAAATAATTTATCTTCAGTATTCTAAATAGGTGTACTGAGAGCAGCCGTTTCCTCATATCCAGAAGCTAATAACGCCGCTGCCATCCTCTGCTTTTCATTTACGTACACTTACCTTACATTCCTGCACATCTCTCTCTGCATCTGCCTGTGTAAGTCCTTGAAGAATAAATTGGGAAAGCCTGTAATCAGTAACAAATATTATTTAATTGCCCAGAACCAGGTAACAATGTTTGTGTGTGGCCAGTTGCAGGAATGATGTAACTGTCTAGGCGGCTGATAACATGCAAGGCAGGTAGAGATTGTTTTTGTGTTCCCCTGATGGTATCCAGCTGCACTATTTGCAAAATTCCTATTGTGTTTGCATTTGTGTGTGTGTGCATGCACAGCTGGTTAGTGAAGAATGCAGGCTGTTACGTATTTAAGAGCAGTAATCTAATCTCACTTCAGAAGACGTTTCTTCCTCTTGCTAAGGAAGGATGCAGTTCTTGGCAGCACTGTTGCCAGATACCCTAGAATGGCATAACCAAATTAAAAGGAAACATAACTGATATCTAGAGCTGAGAAGCCCAATATAGCATGCTTAGTACCTGTCTCTGTCACGCTCTGGTGAATTTTCTGAGTCCTCATTTGCCTGAGGAATATAATTATACACCTCCTCCCTCTACTTATCTCAAAAGCTGAAAGAACTGTTGATAAGTAATACCTTATCATTAAAAATAAATAAATAAATAAAGAGTATCTCACTTTTGGCTGAAATATATCCTCACGAAAACTACCTAGCCTTGATCTCTGCAAAAGATTACCACTGAGAGATTTCTAGTGTCTGTACATCTTACAGTACACAGAAAGATGTAATTTTTGTGGAAGAATTGGAAGATTGATCTTTTTTTTTTATTATTATTTTTTTTTTTATTAATCTGAGTTCTGAAACAGATGGAAACAGTTGATGCATAGTTACTCACCTTTCCAGTAGATGGTAGTACAGATGTGCTTAGAAGTATTCAATTTGGGACTGAAACAAGCAGGATGTAGACATTTTCATGTACTGAATACCGAGGAATTTTTAGCTGTATCAGTTTTTAAAATTAAGTCATGTGAAACTGCTGCAGGGAAAGAAAAGAAGAACACTGAGACTGTTCTTATTCCAGCCACTGATCTTTAGCAAACAGCTACAAATCTACAAATTTTGTTTTGATAGAACACTTGGTTGAAATACAAATATTCATAACTGAAGGACAGGGATCTCTATTAACTATTGACACTCATAATGATTTGCTGTTATAAAATCTGAGTGGTGGTGCACTGTAGTCCCACTGAATTCTAAAGATTATGTCTGTTTCAGACTGTATTATAAGCTGCATGAATACGCTGTTTTTTTTTGTTTTTTTTTTTTTTATTTGGGCTTGACTTAGCAGCATTGGAAGAAACAAGGATAAGATACCTTTATATGACAAGCTGTACAGTTTTTCCCTCACAGGTTTGTTGCACTTGCACGTGCTGATTTTATCAGCACTAACTAAACATTCATACAATTACCAATGCTGCTCATTAATATTCTGAGTATGCAAGCCAAATATAAGGCACCTAAGTTGGAGATATTTGTAGAATGAAATATTGCAAGTTGTCTCCAAGTTTAATTTTTTTTACAATATTATGCCCATTATATAAAAAAAAATATAAACACAAGAGCAACTGAAGGAAAGAAAAAGGACTGGATTGCAGTTTATATGATAACTGAAGCTCAGAATGCATTGAAGCTATTTTAATTATGACATAAATGTAAGAAAAAATGAAATGTCAAAAAATGTCTGCTACTTAGCACATAAATTTCTAAATATTTCCAGTTGGGGAATATTAACATATGGTCTGTTAATAACTACAGAATGTTTTCATAAATCACATCTACACATAAATTCCTTGGGAGGATTTTAGCCACAGTTATTGCTACTAGCTCATTTCAGAGCTGCATGCACGTGTAACGCTATACACGCTCCGTTTAAAATAAATCTCCATAATCTTTCTGAACACTGGTATTACCAGTGACAATTCATGTTAGGCAGTAATGCAGTCACATCACCCTTGAAGCCCTACGGAACTATTATAAAACCTTAATTAAGAATATATTTATAAATATAAGACTTGCAGGACAGATACAAAGGAGCGTAAAAGCATTAATTTTCTGTTTTATTGGTCTTGCCTAATATATTACAATGATTACCACTAAGGAGAGTCTTATGCAGGATTTACACCTGAGGGATAAGCAGGTGGTTCATTTTAAATGACACACTCAAAAAATCAAGATTGGTAGCAAGGCGGAAGGGGAATAATTATGTGGAAGACTAAAGATGCTGCTCCCGTAATCTGTTTCCAGCAAAAATAGTAGAGATATGGAACCAAGAGCTTCTACCTTCTGGATTATGTCAAAGGAGAAATTGTCTTGACAAATGAGAGAAAACTCCCATTTAAAATCTTCCTGACCTACAATACAAGAGAAGGTTATGCGAATATGTTAAGGCACAGGCCTTTACTAATGGCTGAGCTGTAGACAAGGCAGGATAGCTCAAAATGAGAATCGGTTTTTTGTACTGCTTTCTCCCTGAGTGACTGAGAAACACTCATTATCCTGTCCGAGGTTATCCTATTATGAATGTTCTTATCTTATTATAAATGTTCTCTGATATAACTGATGAGAACAGTGATCTCAGAGAGGAAAGTATGAAATTTGCATCTAGCACAAAAAGGACAAACTACTTCTGTTTTAAAATAAAGGACAGTAATTGTCTTGAGCAATAGTCTGCTCCTATGAAAAATCATGTCAGTATGTACTCATACATATATATATTTCACTCCCAAATATGCCTTACTTCTGATCAAAGCCAAATTTTGACCTAAATTATTCTCCGTGCACTTTTCCGATAATGATGAACTGAAAAAATATTAATCTTTTTAAAGCACTTTGAAGCCCTCTGCTCTTTTCAGCTGACAAACCATTTGAAGGAGCCTCAGTCACATCAGGGAAGCTTGTCAAACTCATCACATGGAGCCCCTAGAAAGCCAAATAAATATGTGTCATAACGTATACAATTTATCACAATGTACTGTTTTTAGGAGTCTTACTACAACAATAGTGAATGACTAAGCCATCTATAAAAGGAAGAAAAAAAAAAAAGCAGTTAAACGATTAATAGAAATAACAAAAGTAAGTTCTGTATATTTCCTTTTTCTCCTGTTTTTGTTAAGATGGGTGTGACAGAAAATGAAATATTCCTTGAAAGTGTTCCCGTTGCAGAAATGTTTTCAGGAGGCCTCTCAGGCCGGCTTCTCTATGTCCAACGTTGCGTTTATGCATGATGGTGTGCAGTTTCACTCCACTGATCATCTGTAGCTGCAAAACTCTAACCACTGTAAATGCTTCTGAGACCTCAACCTTCTCTCAAATACGGCTATAATGTACCTGCTGAAATTATCAAAACTCGTAGGATGTAGTAGTTGCACAGGCAGGAACAGAGATGCATTTACAAACATATTTAATGGCAGTTTTGTGACAACTCTGGGGAATGAGGTTGAAAAAAGGTACTGATATTGAGCCTTCTCTGTTTTGATTTCCGTGCTGAGCGTATCTTCTCTCTCTTTTTTTCGTTTTCGACTGACAGTCAGAGTGAACATGACTGCACAGAGGAGCGCATACAGCTTTCACCTGGAAGGATTTTCCTGGATGGAAAGAACATGTTGGCACAAGGGGTAAACCAAGACTCATTACATTTCCATGCCCCCGAAATCTTGTTCTCTTGGCAGTACAGTAGCTAGTCCCAGTCTTGACAGGAATACAAGCAAATAGAGCAGCCTCCAGGCTAGTGTTTTGGGCACACTCTGGAAGGCTGTTTTGAAATCTTCACCGTGAGGCAGAAGCAGCACTGCGGTCCTTATCTGCTTAGCTAATACGTAACAAGTGCATTTCTTTTATATCCTGTAGGCAACCTTCACTCAGCGTGCTGTTTTGGATCTCCAAAAGACATGCTTAACTTCCCCTTTGCTCTTTAGGTTTCCTTTTATGGTGTTTTGGTGTTTTGTTATTACTGTTTTTAAATTGTATCTAAGCCTAAGATAAATTCTGGGGCACAAGGCAGCAATCTTTGGAGTCACCGAGCCTGGGGCTGTTCAAGGAAAGACGGGATGTTGTGTTGAGGGACATGGTTTAGTGGGAGATATTGGTAATAGGTGAACGGTTGGACTGGATGATTTTTTTAGGTCTTTTCCAACCTTGGTGATTCTATGATTCGACTTCCTTTTTCTTCTAAACAATTTATATGTAGTATACTTTCAGATCTCTTTAGTATCTTTTGGTTAACAATAGAATCTACATCTAAGCACACAAAATCATACAGAATAATTTCACTAACAACACGCAAGTAAAAAAAACCAAACGATACTGTAAGTCAAGTAAAAAAAAAAGAAAAAATTGTACTATCTTCAAGATGATTTAAGGGATCAAACTCTATAACCACAAGTAGTTATGAAGCAGGTATGTTTATTCAGCGCTGTATATACACGCTGGATGCAGGGGGGCCAGTCCTTCCAAGCCTACATGATAGATGCAGATAAACATCTTTATTTATAGAAGGAATACATGCATATTGGTAGCATCACTAAGAAAGGAGTGGTTATTATAATTACTTCTAGGAATTCATTACAGTATTTCATACCCATTCTATGCCCCAAACGGTATGCCTAATTAATACCTTTATGCATGCATGCAGCCTCCTGGTGGTCATCCCAGTAGCTGTGGGGATGAAGGCCATATATCTTCCTCGCAGTGTACTTCTGACTCCAGCATAGTTTGAGGAAGTATTCCAGCTTCAACTGGTTCAGTTGCTAGGATTTGGCTGCTTGGACCAATCCGTAGGTTCCTTGGGTTATGGAGGATGTACCCCACATCTTTCCAATTGTTTGTGCTCAACTACTTATGCAATTTTAACAGCATAACAAATTAGCCTTTCATTCAAAGCCTACTCTCCTAGCGTTCTCAAACAAAAGAGCCCTTAAAATAAATTGCACGTAGTATGATAATAAAGACCATATAAAATGGTAAAATTTTAAACTTTTTATGAATTTCTTGAAAAAGCAGAGATATGCTTGATTAAAGTATGAGAAAAGAGAAGTAATCGCAGAACAGAACACAGAGCTAACATTATGCATAGTGTTTGCTAACAGAGAAAAATATTTCAATGTGACCAAAATAGCTCTAAGTGTCTATGTCAGCGTCAAGGCTCCTTTAATCTCATTACGAAACAGTTTTGAAAAAAGTCAGTGCTTCTCTAAAAATAGGTATGCTTGAACTCTCTGTGAAGGTCAAATTTTCTCCTTGTGTTTACTCAACAGCTGTGATATTCTGAACTGGTAATTCTGAACAGAAGATTCTAGGATTTCACCATCATACTAGTTAGCTTATCAATTTGCCTCGTTCTTTGCTTTTAGATGTGTTAAAATTTTAAACAACCATCTGATTTCTAAAAATTGCCATAGTAAAATCTGGTACTCCAAAACACGTTTATATACCTAAACCTTATTTGCTCTTCTGGATTGGTACCAATTAAAAATTGTACACAATCACATATTTAATTGGAAGACATAATTTTCTGGTATGTTTAGAAGTACATAGCCTTATGACTTAAAAAGAATATGAAAAGAAATCTTAGGTCGCTTAAGAAGCAATCTTACTACAAAGTATCACCCTGAGATGCTTTGTAGAACAGTATAGCCATTAATAATTATTTGTTATTGTATATATGATGTATGCTTAACTCTAATGACTTACAATTTTTTTTAATTTTTTTTTATTTTTTGGCACTATGAACAAGTTAGCTTTGTTTTCCTGGCACAATTAGTTGCAAGCCCTTCATTTCCATTCAGCTGAAAACTGAAGGACAAATCTGTGATAACAGAATCAAGCACTTGGGTAGTCAGCTAAGATTCTTGTCTAGGAGCAATTTATCACGTAAATGGTGTATGCTTTGTTTTATGGAAATCTGAAAACAGCTTTCTGCATGATTGAAGCCTTTGTCAATGAAAACCTCTTCAAAATGTGACAAATGTTTCTTATCTCTGGGAGGTGCTGAAAGGACTGAAGTGATAAAAACCGTCTAAATATTTACATCTGTATTTATATATATACATACATGCTCACTATTTTTATCCAGGTCATACATACATATAGCATGTGACAATTTAGCAGGTGTAAAAGAAATAAGACTTTTCCATATATTCCATCCACTCTTTGAGTGAAAAATCAACTTAATTTCAGAGTACAACAAATTATAAGAAAAGAATCCTAGCTTGACTAAGGCTATATATAAATATTAATTGCCATCATTGTAAATAAAATATCACATGGTTTCCCAGAGAAAAATGACGGACGTTACCGAGGATTTCCAAGCTCTTTCAGAACACAAACTGTCTTCTGAATTCTTATTAATTATCACTTTTGTCACACACAAACGTATGTCAAAGGAATCACTTGCAGGGTGTTGTTATCTCAGATTTGTTCCTTCCCAATCTGCAGCCATTTTGCATAGCATGTCACAGCTACAGCTCAGCTATCAGAGCTAAATTACAGCTGATATATATTCTACTGTGAATAAACAAGAACGAGAGAAGATTTTACATCTCTTGTAATTCAGACTTGGGCTTTTTAAATGTAGTTGAGAAAGTCTGCTGTAGAACACCTCCAAATACATTCAGCTGATTGCTCTATCGAGGAAATATTCTTAAACCGACTGAGCTTAAACTGAGTTACCAACAATCAAGGCTTGAGCGTAGCATGAATTTTTTTTTCCAAGTAGTTGCACTCAACAGAAGTCTAAAGTCGGTTTACTGCAACTTGTATTTTTTATCCTTTTTTTATTTTTTTATTTTGTGCCTTCTATAATACAGAAATTATAAAGCACTGTTCTTCAACCGACAGGGCCAATGATATTTTTTATTGTGTAGTGGGTCCAAAGAGGTTTTAGTAATACCAATTATGTCCCTTTTAAGTTCTCAGAAACACGAGGTGTTTCATTTAACCGTAGACATTAGAAGCATAAACATCTACCTACCTCTCAGCAAGTTTTCCGGACTGAACTTATTGGAGTCAGTGAAATAAAGAGGTGCTTTTTCTCATTTCCAGTTTTCACCACCACACTTAAGGGTGAGATGAAACGTATATCAAGTACCAGTAAAAATTCCCTTTTGGATACAACACACATTATTCTCATAGTATCTTTCAATTATTTGTCTTTCTAAACTTGCAATAGGAAAAAAACATCCTTAAAAAATTTGCACAGAGAATTTGTTTTCGTATTTGTTCATCAGTTTCATGCACAAGTCCAGTTACTACAGCATTTTCACCTAGAAGCAATGGAGGTAATTCTTCCATTACTGATGTTTCAATTTCATTAGGAAGCAGAGTACAAAGTGATTAAGTGAAGCAGAAAGAGAAAAGTAAAAGGCAGAGAAAAAAAGTATAAACCAATGATTTCATGATTATAATATAAACCATATTTTCATAATTCATTGTAACTGTTCTTTAGTATTGGTAAAATCCAACGTATATTAAAATCTGTGTTGCCTCACCAGATTAAGTGGTATCTTTGGAGGGGAAGATTGCTGTAATTTCATTCACTTATGAAATACTATTTGTTCGGTACATCTTGACTTTCCTAAAAGAAATCCAGCTTTTTCAGTTTTGACATTTATTAACCTGAAGTTCCTAGCCACTCTTAGCAGCAATTTGCATCATTGCTGTTAGTGGTCTGCAACCACATGCCCCCCTTTCTGTACAGCTATTAGAATCATGGAATGGTTTGGGTCTGAAGGGACCTTTAAGGTCATCCAATTACAAACCTCTTCTATAGTTGGGGATATCTCCCATTAGACCAGATTCCTCAAAGCCCCATCCACCCCGGCCTTGAATGTTTCCAAGGAGAGGGCATCCAAAACTTCTCTGGGCAACCTGTTTCAGTGTCTCACTTCTCTCACAGCCAAGAAGCTCCACTTCATATCTAGCCTAGATCTACCGTCTTCCAGTTTAAAGCCATTTCAGAAGTCCCTCACCAGTTTTCTTGTAAGCCCCCTTCAGGTACCAGAAGGCCACTGTAAGGTTTCCTCTGAGCCTTTCCTTCTCCAGGCTGAGAAGCCCCAACTCTCAGCCTGTCCTCAAAGGGGAGGTGCTCCAGCCCACTGATCATCTTTGTGGCCCATTAATACTGGTAAGTATGAAATCTGTGTAACAGGCAGAATTATTTTTTTGTTGACAACTTAGAGTTAACTGGGTAAGCCAAGCTGCATTAATCTTTATATATTCACATTTACACACAAAAGAACTCCTGGAATCTATCCTTACATACCATCTTTGTATTTTACACGTTGAATACTATCAGCCAAAGCAAAATGTGAAACAAACAACATCAAGAAATAAAGAACAGTTGGACATCTTATTAATCAAATATAGTAATTTTAGTTTGTCCTTCAAATAACTTGAAACTTTTCTTTTGTTTCAAGGACGCCTAACTTTCATAATGACTTATTCTTGCTATCGTTTTCTTCTTCCAAAGTATCTCAGTGTTAGACTTTAAGTTCACTTCTTTCCCCTTAGCCTCTCACTTATTTTAGGTTGATAAAACCTAATGAGCTCAAAGGCTGTCTGATTATAGAATGCATTTTTGACATAAGCAATCTTCTTTAATAAAAGGCACTTTTATTACCAACTCTGCGTTCACTTCTTTTCAAGTTGAGAAAGTAATTTTCATTTAAATGGGTACATATTTTAACGGCAATCTCTAAAGCTTTGCTAAATCTCCATCAACCTGATAATTCTGGTCAAAAGTATCATAGCAATGAAGTCCTAGAAGAGTGAGGAAATTAGCCTGGATTACAAATGAAGATCAAAAAGAATTTTTTTTCTATACATATTCTTAAACTTTCTGTCTGAGATTTGATTTCCCCCTCAGGTTACTACGACTTAAGAAACTGGGTGATGGGTTATGGGTTATCAGAAACAAGGTTTCTGGCTCAAATTAAATAACGGTAAATAACGGTGGACAAAAGCTGCTCAGGTAGTTGAATGTTTATGCCTGCAGCTGTATTTTGCTCACTTTGATTAGACCAGTAGCATCTCAAGATAAAACCTCTTAGTGAACCATTTCCATAATTTGGAATCCATGTACACTACAAAGAAATGGGTATGTAATTGAAATATTTGTCACTAACCTGAATGCTCTTTTTCTGATAAAATTTCAAGATATTAGAGAAGGGAAAATGTCTTACAGTTATTCAGTTATAAAATACCTCTTATTATGTGTAAAGCATAGAGTTAATACATGACATTGAGTCACTGTCTGGTGGACATTACCACAGAATAATTTGTTTTTAATTTAAATGAAAATCAGAGTTAATTAAACGTTTAAGCAGCAAAATACAATGGGTTTTGATCAAAAAGGTAAAAACATTATATTTCCAGTTTTATTTGTTCTTCCACCTAGCTTTATCCCAAACATTACTTATCTGAGAGAAGCTCCAGGGGAAAATGAAGATACATACGGGTGAAATCTTTTCGTATCGCACACTACAGAAACACTGCTTATTTAAAATGCTCTGCCGTTCTTTACATGAGCAGACACACTCACTAAAGCTGCCTAAAGCAAATTTTAAATGAACATTAAATACTTCCACACTTGCAAGTAGTGAAAGCAGCCAACAAAGTCTGACTTACTAAAAGGAAAACAGTAATTTGTGGTTCTAGGGGTTCTTGCATAGAGTTAGCACCCAAAACAGTAATCATAAAAACATCTCACAAAGCAGTAGCCTGTTTAAGAACATTATATTTCCCCGCTTAATGACAGTTGAATTGATTTTGTAAATAGCAGTACTATTCGAAGAGAAAAAAACATTAAAATTAAAAAATAATCTTTATATAAACATACACAGGCTGCTCTGAAAGTAACGTATCCTATTTTATCATGTTGGCCCACAGCATCAGAGGCGGATGTTGATAGTATGGCAGTAGAGGCTGTAGCCTTACCATCAGTAATATATGCCACATCAGTATATTATCTGCCACATGACAGATGGCACGTTAAGTGTTAAGAAGTGAATAGCTATCAGCTCTTCGTACATCAAGGTCTCAACACTCAATACTTCAGTGTTCGATATGCACACGTCATGTTCTGCAGTCTCAGTTCAGCTGTAAATACACCATTTACATATGAACTTAAAAATGTTTATTCATAGGCATACAATAAGTAATACAGACATGGACAATTCCCTGGTTAAATAAATCTTCTTCATAGCTTGCTGAGCCTGCCACTGCATCAGTCATGCGTATCTGTGTCAATCACAGCAGGTCCAGAACCTGAGCGCATTCAGAGGATCTGCCTTACCACGTCACTTTGACTGACATCTGATTTGCAAGATATTTTTCACTTGCCAACGTATTGAAATTACAAGTTACATTAGAGAACGAGCAGAACAGACTTACAATTTGGATGCTAAAAATTAAGAAAATAGAAGCTGATGGAGTGGGAGAAATTGGTGAGAAAAACGAAAGACCGGGTATTAAAAGTAGGTTTTGACTAGTTAAAATTTCAGGTTTGTTTGTAGAGTTTAGTCACCTACTATTTTTCCCTATGAAAAGGGCTTGTCTGCATAACAAAAAGAACTTAAACCATGACTATACTGAAGACTTCAGCTGAAGTCTGACTCAAAGACTTGACAAAGCATCAGAAGACAGCCCTTGATGCTTTTCCTGTAATCCGCAAGAAAATCCCTCTTCTGCCTGAAGAGAAACCCCTTCCATTTTTATGTTTGTTTACTTTTACCTGCCAGCATGGTACAACCAGACCCTTGCAGCTATTAGCACTTCAGTGTTCGTGTTTGTTTTATAAAACCCAAACTTTTATAGAAAGGAACAAGGACAGACACTGCTAGTTTGCAACTGAGGCTTCACTAGTTTCTATAACCACGATAAAAAAAATAATAATAATCTCACTTGATTCGGTAGCCTATATCCTACTCCGTGCATTTTTGCCGGACTTTTCTCTTAACAGCTCTTTTGGGCATTTCACCATTCTTTTCCATACACCGTTTTTCTAGTGAGTTTCAGAGTAGAACAGCTGTCATGGGAAGAAAAACAAGATGGCAATATTTAGAGATGAGGACTGTTTCTTCAGACTCATCTTTTTGTCTTCACTGATAAAAAAATACTTACAGATTTTATAGCAGTTAAATGAACCCTTCATTTATTTATTTAATAAAGAGTTATTGTGAATATAAGGAATGAAAGGAAAAAAACCTTTCAAACTCATGGAATAATTAGATATTATCTAAAATATTTCTCTTCCTTTCCTATTTCATTGCTCACGGGCACTTTTTTGGATGGCTCATCCACTCATTAAGAAACACAATGGCAGAAAACTCCCACGTATGAATAATAAAAGGATAAGAAGTTCTATTCAGAAAGTGATACAAAATGTTTGAGCCTTAGTCTAATTCCTTTCTCTAATTCAAAAAGCAGTGGAAGATCACATGATGTTTTAGCCATTGTTTAGTCCTGGTTCAAGGAATTACTTTAACTTTACTGCTTAACTTGCCTAAAGCAAGGTGAAGGCGATTCATCTGCATTTCTCCCCATGAGTCTTTGAGCCTGCAGGATCACCGGAAGAAACAAAATGGCATCAAAGCATTGCAGCGTTGCTGTCAGATCACGTGCAACACCCAGTGACGGTCTGCATGGGACTGATGGAACATAGAACGGACCTGCATCTCACGGCTGCATGCCTCCAGTTACATCATCGAGCACTGGCCCGTAAAAGAACGTGGACACTCACTGATCATCACTCATCTTGAATTGTACCAACACGCGTCATGGTGAAAATTGTATAAGTGTCATGATATAGCGGATCTCTGTATTAGGGAAAGCTCACCCTTTAGTCAACCTGGTCATTGGTTCACGCCGTGTTGGAGTGGAATGCATGGGAACTGCTGAGTCACAGCCTGAAGCTCTGATTGATCACCTGAGGTGAGCCATGAGTCAGCCAGAGGAGCACAGGTGAAGGTAATTCAGCTGTGATGTATGAGGAGGTGGCTACATCCTATTTAAGAGCTGGCTACCAGTGGGAAAGGATCACTTCGGGAGATCTGCTCTGCTGGAGTTTCCTAGGTGAGTCAAGGGTATGGTTAAGCTTTCTATCTGTTCTCTTTTTGTTATCTTAATATGCTTTATTTAACTTCCTAGGTTATTTTGTAATTATAACATGTTAATATTCATTGATTGTAAACTTGGGGAGCCAGCCAGCCAGGGTGAGGGCTGTGGTGGGTAGAGAGGGCAAATACTTTCAAATGCTTTATCCGAAATAATGCAAATACTGCACTTGACGTGTAGAGTAATGCTACTAAGAGCTCTTAATCTTCTCAATTAAAAATATATTTACATAGTAGCTTATTGGTGACTTGTCTCTGATCCCATGGAAGTCAGTAGTAAATCTCACCTCTGTTAAATCAACTGAAATTGTTTGAAAACTCTCTCTTAATTAGTATTTTATAATTCCGTAGCAAGAGGTTAAGAGATGGATCTTCACTCTGAAATGTCTTTGTTTTAGTAGGGCATTATTTACTGGGTTTAGGAAGGCATTTTCTTTTTTTTTCTCTTTTTTTTTTTTTTTTTTTTTCTTCTTTTTCTTTTCCCTTTCCCCCTCCTTATTTTTTTTTTTTTTATTTTTTTTTTTTTTTTTTTCCCCACCTTTTTCCTTTTATTTTTCCCAGTGTTAAACTCTTCCACTGTTAAAATAGAGTACTTGCCTGTTGGAGGACGGCAGTGATCAAACATGCTGAAAAACATTTAATAATTCTCATAGAAATTAACTTTGTTCTGAGGCATGCAAACAGTTTAAAATATTTTCTGAAATGATGCTTTCACAAATACAATTCTGCAGCAAATGTTAGTGATAAATACCATTTTACTTACTACTTCCATAACAATATGCAATGAAAAAAACATGAGCTGCAATACTGAGTCTGTAGTACCATTTAAAAATTTTAGTTTCATATATTTTGTGGAAGCACAAACCATTTAATCATTCTTTTGATCAAAGAAAACATGAGTAGGCTGTGAGACAGAAAGAAATTATTTCCACAGTGCCTAAATCAGGATGCATCACATTCTACCAATGTGGAAAGAGTGAAATGAAAACAACAGTAAAATATCAGCAAATTCAGAGCACATGCTAAATCGTGCAACTGAAAGTGAATGTCAAGGAAATTATTTTTGCATTACAAAAGAAATGGACGATATTTGTATGTAAATTCTATTTGTACAATTACTGCTTAAAGATAGTGGAAAAACAAAACCAAAAACCTGGGTCAGAATGATAGAAAAATAAATTCAGAATAATGGTTTATTATGAGAGATGTTTGTCCAAGAGTATACAATTGTTGAAGTAGTGGTCAAATATTAAACCAGTTAATAACTTGTTATCAACTATTGGCTGATGAACTAAAGTTTCATTAAAAAGAAATTTTTCAGATGAGTTATAAGCAACGAGGAATTGGTACTTGAATGTTGTTAATAGTGTATCTCACACAAGTCAAATTTACAACCCTGCTTTCAGTAGATTTTTTTAATTACAAGCTTGGCACATGCAGTTATTTTTTGTAATGCCAGGGAGAAAAATCCTTCATGATATCATGGAATCACAGAAGAACAGCTGGAACTGACCTGGAGGCTTACTTAATCGACCTCTCAGCACTGAGACAAGGTTAGAAAGACTCAGACTATATCCAACTGCTATTTACTTCTAAAGGTTTCTCTTAAAAGAAATATCTTGCAATTCACTAAGGATATATTTGCTTAATTGTGCTTTTTTTTTTTTTTTTCCCCTAAGATTTTCCCATATACGTAACATAATTCATCTTTCCTACAAATCAAATCAATTTTGTCTTTTCCTAAGTCATACAGAGACCAAAATAAACCTTTCCATATTTGAAAATTTGATTCCTCTTCTTTTTATTTTGAAGTGTTTTAAGCATTCTAAATGATGCATGTTTTCTGCAGTGAGCTTTGCTGTGTGCTAGGAAGCTGTCTGCAGCGCCAATAACATGTTCCCCTTAGCTGCTAAAGGGAAATATTTATCCTGATGTTGAGTCTCTCCAACAATGACGCAATCTAATACAGAGGAAGCCGAACCCTTCCGGAAGAAAAGACCAACTGAAGACAGGTAATATGTTAATCTTTGATGATCCCTTTCTTAAAAGTGAGATGCCAGAAATATAAACCATATCTCATGCATATTGTTTAAATATACAAAACAAAATCAGTTAAACTGAATATAGAGCAACACGCAAATAACCGACATAAATAGAAGAACATAAAAGCAGGAAAAAAAAAGTACATAAAAAAAAAAAAAAAAGTAAAAATAAAATTAAAAAAAAGCATACAAAATAAAAAGAATAGTAATTAAAAAAGTACATAAAAGCACTTAAAAAGCAACCGGTAAAGCTGTAGTTTAATTTTTATCTTAATATATCCATTTGCATGTAACTTCATTAGCTATAAAAATGTGATATGAAGCTGGGTAGGAAGTTCTACCGAAGTCAGAATATATCATGTCTACTATTTCTATCTTATCTAGTCTACCAGTTTTTGAATCCACGAAGGAAATTAGACTGCTTCTTCCTTGTCAAGCCCATGGTGGCTGTCCTTATCACCTTAATATCTCCTAGATGCTTATAAATGCATTTATAATTTGTCCAAATAGTTTTCTATGTATTTCAGTTAGCCTAACTGGTCTCTGTTTTCTGAGAAATAAGTTTTTCTTCTTTAAAGACAAGTCCATACATTTGCCCTTCTTGTTCTCTTGGACTGCTCCCACTTTTTGTTAATTCAAGAGGATAATTATTCATGTTCAGAGAGTTTTTAGGTTACTTTCTTAAATGTGCTGCAACGAATTTCATCAGGAACTGACTACTCTAATTCATCTAGTGTGTATAACCATTCTCTCACCAGCCTTTCATCTAGCCTCTTGTTAACAGCACTGGTTACTACTAAGCAGTAGAACTGTGCAGCCCTGTGGCTTTATCTAACTTCATTTCCTGTGCATCTAGCTTGTCTTTATGCTTTTTTTTTTTTTTTTTTCTGGTTTCTTCTTGTAAGGTTTGTTAGGTTTTCTGATTATCCCCACAAGGTTAAGCTAGACTTGCTTTATAAATTTGATCATACTGTCTTCAGTTCCCTTCTTACTCAGTTCTTTATGTTCAGATTCTAAGGCCACGCATATTAATGGATATGTACTCAAAAAAAAAAAAAAAAAAAAAAAAAAAAAAGGCGGCATTGAGCAATGATTAAGGAGTTGCCTCCATCCTGCTGCTCTTGCTTCTTTGCCATTCCTTAGAATTGTGATCTGCATCATGTGATTATTACTTCTCTTCAATTTCTATTCAGTCTTCACATGCACAATCTGTTCTCCCTTATGTTCACCGTGAATATTACTTCTAAGTTGCTTCCTCCAACCACTGAGATAATAAACTGACCTCCACGTGTCCAAGGGCTTGTTTATGTCTTCTGTGTTAACTGCAAATATCTTAAAATTAGAATTTCGACTAGGACTCATTCCTTGAATATTTCCTGCAGTTTCTCAAAACCGTCGTGCATCACTATCTATTTTGTTTAACTGTCTGTAGCTAGTGCAGGGTTCTTATTCTTTTTTTCTTCTGTCATCTTAATTCAGACTTTCTATACTTTTGGAACGTCAGGTAAGTAACCTGCCTTTGACAATTTATCTTAGGTTTCTCAGCAGCATTAAAGAAAAAGTTTTCATGATCTTATACAGTATACTTCACTGAGATTACAGTTTAGAGGAGTGTTTCAGAACCTTTCTGCAGAGGCTGCCAGCGACCTATTGGACAAATGTTACATTGTCCCTACCTCACAGTAAGTAATTGCCGTGTCCTCATTAACAGCAACAAAATATCAAGTAGACTACGGGGCCTAGGAATAGCCAGATGTCAAGGAAATCTGAAACAAGTGTCTCAAAATCTAACCAGCACAATAATAGTAATAATTAGAATTAATTTTCCCTCAGTTTAGCACCCGCAAGAGTAATTAGTCATTGAATTTGATTTCATTTTCTGACGCATAAAAGTTTGTTTATTTGAAATGAAAACTTAATTCCCATGCTTTCCCATCTGGTCCCCACTGTCGTCGTATGGATGGATGTTCAAAAATCCTTAAGTCTACTCCTCAGCCTTTCTGCACTGTGCTCTCTAAATAGGTCACACAGAGAATTAATTTTCACTTCGTGTAAAAAAAATAAATAAATAAATAAAAATTAAAAAAAAATCATCTATTCATATTTTTTGTGGTAAGTGTATCACCATGTTTCACTTGAGATGACTGAAAACAGCGACTACCAGAAGCGTTTCTTTTCTGGTTGTGCTTAGGATCTTGATCAGACCTTACAAAGAAGTAAAAAAAAAAAAAAAAAAAAAAAAAAAAAAAAAAAAAAAAAAAAAAAGTATTTCTCACATTATTAGTAGTAGTACATTCATCTGGAATACAGATTTAATCCTCCCAAGTGTTAAGAGGCTCAATAAAGAGCTGTCAAGTATTTTCACATGCTCTGATAAATGTCATTATGTGCATGCCAAATGAATACTATTAATATGGATGATTAAAAAATTAATAACTTATTTGTTCATTTTTCATTGCTTACAATTTGATCTTTTTCATTTTGGAATGCAGTTTTTCTAGCTAGAAAGCCTTCAAAGCAAAATAAAATTTAAGTACTACCTTCAGATAGGAAAATTCTGGAAAGCCTTTTGATGCTGTTAGGGCTTCCAACTTAGCATTTGGCTACTTCAATTTCAGTGATAAAAGTCTACAGAGAGAACTACTTCTAAGAAAAAACAAGCCTTCCTTTATTTTTATAAGAACACGAATAATATTGGTTGTAGATTTCTCTTAATTGAAAATGCACATGCACGCTGTATAGGAGCTGTTAGATCAGGGCTTGAATAGGTGATTGAGAACCTAGTTAAGGAGTGTGCCTGGCCCACAGAACACAGGCGAATTGTTTCCACCTGTGCTTCCTAAGTGAACGAAAGGGATAGAGCCAGTGTTGAGCTGCCCTGGGTTTATATAAGGGACAGCTACTGATGGGAGAGTCTCTCTGGGATCTAGGCTGCTTACTGAGAAGGTATTCTGTGTAGCCAGAGAGCCTTTTCACCACCTGAGTGAGTCTTATTTTTTTTTTTTTTTTTTTTTTTTTTTTTCCTGTATTTGACTGTGGGTCTACCTGCAAATGCTTTTAGGTGGTATTGCCAAGTACTGGTCAGGGGCAATTTTACCTTTTTATAAGCAGAATCCACACACCCATGCAACTCTATCACTAAATCTGTGTTAAAGAACTCAATGTAAAATGAAGACAGGAATAAGTTGGTTATTTCAGAATTTTTTAAAAGTAGGAGAATTCCTAGAGTGAGATATGGGAGTTTCAACCAGAGTGCTGCAGACTTAGGCTTTAAAGAGACAATCCCCTAGTGGAAAGTGAACAGTTTCCAGGCCATTTTGAAATGAAGAGGTTGGTCATTTTCAAGGTAACTTTTCTTCTTATTTAGATTTGCTGTTGTATTACAAGTATTACAATACAACTGCGTTGTTACATCTTTGAATATTTATTACTGTACTGTAATTCAATTGTATTATTAATATTGCTTAATATATTAGTAAAAAAATTAGGAAGAACTGATAGACTTAAAGAGATTCTAAGGCCAACTTGAGGAACTATTATGGCTTCTAACAGCTGATATTAATGTAAACCATATCAGAGCTAAGCGTTCTATGGAGTAAATAATAAAAGGATGACGAACAGGCTGGCAAAAGGTAATTTTCCTGTGTGATGGCTATTCAGTGAACAGTTTCTGGAAGATAACTTGCTTATAAATCACCAGCTGAACATATATTACAGATGTTGAACACAAGTTAATATAGTCTTTACAGATAAAGAAAAAATTTGTTGTTCTGAATTTTACACGTGCTTCTTGGCAGACAAAGAAAGATAGATTCTTCTCAACCATAATGACTGAGAACAGTAGTGATAGCTCAGTTATTACTGGGAGATTTCTAATTTGTTCTTTTCATAAAAGTTTAATGTTAACTTTATTTTTACAAGTTTGAAATTCACAAGGAGACAGAATTTTAAAAATGATTTACACTTCTTAGAAGTAGAAATGAATCTGTTTGTCTTTCCTACTTCTGCATAAATGGTTTTTCTAAAGACTTTCAAAGTTAACTGCATCTTATTTGAAATATGAACTGGATTTTACACTGCTGATGTTACTCGGTGTTCTGCCAAGTGAAACTATTCTGTAATGCTCAGTTATTGTGTATTTCCTTAAAGAAAATTACCATAACTTGTAAAACAATTTCACATCCTTCTGATAGTTGAACAGTCAAGTCCATAGGAAAAATGAACTGTTCTTTGGCAGGATGGTAAGAGATTTGCACTGGCATTTCTTTTTAAGGAACTTTCTCTGAACGTGATGGTTCCCTGTCCCAAAACTTTCGGGTAAAGACAGGAACAGTGTAATCCAAGTAACTATAACTGTAATTTCACATACTAGCTTTTGTCGGCATTTGTTTTCATGTGCATATTTCATGATTTGTTGTTAATATAGGGGTATAGAAAAATACTTTTCATTAGTGTATACAAGTGTTAGAAACAAAAGACGCTGAGTTGGAGTGTCGAAGAATAATCCAGAATGGTACTTCAGGAGGGAATGACCTCTTTAAGATCACACTTTAAGTCAAATAGAAATAAAATATTTTTCTGTTATTAAAAAATAATATTTAAAATTAAAAAAAAAAAAAATAATAATCAGAGGAAGCATCTCCAGCTGTGAAATGCTTGTTACACTTGGTTAAGTAGAACAAAAAGGCAACTGTGATCATTTCAATTGATCCCTAGGATGAAAAGAACAAATCCCAGAACAGCCAATTAGTCATCATGGTACTTAACCTAAATTGAAAATGTTGTCTTGATTTGACAGCAGCAGACACCTAAGCACTTGGTGACACTGCAGTTAGGGCATACACTCCGCATCTCCATCATCTGTTATTTTCTGGTTGTATCCACAAGATCTCTTCCCTAATCATTGGTTTTATCAATGCTTTGATCACCAGTCTTTGAAACAAGTAAGATAATTCTGATACATCCATAATTTGCTCTTCAGGGTAGCTGCAATGAAGAGTATAGAAGGATAATGTGGAGTTAGACAGCATAACTCTACCTACAGCTATATATATATATATATGAAAAGAATAAGAAAGAATGTGAGTTCTGAAAGTACATGGGTCACATTATGGTTAAGGTGGGAAGAAACAAGTTAAAGAATTTTTATGGTAGATTGCTGATTTTTTATTTTTTTTTTTTTTAACTCTCTATTTGAACACGTAAAAGTTCTCATATATATATATATATATATATATGTATCACAGTTTGAAGTTTATTAAAAAAGGGTCTGCATATGTGACATGATACTGTTTTGTGTTTATAGCAATAAAAAGTAGAGTCCTTGGACTATATCCTACTCCCTGCATTCTTGCTGGACTTTTCTGTTAACAGCTCTTCTGGGCAGTTCACCGTTCTTTTCCACACACTGTTTTTCTAGTGAGTTGCAGAGTAGAACAGCTGTCACGGGAAGAAAAACAAGATGACAATATTTAGAGATGACAACTGCTTCTTCAGACTTTTTGTCTTCACTGATAAAAAAATACTTACAGATTTTATAGCAGTTAAATGAACCCTTTATTTATTTATTTAATAAAGAGTTATTGTGAATGTAAGGAATTAAAGTAAAAAAACCTTTCAAATAGGATAATTAGATATTACGGAAAATATTTCTCTTCTTTTCCTATTTCATTGCTCATGGGTGCTTTTTTGGACGGCTCATCTTTTCATTAAGAAACACATAACGGCAGAAAACTCACACGTATGAATAATAAAACGATAAGAAGTTCTATTCAGAAAGTGAAACAAAATGTTTGTGCCTTAGTCTAATAACTTTCTCCAATTCAAAAAGCATCTGAGGTGAGCCATGAGTCAGCCAGAGGAGCGCAGGTGAAGGCAATTCAGCTGTGCTGCAGCCAGGCTCCACCCCACCTAGACCAATTTAAGAGCTGGTTACCAGTTGGGGAGGATCTCTTCTAGAGATTTGCTCTGCTGGAGTTTGGTAAGTGAGCCAAGGATGTGGGTAAGCTTCCTATCTGCTCTCTTCTTGTTATAGTGATCTGCTTTGCTTAACTACCTAGTTTATTTTGTAATTATAACATGTTAATATTCATTGATTGTAAACCTGTGGAGACAGGTAGGCCAAATGTAGTAATATTTACAGCATGTCTTGTCTCACGAAAATCTATAAACGCATAAAGTGTTCTGTCATTGTTTTTGCTAAATGTTAAAGATCTTTACAATATGTTGCAATATGTAGCGTAATGATCTTAACGAGATGCGTTATGATACGTCAAGATATGAAATGACCCTAAGTAGACTCCTAATGAGATGACTAATGATGTAAAGCAGACGCCTACTGATCTTAATGAGATGCCTAAGTAACTCAACGAGATGCTTAAAAGACGCCTAACAATCTTAATAAGATGTCTAACAATCTTAAAGAGATGATGAACAAGACAGGGAATGGTATTAACTAGATGCCTAATGATGTTAAAGAGATGTGTAATGAGACACCTACAGATCTAAAAA